>NC_073260.2:7593700-7893900 GCF_029289425.2 Pan paniscus | reverse complement strand
CGGCCTGCTGTTTGCTATTGAAAGGGCTCCTATTCCACATTCTTATAAAATGAAAATGCCCCTTAGCTACAGTCTTCTTATTGAATATTTATTGTATGCCAGGCACATACATATGTGCTGGGTACAAGAGATACAGAAGTGAAACAAAATAGACACAATGCCACTGCTCTTGGAAATTATTCTGCAGTTAATCCACATTTTCATTCACATGTTGAGGTTGCTCCGTATTCCTTTTTTTTTCCTTTTCACCAGTCAAGAAGTAGTGCTGATCAGTATTCAAAAGGTTTCACTTTAACCTACTCATAACAGCACTGTAAATTAGCTGAACATCAACAGTGATGAAATCTATATACTAAATTTATGTATCCAAGGCATCTTCTGACCAAATTTCTTTCATTCTTTCTTTTTTGAGACAGAGCCTCACTTTGTCATTCATGCTGGAGTGCAGTGGTGTGCTCTCGGCTCACTGCAACTTCTGCCTTCCAGGTTCAAGCAGTCCTTCTGCCTCAGCCTCCCAAGTAGCTGGGATTATAGGCATGTGCCACCACACCCAGCTCATTTTTGTATTTTTAGTAGAAATGGGGTTTCACCATGTTGCTTTGGCTGGTCTTGAACTCCTGACCTCAGGTGATCCACCTACCTCGGCCTCCCAAAGTGCTAGGATTACAAGCATGAGCCAATGCACCTGGCCTCTTCTGACTGAATTTTTAAGAAAAATTTTAAGAATTCTCAATTCGGCCAGCCGCAGTGGCTCACACCTGTAATCCCAGCACTTTGGGAGGCCGAGGCGGGTGGATCACGAGGTCAGAAGTTCTAGACCAGCCTGACCAACATGGTGAAACCCCATCTCTACTAAAAATACAAAAATTAGGCAGGCGTGGTGCCGCACGCCTGTATTCCCAGCTACTCAGGAGGCTGAGGCAGGAGAATTGCTTGAATCTGGGAAGCAGAGGTTGCAGTGAGCCGAGATCATGCCACTGCACTCCAGCCTGGGTGACAGAGTGAGACTCCGTCTAAAAAAAAAAAAAAAAAAAAAAGGTCTCAGTGCAAATTACTTTGCAGAACATTTAGTCTATAAAATGATTGCTAATTTCAGGGCCTTTTAGGAAGGCACATCAAAGGTCTTGACGGTGTACATGTGCCCTCTGAGTCTATTATTTCCTTTCCAGGAAATTATCTGAAGGAAGTAATCAGGGCTAGGCGTGAAGGCTATGTGCAGTGGTGTATTGAATCCCATGGGATAAAGGCAGATAGGCAGATTTTGGTATGAGCCATGAACTGATCAATACACAGCCGTTAGAAAGGTATGGATAGACGCTCAGGTTCGATGGCAAAGTGAAAGGAAACTGCACGCTTCGGTTCCGATGATATTATATAAAATGTACCTTCATGCCTCTAAATTGGAAGTTTATAATCTTATGATTACAGTACTTACCTCTGGCTTATGAGAAGTTAATTTTTAGGAAACTCCTTGACTACAGTAAATTTGTTGTATATTTCTTTTACTGAAGTTTAACTCACCTACAAGAAAAGGCCTAGATCCTGTTTCTTTGATTTGATTTTTGACAGCTGTATACATTTGTGTTACTAGCATTCAAAATAGGAAGTTCTGTCTTTTTCTGATACTCAGATCTCATTAGAATTTCAGTGGCCAGAGCTCAGGTGACAGCTGTCCATCATTTGTCCCATTGCCAGGTCTGCATGCTGCTTGACCCCTGTAGACCAGTAAGAAAGGGTCCCAGTGTCGAGCTTTTCATTCTTCGTCTTTGGCACTCTGGTTGTCCAGTAACTGGCAACCAGCAAGAAACTCAGAAACGGATAAAGAATCCAAAAGAGATTTTTTTTAGGCATGCTTTTTTTTTTTTTTTTTTTTTTTTTCTTAATGGGATCTAGCCTTGTCCCCTGGCTGGAGTGCAGTGATGTGATCTCAGCTCACTGCAGCCTCCTGGGCTCAAGTGATCCTTGCCACCTCAGCTCAGTAGCTGGGACCCATAAGCATGTGCCCATCCCCAACTAATTTTCGTATTTTTTGGGGGGGCTGGGGGGTAAATACGGGGTCTCACCATATTGCCCAGGCTGGTCTCGAGCTCCTAGGCTCATGCAGTCCCCCACGTTGGCCCCCACAAAGTGTAGGAATTACAGGCATGAGCTACTGTGCCTGGCCAGACATGCTTTTTTTTTTTTCCCCCCCAGATGGAGTCTCGCTCTGTTGCCCAGGCTGGAGTGCAGTGGCGTGATCTCGGCTCACTGCAACTTCTACCTCCCAGGTTCAAGCGATTCTCCTGCCTCAGTTTCCCAAGTAGCTGGGACTACAGGTGCACTCCGCCATGCCCAGCTAATTTTTGTATTTTTAGTAGAGACGGTGTTTCACCATGTTGGCCAGGCTGGTCTCGAACTCCTGACCTCGGGTGATCCACCCGCCTCGGACTCCCAAAGTGCTGGGATTACAGGCGTGAGCCACCGCGCCCAGCCAACATGCTTAATAAAGTTCACTTTGAAGCTTTATGTCTGACAGTGAATTTCATTTTCCTAGGGCTCTTTCTACCCAGGGGTTTATGTATTGTTGTGCGGGCAGGAGTAGCAGTTTTCGTGACCCAGGAATGATCAGTGTGGCTTCCTGTTCCGGTTCTTAGCCTTGGAGGCCCTTAGCTTGCATGCCCATCAGCAGTGGTGGGAGTGTTTCTCGTGTGCGGGTCGCATGTTGCTTTGCAAACATGGTTTTCACCTTCACAATCCTAAGAGCTTCCTTTGTTGTCCCCATTTTAAAAACAAGGAAGTGAGATATGGAGAGTTGGCACTTGGCCTAAACCACATTTCACATACAGCAGAGGCCAGAGCAGGATTCGAACCCAGCTCTGTCTGCCACATGCCTGTGCTGCCTCTTGAAGGTGCTTGAGGATCTTGGGAGGAGAACTGATCCCAAAGTGGGAGTGGTTCCTGTATCCCGGGTCCCGGACCCACCGCCTTATCTCAGAGACATTCTCTTGGCAGAAGTCGTCAATGGGCAGCATGTTCCGGCAACAGTCCATCGAGGACAAGGAGGACAAGCCCCCACCAAGGCAGAAGTTCATTCAGTCAGAGATGTCCGAGGCAGTGGAGCGAGCCCGAAAGCGCCGGGAAGAAGAGGAGCGCCGAGCCCGGGAGGAGAGGCTGGCCGCCTGTGCTGCCAAACTCAAGCAGCTGGACCAGAAGTGTAAGCAGGCACGAAAGGCAGGTGAGGCCCGGAAGCAGGCAGAGAAGGAAGTGCCCCGGTCTCCAAGTGCTGAGAAGGCATCTCCCCAGGAAAACGGCCCTGCTGTCCACAAAGGTAAGAGCTGGGCCGTCTTCCCACCAACTGGAAACCCTGGCCTGTTGTCCTCGGCTTGTTACTTGCAACTGCCTTCCTTCTTAGCTAGCAGAACGTACTGCCTTCCTTCTTAGCTAGCAGAACATATGGCTTACAACGAGATCGTATTGGGAAGCATCAGTTATTAAGAGCATAGGCCTGGGTCAAATGCCTGGGTTCTGATCCTATTTGAACTTCTTTTTTATAATTTCAACTTTTACTTTAGTTTCAGGGGGTACATTGTGTGATGCTGAGATTTGGGGTATGAATGATCCTATCACCCAGGTAGTGAGCATAGTACCCAATAGGTAGTTTTTCAGCCCTTTTTCCTTCTCCCATCTGAACTTGTTAAACTAGCTGGTGAGCACCTCACCTCTCTGAAGCCTGTTTCTTCATCTGTGAAATGGGATGAGTATGTACCTGCCAGCACGCGGAGGGGTGTACAGCACGCTCCAGTTTCTGGGACATTGAAACCATGCATCTACTCACTGATGATACTCACCATCGTCACTATTATCCTCGCTATCCCTGCCTAATCAAAGACACGTGTGCTCTAGGACTTTAATAAAACCACAGATCCTTTAACATGGAATAAAAATAAGCCCACTTGCTTGGTAGAATACATTTTTTCCTGGTGTTGATTCTAAAAGGAATGGATCACATGGCCCTATTTTTTTTTTTTTTTTTTGAAATGGAGTCTCTTTCTGTCACCCAGGTTGGAGTGGTGTGATCTCTGCTCACTGCAACCTCTGCCTGCCGGGTTCAAGCGATTTTCCCGGCTCAGCCTCCCGAGCTGCTGGGATTACAGGCGCGTGCCACGACGCCCAGCTAATTTTTGTATTTTTAGTAGAGACAGGGTTTCGCCATGTTGGCCAGGCTGGTTTGGAACTCCTGGCCTCAAGTGATCCACCTGGCTCGGCCTCCCAAAGTGCTGAGATTACAGGCGTGAGCCACTGTGCCTGGGCAACACGGCCCTATTTAAGAGTAATGAAGCAGTGCTCTATAATGCAGTGTGTCTCTTGTAGCAGTTTTGAAGAATATAATCAGCTGTTTTCTTTATAATTTTCTTAAATAAACTCAGATCAGCTCTTGTTAGGAGACAAGGGGATGTTTGAGGCTCTGAAAGCTTCTCGGGTTAGAGAGTCCTAGTGCCCGTCTGGCCAGGGAACTCATTTCTAGTTTTCCTTCTGCCCTCCTTTCATTAAAGGTTGAGTGAGGACTGTGCCACTCTTATAGGAAAGTTGCACTGAGCATTTTCTGCCTGTCAGGCACTGTTTTCAGTATATTATTGTAATTAATTCAATTCTTACAGAAACCCTTGGTGAACACATGGTAGTTATTCTTATTTGCAGATGAAGAAATGGCCAAGGAGAGCCTGAAAAATGTGCCTAGGTCACACAGCCTTTCTCTTGTTTTTGTTTTTTTCCTCTTTTAAAAAAATGTTTTTTCCTTTATATCCTTGCCAGCAGGAAGTCATACACAGCATTTCCATATGTTGAGTTCCTGCTGTTCAGATGTTGGATATGTGGGCTGTCACTGAGTTCATGGCTGTTCTCTATCAGTCCTTTTTTTTTTGCTGGGGGGAGATGGAGTCTTGCTCTGTCACCTAGGCTGGAGTGCAATGGTGTGATCTCACTGCAGCCTCTGCCTCCTGGGTTCAAGCGATTCTCTCACCTCAACCTCCCATATAGCTGGGATTACAGGCGTGTGCCACCATGCCTGGCTAATTTTTGTACTTTCTTTTTTTCTTTTTTTTTTTTGGAGACGGAGTCTCACTCTGTCGCCCAGGCTGGAGTGCAGTGGCACGATCTCGGCTCACTGCAAGCTCCACCTCCTGGGTTCATGCCATTCTCCTGCCTCAGCCTCCCAAGTAGCTGGGACTACAGGCGCCCGCCACCACGCCTGGCTGATTTTTTGTATTTTTAGTAGAGATGGGGTTTCACTGTGTTAGCCAGGATGGTCTGTATCTCCTGACCTCGTGATCCATCCGCCTCGGCCTCCCAAAGTGCTGGGATTACAGGTGTGAGCCACCGCGCCTGTCATTTTTTGTACTTTCAATAGAGATGGGGTTTCACCATGTTGGCGAGGCTGGTCTTGAACTCCTGACCTCAAGTGATCCACCCGCCTCAGCCTCCCAAAGTGCTGGGATTACAGGTGTGAGCCACTGCACCCGGCCTTATTAGTCCTTTTTAATAAAACATCTTCCACCTGAAATCAGATCTCAGCTCTGCCACTGACCGTGTGACCCTGGACGTCATCTAACCTCTTGACCCTTAGTGTCCTAGTCTGTAAGGTGACAACAGGTGAAGCCTCCTCACATGTGTTGTGGGGAGTCCCTGAGCTTGTGTACGTGATGTGTTTGGCACAGGGCCAGGGTTCAGGGACGTGACTGTTCTAGCAGTGGAGCGTACGGCCAACAGGAAGAAGTACTTGTTTGTAAACACTTGGTTGGCTGAGCTTCTGTGAGCTCACTGTGTCATTTCTCTGCTGGTATATTCTCTAGGCTCCCCAGAATTCCCTGCCCAAGAGACCCCCACCACATTCCCAGAAGAGGCACCCACAGTGTCCCCAGCAGTGGCACAGAGCAACAGCAGTGAGGAAGAGGCCAGAGAGGCTGGGTCCCCTGCACAGGAGTTCAAGTATCAGAAGTCCCTTCCTCCCCGATTCCAGCGCCAGCAGCAGCAACAACAGCAGGTAAACAGATGAGATGGTAAAAGACTGCGATAAACAGGCCTGAGTGCTGAGCAGATGTTTCCCCTCCTCGTCCCCATGCCCACCTCCAACTTAGAAAAAGGCCAGAATATCCCTTATGTGCCCCCAACACCAGTGGGGACGTCAGGAGTTGTACCTCAAAACTTGTGACCGTTATTTATTTCTCTGAGTGGTGGAGGTCCCTGGGAATGAATACAGCCTTTGTGGTTTATTGACCTTGTTTTCTAATATTGTTAAGGAACCTATTCAGTGCTGTATGCAGTGAGCTCCATTTTTCTAGTGTGCAGGCTGGTGGTTTTATTTCAGAGCAGTGCACCTTGGACGTTCCTTAGAGGACAGTGTGTCCCGCCCTGGGGTCCTCCCAAGGTGTGAGGGAGGCCTGTGAGCTGTTTGAAGAGCTGCCCAAGAGACGCACGTCACCTTTGGGTTACAGATGTAGGTTTGCAGGTTTCAAGTTGGACAGCTCCCTTCCTGATGTTGCTGCTGAACTAGTTGTGCATGGCCTTGGAGGGGTCAGTTATGCCCCTCTCACCCATATTTCTTCATGTGTAAACCAGGAAGAATGAATACCTGCCTTTCAGCATGGCAGAGTGTTTCATGCCATATCGCCTATAAACTTTTATTGGTGTCATCGTTATTGGCTTTTTATAAACTTTATTTTTATTTTTTTATAAATTTTAAAAGGGACCTACTTTTTGTCCTAAAGATCATGTGGATAATGGTTGTAATTCCACCCATCTCTCCTAGTCCTGATAGTCTTGAAGCACTCATCAGCAATCGTGCCTACTAGAGTAGTAATAAGTAAGGGAACACAGTAGTCAATACTAAGGAATAGTGCATTTTGGTGGGACACTGAGATGATACATAGACATTACTTAGTGCACACCAAACAGCAAGGTGTGCAGTAAATTATTACTAATATTAATTGAAAATATTTCAAAACGTGTGTGCCGTGGAGAAACAAACCAAGGACTTAAGGCTTTTCCCAGTATCTCACTTAATTACCTTTAAACTTCTCACCTCAGCCTCTTCTCTCCTCTGGGTGCCTGGGAGCCTTCCAGGGACTGCCTTTAATGTGATTTTAGAGCATGGGAGTGTAGGCGAGCACTGCACAGTTACTCATGTTCTTGGGGTATAGAATTACTGATGGGGGAGAGCTCTGGAATTAACTTGCGCCAAACCTAGCAGCGACAATTGCTCTAGGTAACTCCTTGGGGTGTGGAGGAAGTGATGGGTAAGTCCTTCCTTAAGAATAGAAGGAATTGCCGGGCGTGGTGGCTCACGCCTGTAATCCCAGCACTTTGGGAGGCAGACAGATCACCTGAGGTCAGGAGTTTGAGACCAGCCTGACCAATATGGTGAAACCCCATCTCTACTAAAAATACAAAAATTAGCCAGGCGTGGTGCCGCACACCTGTAATCCGAGCTACTCAGGAGGCTGAGGCAGGAGAATCGCTTGCACCCCGGAGGTGGAGGTTGCAGTGAGCCGTGGTCGCACCACTGCCTTCCAGCCTGGGTGACAGAGCGAGACTCCATCTCAAAAAATAAAATAAAATAAAATAAATAATAGAAGGAAGTCTGAAAGCACCAGGGCAGCCTGTCTGGTCATATTCCCTGGAGACCTAGGGTGTAGACAGGAGGTGGAGCTGGGAGATGGAGGCCCACAGCCTTCTCTGTGGACTGGGAGAGTGAATGACTCAAGTCTCTTGATTGATGAGCTATATTTATTGAGTGCCCTTAATAGGCACTGGGAGTGCCAACAGAACTGTCTAGGGAATCAGCTCAGGATGTGCTGTAGACTGCCAGGCAGGTTGGCCGCCTTTTTGTTTGCGGAATGGAAGGGTGTGTGCTGGAGGCCGCTTGGGTGTCCTCAGAGTGTGACGCAGCAGTGAGTCCTGCCTCAAGGCCAATTCAGGGTTCCTTTAGGAATTAGCGCCCGAGGTCACTGATGGGATAGAGCAGGGTCTGAAATGAACCCTCCTGAGTCAGGCAAGGGCCTTGATTTTGAATAGTTCACTGATAATTTGTTTACCCATTTGTGCAAATGTTCTGTATCCTGAGTGTGGTGCTGTGGGCAAGGGTGCACAGGGAGTCTCTTAGGGTTCAGTGAGGGTCACCAGCAGTAAAATCCATCAGCTGCTGTGAGTGCAACAAAGGAGCACTGGCCGTTCTGTGGGAGCAGAGAACCGGGGACCTGGTCTCGTCTGGGGGTTACGACAGGCTTTCTAGAGGAGGATGTGTTTAAACTGGAAATCTGCGTTTAGGGCTGGAGGGAAGAGGCGCTTACCTAGGGGTCCCAGTGTGTTCCCGTGGCCTGAAGTGCGTGGCAGGGACATATGGAGCAGAAAGTGGAGGGCCAGTCTTGCGAGGCAAAGCTAGAGAGGCAGACTGGGCAAAGTCTCACGGGACCTAACCCTCACCGTAACACCGTAGGTCACGAGTAGCCTCGTAGGATTTAGGCGTCGGGTGGAGAGCGGTGGAGAACCACTGAAGGCTCTTTTGAGCTAGGGGTTGACATATTGGGCGTGGGGTGTCTGTGTGAAAAGATCACCCTAGTCAAGGATGGAAAATGGATTGAAGAGGCCAGGAGGGAGCAGGGAAGGGATGCTGGTGTATTATTTAACCTCAGGTGGTAGCTGCAGACAAGGAGAGAAGTGGCCAACGTCCAGACATTCTGTGGGAGGCTGCTGTTGGGTTCCAGGAGTGTCTGATCTAGGTGAAAACCTAGCCTGTCTCGTGTAGCACAGGCACAGATGAGCCTCCATTGTGATGATGGCATGGCTGTCCACCAGCCTTGGACAGGGACCTGAGCTTGCAAGCTGTAACACACTGGGGGCTTCCCCTTGAGCAGCTGCCCATCCCTCCCCTCCTTGGTCTTCTGTTCTAGGTGGGCTTTCTGTGCTGCCTGCTGGAAAGCTGGAAGGGCGTGTGTTGGGTGGCATCTCTGTCCCCGGCCGCACCAGCCTGACCAAGTCTCTCTCTCTCTGTGGGCAGGAGCAGCTGTACAAGATGCAGCACTGGCAGCCGGTGTACCCCCCGCCGTCCCACCCCCAGCGCACCTTTTACCCACACCACCCCCAGATGTTGGGCTTCGATCCCAGGTGGATGATGATGCCTTCCTACATGGACCCACGTATCACGCCCACTCGGACCCCGGTGGACTTCTACCCCTCCGCCCTGCATCCCTCAGGTAAGCACTGTGGTCTAACAGTCCATACCTGTATCACCCAGGATAGCGTGGTGGTCAAGGGTGTCATCTCGAGTTAAACAGATACACCTGGATTTTGGTCTGGCTCTTTGTCAGGTACACAACTGGTCTGAGTTTCAAAGTAGTCACTTGCAAAGTGTAGGTACAATAATAGTTCTGTCATAAAGATTTGTTGGGAAAGTCATGAAGATCGTGTATCATAAATTGCTTTAAATTAATTTTAGATTTCTGCTATGTCGTTTTGTCCTTCTTCTCATTCTTAATGTTCTTTGTGCTGTCTCTTTTTTCTTTGATTAGTCTTTCCCAAAGTTTGTCTAGTGCCTTTTTAAAATCAGTATTTGGGCTTCTTCATTCCTCTATCTTATTTGGGTTTTATTTTAATAATGCCTGCTTTTTCTTTTCTTATTTCCTTTAAAATATTATCATATGCTTAGTTTATTAATTTCTGGCTTTTAAGATTCTCTTTGCAGTACTAATTTCTAATGTAGTTGCTCTGTGGTCAGATAATATGGTCTGTGTGATACAGACCAGGGGTCAGCAAACTTCTACTAATGACCAGATAGTAAGTCTTTTAGGCCTCGATCAGCTAGTCAGTTTTGGTGTTGTAGGACAAAAACAGCCATAAACAATAGTAATTGAGTGAACATGGTTGTTTTTCCATAAAACGTTACTTGTAAAAACTGGCAGCAGGCTGAGTTTTGTTTAATGGCTGTAGTTTGCTGACCAACTCCTGACTTAGGTTGCTTGACATTTGTTGGGTTTTCTCTGTAGCCTCTTCCATGGCAATTCTTTTTTAACATTCTACATTTGCCTGAAAAGACTGTATTCTCTGGTTGGAGATAGTCCATTAAGTTGAGCATGCTAATTGTGTTGTGCAAATGTCTTCATCATTGCAAGTTTTTATCCCTTTGACCAGTTACTAAAAGGTGTTTTAAAATGTCCCACTATGATTATGGATTTGTCAAATCTTCTTTGGGAGCCTGTCAGTTTTTGCTTTGTCTATCTGGAGGCATACAGGTTTAGAATTTCTGTATCTTGTTCCTTTTATCCTTATGTAGTACCTTTGTTGTCATTAATAGTGCTTTCTATCTTTATTGCCTACTTTGATAGCAATATAATAATTATAGTTTTCTGTTGATAAGTATTTGAAGTCTTTTGTTCCAATTTTTACTGTTAGCCTCTTTGAGCCCTTATGTTTTGGGAGTGTATCTTTGTATCTACAAGATGTGTATAGCTTTACCACTCTGAAAGTCTATGACTTTTAATTGCAAAAGTTGGTCCTTTTAGATTTATTGGGATGATGATTATTATTATTATTTGAGACAGAGTCTTGCTCTGTCATGCAGGTTGGAGTGCAGTGGTACAATTTCAACTCACTGCAACCTCCGCCTCCCGGGTTCAAGCGATTCTTCTGCCTCAGCCTCCCAAGTAGCTCGGATTACAGGCGCCCACCACCACGCCCAGCTAATTTTTTTTTTTTTTTTTTTTTTGAGACAGAGTCTTGCTCTGTCACCCAGGCTGGAGTGCAGTGGTGTGATCTCGGCCTACTGCAACCTCCACCTCCCGGGTTCAAGCGATTCTCCTGCCTCAGCCTCCTGAGTAGCTGAGATTACAGGCACCTGCCACCATGCCTGGCTGATTTTTTTGTATTTTTAGTAGAGACGGGGTTTCACTATGTTGGTCAGGCTGGTCTCGAACTCCTGACCTCAAGTGGTCTACCTGCCTTGGCCTCCCAAAGTGCTGGGGTTACAGGCGAGCCACCATGCCCAGCCTTATTGGGATTATTATATTTAGATATTCCAACTATGATATTTCATGCATTCCATTCTTCTTCTTCTCTTTCTGTGCCTTTTCTTCTAATTCCTGCCTTTTCTTGGTCCTATTGTTTTTCTTTTGCTTCTACATTTCATTTCTATATGTTAGTGGTTACATGAAAATTCTAACATGCACCTTCAACTTAGCAAAGCATTTGGGGAGGTAGAAATCTGAAGTCTTTGTCCCTTAATCCTCCATGAAAGTAAGCATGTGAGTCTGAATTCCTGGGAGGGGGACAATTGTTTCCCTGCCCTGGTCCAGGCCAGACAGACCCGCCAGTCTGTTCCTGGTAGTAAAGCGCATGTGTCTATCTAATGTGCCTTTTGAGGATGTGGCCCTTTTGGGTCTTTGTTTTAAACAGTGTCTCAGTTGTATCTCCCTGCCCTGTATAGAAAGGCTTCATCCCCTGTCCTGAGTGTTAAAGACCAAGCCTATATCTGACAAATGTGCTTTTCTTGCCCCCTTCCTTGGACAGGTCTTTGAACCAGGCAGGGTGCACGTGTGTGTGCCTTCAGAGGTCCTCAGGTCAGGAAAGATTAAGAGCCCTATGATGTGTAGGTGGGTGGGGTGCTGTATCCACATGAAAGTCAGGGTAACTGTTAACTTCTTTGGGCCTTTGGTTGACCCTGAGATTGGAGCAGGGCTTTCTAAATGAGATGATGTAGATCAGTCTTTGCCTTCTTCAGGACTGATGAAGCCCATGATGCCCCAAGAGTCCCTCAATGGGACAGGCTGTCGCTCTGAGGATCAGAACTGTGTGCCCCCACTCCAAGAAAGAAAAGTGACCCCCATCGACTCACCCCCTGTGTGGAGCCCAGAGGGCTACATGGCACTGCAGAGCAAGGGCTACCCGCTCCCGCACCCGAAGTCGAGTGACACCTTGGCTATGGACATGCGTGTCAGGTGAGATGAAGCCTGGTCCTGCTGCCTTGCCACTGAAGGAAGACTCCAGGTCCTAACTGAGAGGGCCCTGGGATGAGCTACCATCCCAGGAGACGCTGCCCACGGGAGACGTGCTCCTTGAAGGGACTCCTGGTTCCTCTGGGGAGGGAGAGTGTGAGGAGGATTGCTTGAATGCTTTGTCCAAGAGGCTCTTTTCAGATGGTGAGACGTAAGGCGAAGGAGAAGTCCCGGGGTCCTCAAATCCTGGGCACAGGGCAGGCGGGTGGGGGCTTCACAAGGCAGGTGGGGTCCAGAGCATGGGTCTTGGCTCATTTCTGTGGAAGTAAACAGAGTTAGCCCTGCCACCCCCATAGCCCCAGACTCTTCACGGCCTCCCAGGCTCCAGCTTGCTCTTGCTCTTTGACCCGGAGGATTGCCTGGCTCCTCTGTCTCCAGGGGGCACGCCGCGCCCAGCCTGCGGCCACGACAGTCTTCACTCTCATGGACTCCAGGGGCCACCGACCAATTCATGGCCTGGCATTTCTGAGACGTGTTTAAAGATAGAACAAATGTTGATGCTTATGTTTTTTTGTTGTTGTTTTTTGTTTTGTTTTTCTAGCTTTCTTTTTTAAAAGTGTTTTTGTTTTTGTTTTTGTTTTTTCTTTTTAAAACTAAGCTCTGTGTTCAGCATGGAAACCAGGAACCAGGCTCCAATCGCATTGACTGATTTTTCTGGTTCCTTTTCAGGAATGAAAGCTCTTTCTCTGCCTCACTCGGAAGGGCAGGGGGCATAAGTGCCCAGCGCGATCTCTTTGAGGAGAGAGGGGAGGAGTACTTGAGTGCTTTTGACAAGAAGGCCCAAGCAGACTTTGACAGCTGTATCTCTTCTCAAAGAATAGGCCAGGAGCTTTTGTTTCCACCCCAAGAAAATGTTCAGGATGCAGATGCTCCTGGGGGTCACACCCAAAACCTCAGGTGTTCCCCATTGGAGCCTGACTTTGTCCCAGATGAGAAAAAGCCAGAGTGTGGCAGTTGGGATGTTAGCCACCAGCCAGAGACCGCTGACACAGCCCATGGTGTTGAGCGGGAGACACCCCGGGAGGGGACGGCCTTTAACATCTCCTCCTGGGACAAGAACGGGAGCCCCAACAAACAGCCGTCCTCGGAGCCTGAATGGACTCCCGAGCCCCGGAGCTCCGGCAGCCAGCACCCGGAGCAGACGGGCAGGACCCGGAGGTCGGGACCCATCAAGAAACCAGTCCTGAAAGCCCTCAAGGTGGAAGACAAGGAGAAGGAGCTCGAGAAGATTAAGCAGGAGCTAGGGGAGGAGAGTACCCGGCTGGCCAAGGAGAAGGAGCAGAGCCCCACAGCAGAAAAGGATGAGGACGAAGAGAACGATGCCTCTCTGGCCAACTCCTCCACCACCACTTTGGAGGACAAAGGCCCTGGCCATGCCACTTTTGGCCGCGAGGCCACCAAATTTGAAGAGGAGGAGAAACCTGACAAGGCTTGGGAAGCCAGACCCCCACGAGAGTCCAGCGATGTTCCCCCCACGAAGAGAAATAACTGGATCTTTATTGATGAGGAGCAAGCCTTTGGGGTCAGAGGGCAGGCCCGGGGCCGGGGCCGTGGTTTCAGAGAGTTCACTTTTCGTGGTCGGCCTGCTGGCGGAAATGGGAGCGGCCTCTGTGGTGGGGGGGTCCTGGGGGCCCGCAGCATCTACTGCAGCAGTCAGCGCAGCGGCCGTGGCCGGGGCCTGCGAGAGTTTGCGCGGCCAGAGGACTGCCCCAGAGCCAAGCCCCGACGGAGAGTTGCCAGTGAGACCCATAGCGAGGGCTCAGAGTATGAAGAACTTCCCAAGCGCCGCCGGCAGAGGGGCTCCGAGAACGGGAATGAAGGCTCGCTCCTGGAGAGGGAGGAGAGCACCTTGAAGAAAGGCGACTGCAGAGATTCTTGGCGGTCCAACAAGGTGTGCTCTGAGGACCACAGCGGTCTAGATGCCAAGAGCCGAGGCCCTCGGGCCTTTGGGCGAGCCCTCCCTCCCCGGCTGAGCAATTGCGGGTATGGACGGAGAACCTTCGTCTCCAGAGAGTCACCCCACTGGCAGAGCAAAAGTCCAGGCAGCTCTTGGCAGGAATATGGCCCTTCCGACACATGCGGATCCCGGCGACCTACAGACAGAGACTATGTCCCAGATTCCTACAGACACCCTGATGCATTTGGTGGCCGGGGCTTTGAGGACAGCCGCGCGGAGGACAAGAGATCCTTCTTCCAAGATGAACACGTGGCAGATTCTGAAAATGCAGAGAACCGGCCCTTCAGGAGAAGGCGCCCCCCACGCCAAGATAAGCCCCCTCGCTTCCGGCGCCTCCGGCAAGAGCGGGAGTCCCTGGGCCTGTGGGGACCCGAGGAGGAGCCCCATCTGCTGGCAGGTCAGTGGCCAGGCAGGCCCAAACTGTGTTCTGGGGACAAGAGTGGCACTGTGGGCCGCAGGTCCCCTGAGCTCTCCTACCAGAACTCCTCCGATCACGCCAATGAGGAGTGGGAGACGGCCTCCGAAAGCAGCGACTTCAGCGAGCGGCGGGAGCGGCGGGAAGGCCCTGGGTCCGAGCCCGACTCCCAGGTGGATGGTGGCCTGTCGGGGGCTAGTTTGGGTGAGAAGAAGGAGCTGGCCAAGAGGAGCTTCTCCAGTCAGAGACCCCTGGTTGACAGACAGAGCCGAAAGCTGGAGCCGGGAGGGTTTGGGGAGAAGCCCGTTAGGCCAGGTGGTGGTGACACCTCCCCTCGCTATGAGAGCCAACAGAATGGGACGCCTTTGAAAGTGAAAAGGTAAAACCAGACACCATCTGGGCCCTTTTTGTTGTTGTGTTCTGTTCTCAGCAGCACTGAGTTCACGCATGCATGCCGATGCCGCCGTGTGTCGGGGCTGGGGGCCTGCCCCCAGGCCGTCTGTGCGCGTCTCCATTGCCTGCCCCCACATTGCCTGTCTGCTTCTCGTGGTGGTGGTATTGTGGCTAGAGCTCCCACCCCCACCCCCACCCCAGTGGTGCTCTTGAGGCCACTGTCCAGCACCTGACCTGAGAGTCCAGGCATGTGACCCTGGAGCCCCGCCGAGGGGCCGCTGCAGCGAGGAACGTTGCCTGTGCACAGTGCCAGGTGCCGGTCAGTCCACCAGAGTCCTCTGCTCCGGAGTTGCTGCCAGGCGGCGTCCTAGGGGGCATCGCTGGCCTCGTGGCTGCATGGAAGTGGCTCTTCCTAGGTGGTTCTGCTTCTCCACTGTGAGGAGACGTGGCCCCACGGTGGGGTTGCCACCTCAGCATGGCAGGAGCCCAGCAAACGCAGAGGGGAGCAGGCTGCACATGGTCTGGCGAGCACCTCTTCCACAGCCAGAGGCATTCGGGTGATGACCTCTGCTCAGGGACCAGGAGAGGGTCCCCTGCACAGTCTGGGTTGACTGACTGCACTTGGCTTGTGCCTCGGACAGGGAGGTGCAGGGGCTGCTGAGGCCTTCCCTGTCCTCAGCATACTGAGGAAGATGGCTTCACACCTCCACTCTCCTTAGAATTCAAGGCAGAGAAACTCCCAGAGAAGGAGCCACAGGGAACACCGACTCTTTCAGGTGGCATCTAATCCAGCTTTCCAGGCGCCAGAGGCTGACCCTTGGCTTCACCTCAGTTTTCGGCCCCAAGGGCCCTCCGGCAGGGCAATTCTGGAGAGGAGCAGAAATGCTGGCGTCTCCATTCTGAGCATATTCCCCTTGTCTCTCTCCCCACTACACTCTGAACATAGCATGTGGGAGAGCCCTGGGGAGCCACTTTCCCCAGGAGCAGGCAGAGCCGGTGGGAGCAGCCTTACACGTATGTTTGCACACGGACATGGATGCACTGTGGCCAGCCTGCCGCTCCTCCCCACCCAAGGAGTCAGCTAGAGGAAGTGGGCCTAGATCAGGGTGCCGGGCTTGTGTGCAGGCTGTGTGCACGTGCGGTGTTTTCCGTCCTTCCCCAGCTCTGGTTAACAAGATCCTCTTTCCCTTACAGATCCCCAGACGAGGCCTTGCCTGGAGGTCTTAGTGGCTGCAGCAGTGGGAGTGGCCACTCCCCCTATGCCCTGGAGCGGGCAGCCCATGTCAGTGCTGACCCTCCCGAAGCCTCCAGTAAAAAGGCAGAGAAGGAGGCCAAGTTGGCTGCTCCGAGGGCAGGTGAACAGGGAGAGGCCATGAAACAGTTTGACCTGAACTATGGAAGTAAGTCATCCTCATATCTTCAGGGGAAAGAACTCAGGCAGAACCAGGGGCCATGCAGTCCTCGGGCCTCCCGAGTTTGCCCTTGCACTGAGTACCTTAGCTTTCGGAACAGCTCGGCCAGGCCCTGGGCTGGGTTCTGGGGCTGTAGAGGTGAGCAGAGTAGGTAGGATTCCCACCGAGTGTTGCTCACAGCCCGTTGAATCCCCGTGACACCCTGCAGCTTCCGGGCTTTAAAGAGAGGAAGCCTGGGGCCCAGAGACGTTCGGTGGTGTGTCCGAGGTCACACAGCTGTAGGAGCAGAGCTGGGGTTTAAGCTCTTTGCGTGTTCTCTCAGTTGTGCCCTTGGGCCTCTTTGGTTTGGGGTAACAATGTGTTAGATCAGAGGCGGCCTGAGAAAAGTGCGGAAGTCCTGTCCAGGTTTCTGTCGAGCCTGACGCTAGATCTCAGGCGCCTGTTGAATTGGGTTGTTCTTGCCTCCTGGTGAGTGGAAAGACTGTTCCTTCTCGTGAAATCTTGGTTCAGGTGCCATCATTGAAAATTGCGGGTCCAGCCCCGGGGAGGAGAGTGAGGTGGGTTCTATGGTGGGCGAAGGCTTCATCGAAGTCCTGACCAAGAAGCAGCGCCGCCTGCTGGAGGAAGAGAGAAGAAAGAAGGAGCAGGCCGTGCAGGTGAGGGGCGGAGGGTGGGGGGGCATGGGGCTGGAGGGCAGGCTGGCAGATGCCCAGGAAACCCAGAGCCAGAGGGTAAGGGAGTTCTCGGTCAAGCTCAAGGTGGCAGAGAGGAAGAAAGGAGTATTTAGCAAGCACACATTGTCTCCGCGTTCCTGCTATTACCAAGGCCCTTCTATCAGTGTAGGAATAGGTGATGGAATAGGTGATGGCATCACTGTTATGCAGTGGAAGAAACTGAGTCTTGAAGAGGGTGACTTCTCTAGGGTGATAACAGTGGAAACTTGTCCAAGCCAAGATGCAGACCTCCGTCACCTCCCAGCTTCTCCTTCCTCCCCACTCCTCATTCCTGAGTGGAATGAGATTTGTCTCCCTCAAGTCAAGTGGATCGTGAACCCTATACTAAAATGGAGTCAGGGCTGGACCTGCACACAGATCACAGTCCGTTGGCCTTTCAGGTCTTTCTTGGGGGGTGCTTTGCTTGGCATCGCAGTTCTGCTTGAGGTTTTGGGAGACGAGCATTCCACACATCTCTGGAGCATTTTCAGGTGGTGTGATTTTTGGTACCTGGGATACTTATCCTGGGGAGAATTTGTCAGTCTTGGTGCCTTTGACTAGACTACAGCATCCTTTCTTCCCCTCAGGTGCCTGTCAAAGGTCGAGGCCTTTCCTCCCGTATTCCTCCTCGATTTGCAAAAAAGCAGAACAACTTATGTCTGGAGCAAGGTGACGTGACCGTGCCTGGCAGCAGCCTGGGCACTGAGATCTGGGAGAGCAGCAGCCAGGGTGAGAGTTGGGGGTGTGACCCCAGCTGTGGCACCCAAGGTCACATCACACACTGGGTTTGCTTCTGGGGAGGATCCTGCTTTTGAGCTACGAATATAGATGGAATACAGATGGAGTACCTGTTTGCTGTGTTCCGCTGCTGAGCTAGTGCTGAATGCCGTCTGAGTGATTTGCTGCTGCAACCCCCAAACGGATACACAATTTTCCTTGCCTAAAATTTGGTAGAAGAGCAGAGCATTCATTAGTCCAGTGATCTGGAAAAGGATGGCCCCTTGGGCTGAGATCACACAGTAGTGGGAATGGCCTTCTTTGTTGGTCGTCGTTTTCTCCCACTAACTTATAGAAGAGAAGCAAATGACAGATAGACCAGCCGCAAGAGTTCAGGAGCTCTCTTCTGTGCTGTGCACCCTTTTCTTAACATGGGGAAGGCTCTGGAAACCCCTCCCTGAATGCTCTTCTGGAAAGGCAAACTGAGACCAGAAGACGGTATACGTTACTTCTTAGAAAATTTGTTGCCCTGAAAACTTTTTTTTTTTAAATTCTATATCAAATGTAATTTTTCTGGGAATTTTTCCTTATAAAATAGAAAACTATTTTCATAGAATAGGTTCTTCTTGAGGCTTACGTGAGGCAGGGCCCTGCGCTGTTAGCCCAGAGCATGCATAGATGAATAAAAACAAGGACATTCGATATTTCACAGCTCAGGCCCATGAGGGGAGCTTGGAGAGGTCACCTAGTGCCAGCTCATTTTTCTGCAAAGCAGCTGAAGCTTCTAGAGGGAAGGGACTTGACTCAGGGACTCCAGGGTCATAGGACAAGCACCCGAGACACTGAGTTCTGGGCCTTGATTCTTTCACTGTTTCCACATAGCTTGTCCTCATGTGCTCGGTGAAAACTTTGGTTCTTGCAAACTACAAAATAACATTCAACATGCCCAGCTTTGATGGAAAGGAAGCACAATCATTTGATAAAACATCAATAACACTACATTTGGTAGTGGCTGAGTGACAGGTGTCATAGTATTGATGTCCAAAAATGCCCAGGTGCCAGATTGGTTGAGCTGCCAGGTGTGAATCAGATGTGACTCTCAGGTGTGAGTCATCATCCCCTTTTGTCAGATCTTTTACTCCAGAATTCTGCAGGGGCTCATTGGTTTCTCAGACCAGGGGTTGTGTCCAAGGGATGGCTTCAGAGCGCCCTTGGATATTAAAAATAGCATGTGAAAGCATTTTTTTTTTTTTTTTTAAAGATGGGGTCTCACTATGTTGCCCAGGCTGGACTTGAACCCCTGGGTTCAAGCAATCCTTCTGCCTCAGCCTCCTGAGTAGCTGGGATTGCAGATATGTGCCCCCACCCCCTGCTAGCATGTCAGCTTTTGCATGCATATCTATTTTTCTGGGCTCCGGATCCATGGCCACTCAAAAAGTGGTCTGTGAGCTTAAAAATTTTTAGTAATACCCGCTGGGATCTTTCAAAGACTCTGTAGAAGCCACCAACTTTGGCCAGGAGTGGTGGCTCACACCTATAATCCCAGCAGTTTGGGAGGCCAAGGCTTGAAGATCACTTGAGATCAGGAGTTCAAGACCAGCAACAGAGTGAGACCCTGTCTCTATTGTTAAAAAAAAAGAAGGCCAGGCGTGGTGGCTCATGTCTGTAATCCCACCACTTTGGGAGGCTGAGGCAGGCAGATCACCCGGTCAGGAGATCGAGACCATCCTGGCTAACATGGTGAAACCCCGTCGCTACTAAAAATACAACAACAACAAAAAATTAGCCGGGCGTGGTGGCGGGCACCTATAGTCCCAGCTATTCGGGAGGCTGAGGCAGGAGAATGGCGTGAACCCGGGAGGCGGAGCTTGGCAGTGAGTGGAGATCGCGCCACTGCACTCCAGCCTGGGCGACAGAGCGACACTCCGTCTCAAAAAAAAGAAAAGTATATTTTTTAATGTAAAAAAAGAGAAGCTACCAACTTTTAGAAATAGTATAAGTGAAAAGAAGCATGAGCATAGCGGAAATAACGACAGAGAATCCAGATCGGCAGGAGTGAGGGCTCTGCCCTGCTCACTCTCTCCTGTAATCCATGAGATGCTGAGAAACACGTTGGGTGAGGATGTGGAAAGTTGGGTAAGGCTGTCAGACCAGCTTTTCCATGTCAGAGCCGTTCACTGGGTGTCACGGGTAGGGGGCTGGGGTGGCGGGTGCAGGGGAGGCAGGGGAGTTGGATTTCTGCAAGCTGTGCCTGTGCTTGTTCTTTAAGAGCTCATAAACTCTCTAGATGGGTTGCTCTTTGATGCCCTGACTCTGTCTTCCTCCCCTGGCAGCTCTCCCTGTGCAGGCCCCAGCCAATGACTCCTGGAGGAAAGCTGTCACTGCCTTCAGCAGCACCGAGACTGGCTCTGCGGAGGTGAGTGTGGCCGCTGCCCACATGCTGCCCCTGGGATGAGTGTGTGAGTGTGTGCTCACCATCCACACGGCCAGCTTGCTGTGGCCCACCCAAGCCCCTGCCACAGCAGCTGAGCTTGGAATTAGGTTGTTTCCATGGGGCCAAGCTCATCAGTGGTTTTCCATCTTGATTTCTGGCCTGTGCATGGGGCGTGCATGAGCAGGAGAAAGAGAAAAGGGGTAACAAGGGAGGACCCAAAGCTGGGTGGGAAGAGGGATTCAGGGCCTCCTCTGAACTGGTGTCAGCGGCCACGTAGTCTGGTTTGGGTCACAAGTGAGATGGGTTTGGCAGCCTCGGTCTGGGGCCCACAGAAGATCCTGTGGTCACGAGCTCTATCGGGGTTGGTGTGTTTGGCCACACGTAAGTTGTCAGGCATCCTCAGCAGGGCAGGATCAAGATCAGGACCAGACTTGGCAAGGGACAGGCAGCTGGGGTAGAAAAGTCTCTGTGCCACATGCAGTTTTACTCTCTGGATAATCGAGTTGGGAGTTTGAGGCTATAACCCATTTTGTGCTCTGCACAGCAGGGTTTTAAGAGCAGCCAGGGAGATAGTGGCGTTGACTTGAGTGCCGAGTCTCGGGAGTCGTCTGCGACCTCCTCGCAGCGCAGCTCCCCATATGGGACTCTGAAGCCAGAGGAGATGAGCGGGCCCGGCCTGGCGGAACCCAAGGCCGACAGCCACAAGGAGCAGGCTCCAAAGCCGTCTGAACAGAAGGTAACCTGGACGTTCCAGTCACAGTGGCTGGGGCCTGGGCGGAAGGGGCCATCGTCTCGTCATCTTCCTCAATTCCTGGGACAGTAGAAGCTACAGAGTGTGGTCATTCCAGTCTGTGTGTCTCCACCTCTCTGCTTTTTTATCAAGGATTCAGAACAAGGCTCTGGACAGAGCAAGGAGCACAGACCAGGACCCATCGGCAACGAGCGTTCTCTGAAAAACAGAAAGGGCTCGGAGGGGGCCGAGCGGCTGCAAGGGGCTGTCGTCCCGCCTGTTAACGGGGTGGAGATTCACGTGGACTCCGTGCTGCCTGTGCCACCCATTGAATTTGGAGTCAGTCCAAAAGTGAGGCTTTGATTTGTTTTCTTGCTTGCTTTTTTTACTTTTTATTTTGGTACTTGGAGAGGTTGGGGGCTCAGACGGGATTGTCTCCTAGAAAGAATAGAAGGATGGGAGCCAAGCAGTCTTCCAGCGGCTAGAGTGTTGGTGTGGAGTCCTGCACATGGCCAGTGCTCTGTTGAGTTGCTTTAAAGATTGCTTCACTGACACCAGACAGGCCAGTGATCTTCCCTGTTTCTGTCAGGCCACCCAAGGGACAGGGAGAAAGAAGTGAGGCTGGTGTCCTGTCTCCTGTGCCGTGGGGAAAATCTGGCCATCTCGCTCATATGTGGCTCCAGTGAATGCTGCTCAGTGGAGTTTCTGAGTCGCGGAAACTGCATCACGTTAACGTATGCCTCTGGGGAATGTAGGGCCAGGAAGATCTCAGTGGGCTGTGTGGCCTTTTTTTTTTTTTCAGGACTCCGATTTCAGCTTGCCACCTGGTTCTGCCTCTGGTCCTGCTGGGAGTCCAGTTGTTAAACTTCAGGATGCCTTGGCCAGTAATGTAAGTCCACACTTCCACTTCTGGCTCCACTCACTGCTTGGGGCTGGCAGGCCCTGGGTGAAGGAGACAGCACATGTATTTCAGGCTGACCTGGGCTGGCACGTGACTCAGTTGCTAGCAGCTCCATGTCCTTAAAAGGTGCTTAAATGTTCCTGCGCAGGTTTTGTGACCTTCCAGTGGGGATCATACAGTTCCTAAGGGCTGGTTTATTTGGCTCTCTTTGGTTCCATTGTCTCCTCTGTGCCAGGTGCGAGCCCAGACTCAGGCTGCCTTTTCTGTGGCCAGGGGTAAGGGGCACAGATTGAGTAGGAGAGCCCTCCTCAGGAGGCCCCATCTCACCATCCAAGGGTCCCTGCCGCCTGCAATCTAACTGTTGTGATCCAGAAGACCTGCTGGCGCTCTACCATGGGCTCAGGAGCTGGCAGTTGCATCTGTTGTGGCCACTCGGGGCTGCGGCCGAGGCTGTCACAGTGACATCTGGTTCACTGCTCTGTCCTCACCGCCTGCAGGGGTGGGTGCTAGTGCATATGCTGAATGAACGAGTATCATTTGGGCAGCGTTTCCCAGAGGATTCCAAGGAATGTGAGTGCTGTACAATATTCATAGGTGTTGAATGAAAACAATGTTGTGGAAGTGCTGGGCTCTACGAGGTTCTTTACTCTGAGAGTCTGCCGTCTCTGTCACGTGCAGATGGACACCGGGGATCTGCAGGAAGCGGGGGGCACTGTTGCATTTCCAGCCTCTGTTACCAGAGCCCTCTTTTTCACAGTTTGCTGAGGGGCACAGCCTTCCCTGTCTGGCCCAGGGCATCTCCAGGCCAGGTGGCAGGTGCCTTCTGAACCAGATGTTTGCGTGCGGGCTGCCAGTCCATATTTATACTGCCAGGACATGGCTCTCCCTGTCTGGAGGGCACTATGGAGTGTGGATATGGGGGTGGCTGTCTGCAGACTTGGGTGGAGGAAACTGATGGAGGCAGCCATCTCCAGGAGATCAGTCGTGGTCCTGGCTGCCATCAGTTTCATCTGGGTGGTCTTGGGTACATGTGGCCAATACTGAAGATGCATTTGGACAATTCATAGACGCGGAGCTGTAGGTGCTTTTGGGAAAAGCCATGGATGGGTTTGGGCAAGTCATAGATACATTTGGACGAGCCTTGAGTGTGTTCAGGAGAGCCATGGATGGGTTTGGGCAAAGCCATCTCTGCACCTGTTTGTGTTCCATGGTTTCCTTTTCCTCCTCTCCAGGCAGGGTTAACACAGAGTATCCCCATCCTGCGGCGGGACCATCACATCCAGAGGGCCATCGGTCTCTCCCCAATGTCCTTCCCCACCGCCGACCTTACTCTGAAGGTAACACCAGCCCTGAGCTGGGTGAGGGCCCACCTAGTACCTTAGCTTACAAAGAGGCAGAAGGGAGGAGTCCCCGAACCCCTAAAGCTTAGACTGGCTCTGTCCACTGCCAGCGTGATAGTAATTTTCATCCCTCCCCCTCCCCTTGCTTCTGAAGATGGAGTCTGCGCGCAAGGCTTGGGAAAACTCCCCCAGTTTGCCGGAGCAGAGCTCTCCAGGCGGCGCTGGCTCAGGCATCCAGCCTCCATCCTCTGTGGGTGCCTCCAGCGGGGTCAACTACAGCTCCTTCGGTGGAGTGTCCATGCCACCCATGCCTGTGGCCTCTGTAGCACCTTCTGCTTCTATGCCAGGTATCTCATCCCCTGAGCAAGGCCTTGGGGTCCTTCTCCATTTATTATCAAGAAAAACAGATTAACAGCCCCGAATGTCACCTCCTGGCCTTGTCTTAAGTAGCATGTAGAAGTAGCAACTTGTTTTTAGGCCCAGTGGTCGTAGCTCCCATGTGCTGCAGGTAATGTGCACGTCCTGCTTCCCCACGCTGGGAAACAGAACTGGGGGATAACAGCGAGGCACTCCTGCCTACTGGTGACAGGAGTGAGCAAAGGCTTGACTTTGAGTCAGACCTGGGTCATGTGCTGGAGCTGTGCCGCCTCGGCTGGTGAGCAGCTCTTGCCGAGCCACAGTGTCCTCTCCTCTCTTACATGAAATGGGGGTGATGACATTGCTCCGTGGGGTGGCCACACCCGTGAAGCCAGGTGTTACCTGGAAAGGGCTTTGTATCAACAGAGCCCTCAGTCACTGGCAGCTATTTTTGTCCTGATTGCTGCCATCCTTATCGTGTGTCAGTGTCCCCAAGGGAAAGCGTGGGGGTTTTGAGGGCCCAGCTGCCAGTCTCAGTGATGTAATTCCAATAGATCCTTCTGACCCTCCACTGTGGACTCAATAGCAGGGAGATGAAGAGGACAGTGACTGAGAGACCAAGGCAGCCCTGGTTAAAGTAGAATGCCCCTTCGAGTGTCTGGGGTAGTTGGTGAGTGGGAGGTGGGAAGGGTAGGCCGGAGCCCACCTGCCTCCTCCCTCCTCCTAGGTCTGACGCTGCACCCTCCCTACGTTCCCTGAGGTGCGTGCCAGGCGTGTTGTGAGCAGGCGTGTGCTTCAGGCACACAGGGAACCTAGCAGCCTCTGTACACACACCCTCGTCCCCACTGAGTCCCCTGGGTAGAGCAGACCTGTAGACTGTTTCCCTCAGGGACATTGAGAAGTAGTGAGGCTTGATCCTCTTCTACGTCCCTTTTGCCGCTCTGTTTCCAGGCAGCCACCTCCCGCCCCTGTACCTGGATGGCCATGTGTTTGCAAGTCAGCCCCGGCTGGTTCCTCAAACGATACCTCAGCAGCAGAGTTACCAACAGGTGACAGCAGCAAGCCAGGTGGCCTGGCTGGGGGTGGTGGGGAGGAGCCAGTGCAGGGCGGAATTGGCTTGCTCATCTATTTCTCATTGTCTGTCTGGTTTTCCATCCCCCTCACATGTGGTGACCAGCACCTGGCCCGCCACGGCAGCCAGGAGGCATTTGTTAAGCGAATAAACGAGACAGGGAAGAGGAGTGGAGTTGGCTGCTCCAGACTCTGCTTAGTTTTCCTTTCTCAAAGTTCTCCCTCCTGTGTCCTAGCCGGGGAATTAGCTAAAATGGAATTTTCTTTGGTGATCAGGTATCCTTCTGATGAAGAGAAGAAAGGCCTAAACTCCCAGGCATGGATGCATTAGAAAGAGGTAGTCTTAGAAATGAGCAGGCGTTGGTTATTTATGCAGGACTGGCATACTTTCTGTGCTGCCAAGGGGTGATTTTTGGAAGTCTCCCCTCTAATGCTGGTGCTGGGCCTTTGGGATGGTCTAGCTGCCCCTCAGACCCATGTGCCTGCACAGCCACGACAGTGGACTTCCAGGCAGAATCTGCTCCAAGTGCAGGCTTGCTGATGGAGGATGTGGCCTCTGCTGACCTCTTTTTAAAAACATGTTCTTAACTGCTGTATTGTTTGGTTGCCAAGATTTTGGTTCTTGCATAACTGGGTCAGACTGCATGTATCTTTCTTTTTGTGCATTGTTAAATTCAGCGTTATGTTTTTGGAACTCACCTCTGTTGACGTATGTGCTAGGATCCATTTTTGTTGCTGTGTAGAATTCCAGGGTAGGGATATGCTGTGGTTTGGGGTTGCTACCAGTTTTTCATTGTAGGCTTTATCCCAATAGCAAGGGAACCCCAGGAATGACATGCTGGCATTCGAATTTTGGGCAGTGTTCCAGCAGCCATGTGGAGAGGGGCAGGGGAGGTGGGAGGGGAAGAACCACCTGGATGGGCCTTGCGGTTACCTCCCCCACCCCGTTTTCCCGTTCACAGGCCGCCGCTGCCCAGCAGATCCCGATCTCCCTTCACACATCTCTGCAGGCACAAGCTCAGCTTGGACTGAGGGGTGGGCTTCCTGTGTCCCAGTCCCAGGAGATCTTCAGCTCTTTGCAGCCCTTCAGGTGAGCTCATGTACCAGCTTGCGGAGCTGGCAGCTCACAGCCAGGGCCTTGGCCCTGTGTGCAGCCTTCGTCCTGTAGCTGTTTGGTGCTTGTCTGCTTTGGGGCCAGTGGGGCGGGGAGGGGTGGGAGTTTGCTCTGAATCACTCTTCAGTCCGCTGTTAACTGTGCTCTAGGAGAGGCCTGGGGCGAGCTGATATGTGGTGGGCCTTGTTTTGCTTTTCCATGTCATCTTGCCTCCTTTCCTTGCTCCTTCCTCCTCCTCTCCCCTTGACTCCCTGTCTCCTCCCCACCGTGGTCTTCTCCGTCAGTGTGGCTGCCAGTCATTGTGGCTGATGTCCTGTGCCTCATACAGCCTGGATGTCTTCACTTGTTTAATCCAGCAGCATCAGCGCCATCTAGGAGCTTGTTCTCAGGCCCCATCCTGCACCCTCTGAGTCGTGCTCTGGGGGTGGGGCCGGGGATCTGTGGTTTAGCAAGCTCTCCGGGGATCTCTGAAGGGTGGGACCAGATCCGCAGCTGGACTCATCCACCTGATCCCGACCATATGTCTGGCTTTTGCAGATCTCAGGTGTACATGCACCCCAGCTTGTCACCGCCCAGCACCATGATCCTCTCTGGGGGCACAGCCTTGAAGCCTCCATACTCGGCGTTCCCAGGCATGCAGCCCTTGGAGATGGTGAAGCCGCAGTCTGGTTCACCCTACCAGCCCATGAGCGGGAACCAAGCCCTGGTCTACGAGGGCCAGCTCAGCCAGGCTGCTGGCCTGGGTGCCTCCCAGATGTTGGACTCCCAGCTCCCACAGGTCAGGAATTCAGTCACTCTACCCAAAGCCCTAGGCTTCTTTCCTTCACGACCTTGCCTTTTCTTTTCACCCGCCTCTCAGTGTGTGCTGGCCTATCGTGCTGTTGGTTGGTAGCCACTGTGCCCGTTCCTCAGCGTGCAGGAAATCAGCCTCTTCTGAGTAGCCCCATCACCTTTTTTTTTTTGGATAGAGTCTCGCTCTGTTGCCTAGGCTGGAGTGCAGTGGCATGATCTCGGCTCATTACAACCTCTGTCTCCCACATTCAAGCGATGCTCCTGCCTCAGCCTCCTGAGTAGCTGGGACTACAAGTGTGTGCCACTGTGCCTGGCTAATTTTTGTATTAGTAGAGGTGGGGTTTCACCATGTTGGCCAGGCTGGTCTCGAACTCCTGACCTCAAAGTGATCTGCCCGCCTTGGCCTCCCAAAGGGCTGGGATGACAGGCGTGAGCCACCACCCCTGGCCCCTCATCCATCTCTTTATTCTTGAGACCTGGCTGTCCCCTAAGCACTGCCTGCTCCTGCAGCCCCCAGACGGGGGCTCCTTCCTTTCTCCCTGCCCTTGTGCAGTAGGGTGTGGAATGGGTTAAGAGTCCTCTTTGCGTAGTTGTTGATGCTTCTAGACTCCTCTTCTTCCTTCCTCCCTGAAACGCCAGCTTTGAAGCCCACACCATAGACTGTGCCTGACAAGCCCTCCACTCTGCTATGGTGCCATCACCACATCTAGCGTCTGCTGTGAAATCTTCCTCTCCGTCAACCTGTGGGCAGTATTTGGCACCTTTGAAGGTCACCCTCCTTGTCTGGTCTGGCTTGCAGTCTGTCTCCACTCTCCTGTTCCAGTTCCTAGTGATTTTGATGTCTGCAGAGATGACCCCAGGTCTCTGTGCCATGGACCCTATCCATGCAGTTTGTGCCCTCCTCGCCGCTGGTGCCCTTGTTCACATGGGCCCCTGCTCTGTGCACTCCTGTCTAGGCTTGGCTGCTCCCAGTAGCTGTGGCTCTCGCATAATCTCAACTCTCAGTGTCCCTCTCAGTTGTCACCTCTGGCTTTTTCAATTCACTCCCTCTAGTGACCCAACTCCAAAATTCTTTTTTTTTTTTTTTGAGATGGAGTTTCGCTCTGTTGCCCAGGCTGGAGTGCAGTGGCGCAATCTCGGCTCACTGCAACCTCTCTGTCTCCTGGGTTCAAGCGATTATTGTGCCTTAGCCTCCCGAGTAGCTGGGATTACAGGCGCCCACCACCCACCGGCTAATTTTTGTATTTTTAGTAGAGATGGGGTTTCACCATGTCAGCCAGGCTGATCTCGAACTGCTGACCTCAGTGAGCCACCCACCTTGGCCTCCCAAAGTGCTGGGATTACAGGTGTGAGCCACCACACCCAGTCTCTGCCACCCATGTTTTTGTCATCCTCCCCCTTGGCCTGGCTTCTTCCTCCCCATCAGCAGATCTGCCGAGCCACATGGCCTTTGCGTTTCATCCAAGCTGTGGCTCTGAGTCAACCCCCACCCTCCTAGCAGCTTTTCAGACTTGCATCTTGCCCCTCGCTGCCTCCCACCCATGACCTCCCTTTCTGTGTCACCCAGGAAACAGGAGCAGTGACAGTCTCCAAGCCCCTGTGGCCACATCCCTGCCTAGGTGGTGCCTGTGCCCCTGGGGGACCCCGCCCCAGCACGTCTCCCTGTCTTTCGTGCATCAGATATCCCTTCCCGTCAGTACACAGACGAGCTGCAGTGCTGACCCCGTAATCCCGCCCCCCACACCCCTCGAACCACTTTCTTCACCCAGTTTCCAGGCCGTCACTCCTGGCTTTACTGCTGCCTCAGGCCTCCTCCTCAGTCTCCTTTGCTGTCCCCTCTCCTTCCCAGTCTGTAATGGTCAGCGTGCCCCTGGGCCCTGCTTTGGGTGTGTTTCAAGAGTCATGGCTCTAAATTCCTTCATCTTCTCCTCACTCCCAAATGGACATCTTTAGCTCAGATCTGTCCCTGGAATTGAATCTCAAATCCAATGGACTTTCCAGCATCTCTGCTATGGTGTCTTATGGCATCTCAAGACTCATCATATTCAAAACTCGATTTTCCTCCCGGTCCTTCTGCTTGTCCAGTCCACATCCTCCTTGGCTCCCTGCTCCCCCTCACCTCGCCCCCTTACCCTTCAGCAGGCCTGTCAGCTCTGGCTTTAAAAGGATTCAGAATCCAGCTGTGTCTCATCCCCTCCACACCCCTGCATGCTGTCCAGCTCCTGTAGGGACTCCTACCTGGCCTCCCTGCAAGTCAGATCATACCCCAAGTCAGCACTCTATAAACGGCAGCACGTTCCCATCATTTTCATCCTGCACCATTTTGGTGCTCCAAGGAGGAGCATGGTGTTTTGCGGCTCTGGCCACCACAAGTCTCAGTGATGTAATTCCAATAGATCCTTCTGACCCTCCACTGTGGACTCAATAGCAGGGAGATGAAGAGGACAGTGACTGAGAGACCAAAAGTGGCCCAGCCCCCCTACCCCATCCTGTTCCCCTGTCCTTAGAGTCTCCGGGCCCACATCCCCACTTCGCATATCTTGTTCTAGTTAGTTAGGCCCTGCAGCTACCCTGTTCTCCTGTCAGCATGCTTCAAAGGACCCCCACAGTCCGGAATCCAGCCCAGTCTTGTTTTTACCACCACTTGATGCAAAATAGTAAGAGTCTTGAACATGTGTGCTGTACAAAGGAATGCAGAGATATACGTCCGGTGCAGCTTTCATCTTTTGGGACTTGGCTTGGCCATTACTTCTGACTTTCCTCACTCGTCCTCTCCTTGCCCACCCTGCCCCAGGTGCACCCATAAATCTGGTGTGCACCCACAGATCCTATGCCGCTCTGCATCCCGAGTGTCCTGCAGCTGTGTCCAGTGTGTGACACACTATCCTGGCAGTGTGCAGGCCCATGTTGGACAGGGCCCTGCCGCTTCCTCGGCACCTTGTATGCTTTCAGTAAGCACTTGCTGGACAAAGGCAGAAAGGGCTGAAGATAGACGCAGCCCTTAGCATAGATGTGGATGAGACACACTTAACGCTGTTAGTTCCCGTGCCTGCAGCCAGCTTAGTCTTGCCCATTTTCTCACCACCTACTCTATTCCAGCAAGAAGACGTGCCTCTGCCATCGAAGGTGTGAAATCCTGGGCGATCTCTCCTGTGCTACAGTAGAAATCAGAGCATGTCCTGCTTTATGCAGGCTTTGCTTTAGTTCTTCTGAAGTGTATGAATCTGAAGTGCATGTGCGGTCGCTCTTTGGTGCGTTTGGGGTTTCTCCATAGCATCGTTCCCCCTCCTGACTGTCATTGTTGCCCAGCAGCTGACCATGCCACTGCCTCGGTACGGCTCCGGGCAGCAGCCACTGATCCTGCCCCAGTCTATTCAGCTGCCACCTGGGCAGAGCCTCTCCGTTGGGGCCCCCCGAAGGATTCCTCCGCCCGGGTCCCAGCCGCCAGTCCTGAACACCAGCAGAGAGGTAAGGGGACCCCATCTGCCTCTGACCCTAGGGAGGGGGCCTTGTGTCACCAACTTTTTCTAGCAAGCTAAGTACCCCTGTGTGGTAGAAAGAGCCAGTGGCTTGGGACTGCCAGGGCAGAAAGGAAGGTGACCATGTGTGGGGCCATCACAGAGGCAGGTCCTGGGGACTCTGAACATGTCGAGGGCTGAGGGCCAGGAATCAGCATTCCTCCCCAGCTCCCCAGGAGGCCCTGCTATGGACGGCCATGTTTCATTGGCTCTCCCACTTCACTTTAAAAAGAACAAAGTATTGTGATGGTTCTTGCTTCTAAGAAGAAGCCCTCTTGAGTCTGGCTTAGAGGGAAGGGGCTTGCAGATTTCTCTAGAACAGGGGTCCCCAGTCCCCGGGCTGCAGAGCTGTACTGGTCTGTGGGAAAATTGTCTTCCATGAAACTGGGCCCTGGTGCCAAAAACCACTGCTCTATAAGATGCCTCCCTGGGAATTCCCATGGCCCTCACCACCTCTGCCCTGGGTTGTTTGGTAAGTGTGTGGTCCAGCTGTCTCCAGGGCCTCAAATGACAGCTTGTTGCTGCTTGGTCTCTCTAGCCCTCTCAGATGGAGATGAAAGGCTTCCACTTTGCCGACAGTAAACAGAATGTCCCTTCAGGAGGCCCCGTGCCATCGCCACAGACCTACAGGTAAAGCCACTCCCTGGGGACTGCGTGCTGTGTAGCTGAGCAGTTGCCAGAGCTGCGGCCCAGTGGCTCAGAAGAATCTGGGCCCGGGGAGAGCCGCCAGAGACCTGGTCCCTCTATGGGCCATGTGTCACTGTGGTGTTTCGGCACTGGGATGCACTTGTGTTCCAGTTAAATTTGGGGGAGTGAGGAGTTAGGAGAGTGGTTTTGGTTTTAATCATTATAATAAGATGCTCTGGATTGGGGAGCTTTCTGGAAAGGTAGGAAAAGGAACGGCTGACATTTAGTAGGCATCAGGACTGACGTGACTTCCCATTAGATCCTAAAAACAGGACCCACTGGCCACAGGGCTGCATCCTGGCAAGGGGAGGAGCGTGGCCTTTCCCAGCGTCTCTTTCCTCGGACTTGCCCTATGACCCCTGCCAGGGGACTTTTTATTGCTGGGCTTATGGGGCCATTCTTTCCATGCTACAAACCAGCACCCTCTTTTTGCTTCCTTTGTGTCTGTCTCCACCTCCAGCAACTGTCTCAGGTCCCCTTAGCTGGATAGTCAGGTGGCTCTGTCAGATGTTGGCGAGAGCCTCTGGTCCACTGCCTTTTCTGCCCGTGCTGGTGTGTGAAGGCAGCACGCTCTGGCCCTGGGCTCCGAGGGCTTGTACAGTCCACCCTTGTTACATGTGGGAGATTCCTGAGACCCCTCTGTGTTTACATATGAGTGAAACAGACCTGCCTGACCCATGGTGCCCTGTGAGGTTAACACCATCGCTGCAGACGCCATGAGGTATCCCCACGACTACACAGGTACTTGTGGGCCTGAGGAGCGCTCTGCAAGCCGGGCCCCCATGGTCTGCAAGTTGCTCCAGCTGCACCCCCTCTGCCTCGCTGCCCTCCCTCTGCCCCACCGCCCTTTGCCTGTCCTCCATCACAGCATTCCACTCTTGTACCTTCATTTCCAGAGAAAGGGGTTTTTGTAGATTTTCCTCCCATTCCATCTTTTCTGTTCTTATTTTCACTCTCCTGGCTTCATTTATTTCTGTTTTTAGTACGTTTCGTTTTCCTACCATGTCTGTCACATAGACCAAAACATCAGGACTGTGTGAAAAAGATAGCTGGACAGCACCGACCATGGAGCGGAACTGGAAGGAGGAAGGCGGCTGCAGGTCTCAGCAGACGCTGTCCCGCTGCTGCCACAGGCAGATTCCAGCAGCCTCTGGCTACAGAGCCTTCCTCAAAAAGCAAAACCCAGAGACAGAGCCTCACGGGACAAGAGTCGCCTGTGTCTATGTAGTTGTGGGAATGAATGGCAGCAGATTATTCTTTGGAGCATATTTAGAAAGTGGAAGCCTTAAACTAGTAGCTTTGTTTCTATGGTGTTTTAGGGGGGTTGGGGAAATTGCTATAATTGTATAAAGCAGTGTTTGCCAAAGTGTTCTGGAAATAGAGCTGCTGAGATGTGCGCTGCAAAAACAAGGGTTCCCTGGTCAGGTCCTTGGGGGAGTGCTGTCCCCAGGGTGGCCTACTGGGGAGGGTACTCACCACACAGGCTGAGCGGGCCTAGGTTGAGAGTCCTGTTGAACTCTGCACACGGCACTTAGGCTTTTTGACCGCAGACTTTTTTTTCCCCACGTAGCACCTAATTAACATCCCTGGGAACTAACTAGTGGTCAGTGGAACACATTTAGAAGCATGTTGTTCATTTTGGTTCCCCCATCCCCTTTTCTGAAAAGTGAAGACTAGAACAATACTCGGCACAGTTCTGGCTCAGTGTCAGGCTTCTAGGCCTTTTGTCTGGGGCACTGCATCGTGTTGGTCCAGACCCTGAGACGGCCAGTGTCGCTTTCTGCACAGCAGGACAGCCATGCCCATCTGCACAGGGCCTCAGCCTCCCTCTCTTGCGGTGCGTCTCCTTGAGCTCTGTCCTGGAGGTGCCAGGGTGGTCAGTGACAGCCACCCCCTCACCCTTCTGCGTTCTGGGCTGTCTTAGGTCTGTGGTTGTTTTCCATCCAAGAGATCCACGGACCGTCCCGAGTGAGCGCCTCTGGCTGCAGGCCCTTCCTTCCTTGTGCCTCCTCCATGTGCTAGGCTTTGACTCCATTTCTGTGGTGACACGTTGTGTATTCTCAACCCCTGCCTTTGGTTTTTTCAGGCCTAGCTCTGCTAGCCCCAGTGGGAAGCCCTCTGGATCAGCAGTTAACATGGGCTCTGTGCAGGGACACTACGTGCAACAGGTAGAAGATGGCTTTCCAGACCCTTCAGCCCTGGACACTTAGGCCCGTCTCCAAGCGCCAAAAGAGAAGGGACTGTCCAACCTATCTGAGCGCTCCTTGTCTAAAGAGAGCCATGCCCTAGCGGTTAGAGCACGGAACCGGGAGCTGGGCCGCCCGCGTCCCTCCTGGCGAAGGCATTTCTCCTCTTGACGGGCGTCTGGATCCTTCCTTGTCCTGCAGAGAAGGGAGGATGCTGATTCCTCTGAGGAGGTGGTGCTGGAAGGTGGACCAGCCCTGGCAGGTCGGGGCTGAGGCGCCCTGGGAGACTCGGTTAGGTTTGGGGGTCGGCTTTAGGAGCCGGGGTGCGCGCGCTGGTTCTAGTCAGTGGTGTGTCTCGTCTTTGTCTTGGCTGGGTGGGAGCACAGGTGAAATTAAGTTTTCCCATTTTATAATGAAAAGGACATCGCAGTGTCTTTTCCTGCACGCACTATTCTCTTCTCTATTCTCTAAAACGTGCTGGGGCTCAGAGCTTAAGCCCCTCAGACGTGGGTTTTTAATCAGTCACTGTGCCTGGCTGGTAGAGATGGGAAGTGATTGCTCTCATTGGTTCCCCTGGGGGTCATGAAAGTTGTGTGGAATGAGCTTCTAAAGCTTTCTTCCAGAGTTCAGACCTGGTGGGGGGCAGATGCGCTGGCTGCTCTGTGACTTCCCCACCCCACTCCCCGTGTAGAGCCACAGACCAGGGGAGCCCTGACTAGGAATGGGGCCCCAGGGAAAGGTTACAGAGTGGGAATGGTGGGGGAGGGGGTTGGCTGAATCGCAGCCAGAGATCTGTGGGCGCCAAGTCTGCCTAGGGCCCCAGCAGACAGTCGGGGGCTCCGAGACTTGCAGGGGGCACTTGGATCTACTTGAAGGGGCTTTTTTGCCTGTGGGGCAGGAGGTGCACTGATTTGAAAAGGTTCTTCCAGTTGGCCTTGGGACCAGAACTGCTTCCGCCCTGGGATGTGCCATCGCGGAATTCTTTGTGGAGGACCCGGTGTCTTCCTGCCTCTCCGAATCACTGCACTCAGGGCTTATGGGGAGGGAGCAGAGACGGCACTCGCGCCACTTTCCTTACTAGGAGGGGGGTTTCTAAGTCTGGTCCTTCAACCAAGGGACTGACAACTTAGGGGAGCTTTCCCTGCAACTCAGGAGCAGGAAGGGAGTGGTGGGAACTATGTATCCAAACACGTTTCAGCGTCAGGGTCACTTTGTTTTTCCCATTCATCTGTCCAAAGGCAAAACAACGAGTGGATGAGAAACCCAGCCTGGGAGCCGTGAAGCTGCAGGAGGCCCCCTCGGCTGCCTCCCAGATGAAGCGAACCGGAGCGATCAAGCCTCGGGCTGTCAAAGTGGAGGAGAGTAAGGCCTGACAGTGCCTGGCTGCCACCTCGCCTCGCCCTACTGAGGACGGTGCCGCCATGCGGCCTCGACACAGCCGACACTCGGGAGCCTCACCAGATCCACCGTCCAAATACGTGGCCCGGACTGAGAGACCTCCCTCCTCTCCACTCCCGAAAGCTCCGTTGTCAACCAGCTTGCACCCGTGGATATATGGCATTGACCCGCTTGCTTTGATATGAAACAAAAAAGCAGACGACTCCTTCATCCCATCTGCTCCTACCGTGACCGTGGAGTGACGCCTCCCGTGCAGTGCAGATTTGCCCTCCCTGCCTCCTCCCTGTCCTGCCGCGCAGCCAGGGCGCCTTCTCAGCAGTGCTTCCGGCCCAGCCGCCCATCCCTAGGCACAGTGATTTGGCAGCAGGGTCATTTTACTTTGAGGCTTTTTGTTTTAAAATGTAGCCAAGGTTTTTACAAAGGGGAAAGGAAAAGAAAACAAAAACGCAAGCTCCATGTGTATAGCTGAACTTTTATATGTTTCTCGCCAGCCCCTCCGCTCCCTTCCATCTCTAGCCTCTGTCCTGTTTAGTTTGATACGTCACTGCAGTACCTTAAGAGGTGACTCTTAAGAATGCATCCCCTCCTGATTCCTCAGCTGGTTCACCCTTGAGGTTATTTGCAAAAAGAAAAGGAGGTTCTTGAGGGCACCGATTGCGAGCATTCTGGTGCCTGGCTCCCCGCCTGGGAAGCGATGGGGTGCTCAGAGCAGCAGGCAGGTTGGGGGGAGGGGGGGTCACAGTTGGGTTCCAGCTCCCGGCTTGATGAGCCCAGGGCGCTTACAGGCAGCCCATGAAGTTGATGACGGTTTTAGCATGAGAATCACACAGGGTCCCTGTCCTGGGCTCCTCTAAAGCCAGTGGATGTGCTGGGCACCAGAGACAAATCATGGAGATGGCTGCTGGTGGCTCCCAGGTTGGCCCAGACGGGGTGAGCTGACACACCACAGGCCCATCCCAGGCCCCGTGGGCTCTGCTTCTGGGGCTCCATACCCTGCCCTGCAGGGGTGCTGTGTTTTTCACACATTTCTTTCCCTGAAGCCTTCTGTAACCTGTCATTTTCCTTTCTTCCTCTTCCGGAGCCTGCTGCTTTCTCTGGACCCGTCTCCACCTCCCACACAGCTCATCGTGAACGCCACTTGGTGATGGAGGGAGTGGACCCATGTGTGGTCCCCAAGTGAGGCCACTGGGAGTTTGTCCTTTTCCTCCTTTGCTTCACTCCCAGCAGCAGACCCAGGTTGTCAGGACAGGAGGGCCTGAGCTAAGCCGTAGGCATCAGTCTCATTTGTCTTCAGACGGTGGGGACAGGTCCAGGGTGAGGCTGGGTGGAGGGCTGACCAAGGTCCAAAGGGCCTGCGCAGCCTCCGGGAGGGCAGCTTCTCCAGCCAGAGGCTTGTGTGAGCCATCGTGTGCTGGGCTTGTTGTTTTTAAGTAAGAAACAAGGAAATCACTCCAGATTCTGTCATTCCAAGGAAAGGGAAGGGGACAGTTCAAGTTTCTCAGCTGTTCTTAGGGGTCACTGAGCGTCTACCTCCTCCTCCAGAGGAGGCTGGCTCAGAACACCTAGAGGAGGGGGCCAGGGATGCACCCCCCACCAGAGGCTGCCTTCAGCGTCTCACGGGTGCAGGACAGCGCTCAGGCTTGGGCTCTAAGCTCTGTGTCTAGCGTAGAACATGGGGAAGGAGCATCTTAGGAACTGCTGAAGTAACTTCTTACTGCTCTCACAATTCTAAGGAAGCAGGAGAACGGCCTCCTACCAACAGCGCCCACCCCAGAGCTGCCTGGGAAAGGGCAGTTTTACTGAAAGGTGCTTTACTGTTCACCTGCATCTTTCAGCAGCTCCCCTCCTGCCCTCACCTGGTCTTTTCCCTCTTTATCCCAAGCCTTTATGCTTGAGTCCCTTCCCCAGGGGCTGCCCACCCGACAGTTCCAGGCATTCCCTACCTGAGCTTCTTGTCTGCTTTTCCTTCTCCCACTGCAAGCGGCTGCTTGTGGGGCCTGGGATGAGCCCTCTCTGTCCCCACCAGCCCTCCTTGCCAAGCCATTCCTGGGTGAGTCCAGGCCTGCGGGAGCCACACATTCATCTCCACCTGGACACTTGAGCCGCATGGCCAGACCCCTCCCACCTGACGCGGTGGTGCGTGTGATTTGTCAAAAAGAAAGCCTTCTGGATGCTGTTAAGATGTACCCTTCAGGTGAACCTGGCATCAGACCCACAGTACTTGCTGTTTGAGAAAAAATAAAAACAAAAAGGTCACCTATTCTCCAGCCCTTTTCTCTTACCTGGTATTTCCTTCCTTTCTCCTCCCCCACCCCAAATAAAAAAACAAAAAACACTAGAATTTATTTATATGTATTGATGTTGTAGGTCTAGGTGAAAAAAAAAGAAGTAAATGTTTCACTGCTCTATTTATATATAATGTCTGAATTAATTCTGTGCAGGAAAGGCCAGGAAATTGCATGTGAAGTTCGGTGCAGTCACCACCTCTGTGTGACCTGAGCTGCAGTCTCTTCGCTGAGATGCAGGTTTTAAGTCAGACTTGGGGGGCTGAGGGCAGGCCTCAGGCCTCCCAGCGCCCCAACCCCTCCTTGGTCTAATGAAATGCAGTTCTTAGTGCAGAGACGTTTTAAGGTGCAATATATCTCTTCCTTTCCCATGGTTTTAGAGCCAAGCTCAAGGTAGTAGGACGTAGGGTCTTATTTTGTTTTCAAACCCCCATCCTCAGAGCGCAGATACATGCAGAGGCTTCTGCCAGGATACCACGGGGCCTTAGTGGGAACAGGTGGAGACCAGCACTTCCCTTTCCTGCTGCTGAGGTAGGGATTGGGGGGTCAGAACCCACTCACTTTGGCCTGTTAAAGTTGCCCTCCTGACGCTGGCAGCTCTGCCTTGGTCATTGGGGATGCGGCTCGTTGCTCAGCAACCAGTGGCCTTGCGGTATTGTCCACCGTCCACTAGAGTGGGATGAAGCCCAGAGTGTGGGTGTACGTCTCAAATGCCCACCCACCCACTGGGGACTGCAATGCCAGCTGCATTTGGTTTGGTTTTCTTAACTGTTGGCTTCTCCCCACAGCTTTTTTTTTTTTTTTTTTAAACATTCGTATTGTTTTCAAACTTGGAATTCATAGACACTCTGGTTCTAGGTTCCTTAAGGGGGAAAACAAAAGATGACTTTATTTCACATTCAAGAAAATCAGTTCAGTTCCAAAGCTGTGGTCCTTCCAGCCACTTCTAGGGACACTGGGGAACCCTGTTAAACGCTGACATCAGTGCTCTCCAGCCGTGCTGTCACCCTCCTATCTTCTGGATCTGCCTTCGGGATGGTCAGTGACGGCTTCTGGAAGCTGAGCACACACAGGTGCACGGCCATGCTGTGGTCTGGCCTGCTACGGCAGCATGGCAGCTCTGGTGGAGCCTTCTCCCTTGCCATTTGGTTCCCCTCTGCCAAGTAGCTGCAGGCTGCCCCTCCAATCTTCATTTGTCCCTTTTCACTTCCTGCAGAGCAAGCCTGGGTTAGAGGGTCTGCTGGAAATGGCCTTTGAAGACCAAGGATACCAGGATGTGTGCACTCTGTCGTGTTCTGTGATGAATGGGAAACGTAGGCTTCCAGAAAGCCAGCTCTCTTCTGAAATGTGACGGACCTAAGCAGGAAGTCATCCAGGACAGGAGTGGCTCAGTGTTGGGGATGGACGCTGTCGCCCAGCCATGCTCCACCAGGGCCACCAATGTGTATTTGGCTGGTGGTCTTCGGGCATGTGAGACCTGCTCTTCACTGTCTCCACCCCACTTGGTGGCCTCCAGGATGGTAGTGGCACCCTCAGAGCCCCATCTTCAGCATGTTCTGAAGCCTCAGAGTGGAAATTCCTGCTAAGGCTCTGTGTGGACGCCTTTCTCCCATGATCTAAAGGGGACACTGTACTCAAGCTTTTGACCTCATGCCTTGTGTAGTAAAAAAGGATTTGGGGGTTTTGTTTGGTTCCTGAGAGGGTTGTGTTTTGTTTTTGTTTCCTTTTGTTTATGTTTTGGCCTTTCCTCTTTGTCTTTCCATGTAGACCAGATATTTGAAAGGGCAGACGATGGCTAGAGGTGTAATGTGCAGCTTGTTTATACGTTATTTCGGGAAACTTACCTTGGATGGGAAATGGAATCGTGGATTCACCAGGCCGGTGCTGGCACACTCACCCTCGCCCTTTCCCTCCGGTTCAGTACCTATTGTTTCTCCTTTCAAATATGTGATTGTACTAGCTCTTTCCATATGAAAGAATTCTCCTTATTTAAATAAAAAAAGTTAAAAAAGATAAAGCTGAACATGCTTTCTCAGGTTGTACATCCCTCGTTTCTTGGTCATTTGACCAGAGAGACCTACAGATCAAAGAGTTCTAATTTTACAGAGTTCACACGGAAATTAGGAGTGGCACGGCTGAAATGCCTTAACAGAAGCTGTGTGGGTAGAGAAGGGATTGAAACCCGTGGCTAAGAAGCATCTTCCAAATGCGGCAGCATCAAGCACTCCACTCTCTTCCCACGGATGGCATCTGGTTGTGCACAGTGCCTGCCTGTGGCCCCGTCACTTGCCGTGAGAAATGAGCTGGTCAGAGGAGGTAAGCATTTGATGTGGCGTGTTGTGTTGTCACTTCTAGCGGTGCTTTTGCAGGAAGTGGAGGAGGATTATGCTGTGCTTTGGGGTGGGGAGGGAGCAAGCCAGGCCTGGGGTAGCGAAGGGTAAAAGGTAAGAATGGGCTGAGGCAGCAGTTCTCAGTTTTGCCATTGCCTCACTGACCTGGGGAAAGACGTTTCACCACCTGAGTCAGTCTCCTTAATCATAAAACATAGATTGTTAATGGTATCGACCTCATGGCGTAGTGTGGATTCAAAGTCACCAGTAGCTTTTAGCTTAGTGCCTAGGACCAGCTAAGAAAACTTATAAATTACCCCCAAGAAATAAAACGCTGTTTCCATGAGGAACCCCAGTCCCTCAACTTCCTTCTGAGCCTTTTGACTATGGAAGAGAGTTGGGGACCTGGCCATGGGCATCTCAGCTTTATCTAGCCACACTCACTGCCCTGATTCACTGCTCCCTAGGGACAGGTGGCTCACAAAATCTCAAAGGGAGACCAGCCCTGAAAGAGGCTAGTCCTAAGGTTGGGGGCTTGCAAGATGGAGGCTGTAAGTCCTGAGGCACCACCACTGTTAGCATGGCATGAACCAAAGCTTAACAGCCCAGCCCCACTCCCTCCGGGGGCCCAGGGAACCCTCCCTGCCCACTGTAAATACAGTTGCCTGCAGGCTCTGGCCACAAACCCAGGTGAGCCCCAGCTCCTTGCCTCTCTGTGGGATCTTGGGTGAGTCACATAACCCCTCAAGGGTAAGCCATAAAGAAGTAACCACTAAATTCTAACTGGTGTCATCTAATGCTATGTTGACCAACATGGAAAAAAAGTCTTGCAGGCAGCCAAGAACCATAATTAAGGTTATTAAACCTGCAGTGTGCCCTTTTGGTCTGTATACATTAACATACAAATAGACCAGGAGATCAAGAAGGAGCGAGGCTGAGAAGAGTGATCCATCAGCCTGGTTGCGTTGCTGTCAGTTACCCTGCTCTGGGTGCCGACTGTTCAGAGAAAACATGGGAAGGGGTGCATTGACCCAACCAAAAGTACCATGTCTGCTCCAAAGCAGGCCTTTGGGAAGGCTCTTGACCCTCAGCAGAGGGGACTGGAGAGGCTGATGGATGAGGAGGAGCCCTGGGAAGGGAGGAAGAAGCCTCCAGTCTTCTGCCACGGAGTTTAGGGGAGATGCCCCCACTGGAGCCTCTGATGGTCATGCAGCCCCCACTGATGTCCAGGTTTTTTTGGTTTTGTTTTTTGTTTTGAGACGGTCTCACTTTGTAGTCCAGGCTGGAGTGCAGTGGTGAGACCAAGGCTCACGGCAGCCTCGACCTCTCTGCCCCAAGTGATCTCCTGCCTCAGCCTCCCTTGTAGCTGGGACTGCAGGCAGACGCCAAGGGGCCCAGCTAATTTTTGTATTTTTTTGTAGAGACGGGGTCTCACTGTGTTGCCCAGGCTCTCCTGGACTCAAGCGGGCTCACGGATCCTCCCACCTCGGCCACCCAAAGTGCTGGGGTTACAGGCGTGAGCCACCGCCCCCGGCCCTAGGTCCGTTTTAAATGCCCTTACCCTCAGCCACTTCACCGCTAGATGTATGTGCAAGCAGGTTCGTGGCATCGATGTTTTTCGGCAAGGAAACTAGGAGCGCCCGCGGGCGTGGGGGCACGTGCCTGTGGTCTCAGCTGCTCTGGAGGCCGAGGAGGGAGGATTGCTTCGGGCAGAGAGGTCGAGGCTGCAGCAAGCCGTGGTCCTGCCACTGTACTCCAGCCTGGGCGACAGAGCGAGACCCCGTCTCTTAAAAAAAAAAATTAAGGTCGGACGCAGTGGCTCACGCCTGTAATCCCAGCACTTTGGGAGGCCGAGGTGGGCGGATCACTTCAGGTCGGGAGTTCGAGACCAGCCTGGCCAACATGGTGAAACCCTGTCTCTACTAAAAATACAAAAATTAACCGGGCGTGGTGGCGTGCGCCTTCAATCTCAGCTACTCGGGAGGCTGAGGCAGGAGAATCGCTTGAACCCGGGAAGCGGAGGTTGCGGTGAGCCGAGATCGCGCCATTGCACTCCAGCCTGGGCAACAAGAGCGAAACTCCGTCTCAAAAAAAAAAAAAAAGAAAAAGAAAAAAACTAGGAGCAAACTGGCGCGCCCGGCAGAACGCCGTTGTGCAGACGCAGAATTAAGATCTTCACGCCAGATGGAGTGAAAAAGCAAGGAGCAGAAGATGGGTGGGAGCCCACTGCGCTTTTTAAAAGCTGCACGCCTGCTTAGAGTACACAGAAATCCTGGCGCACAAAACAGTAGCACCCGAGAGAGGGGAGGTCGCCGCGTTTCACACCTGCCTCTCCTCCGGGACCGGCGCCCTCGCCCGCTGCGCACGCGCGTCACCCTCGCCCAGTGCGCACGCGCGCTGCTGCCCGTCTGGCCCCGCAGGCTCGGTGAATCGAACGTTGAGCAGGGCGGTGGGTGGTGCGGAGTGTCGAGCGGCCTCACCCCCAACCGTCGGCCCAGTCGGACGGTTCCGAGGCGTTGCCGGGAGCCGGGCGCGGCTCTATGTGGACTCGGAGAAACGCGGGTACATTTGGGGACACCGGGGACGAGAGCCCAGCCCGGACTTGGGGGAGTCCGTCAGTGCGGGACGCGGGTCCGTGGCTTGCGGACGGGCTGGGGCCGGGGGCGTCCCCGTCTTTCCGGAGCTGGGGGCGGGGTTCGGGCCCGGGCAGATGCGGCGTTCGGGCGGCCGAGCCCCGAAGTAAGAACTCCGTGGCGCGTGCAGCCCTAGGGAGGAAGGGCGTGCTGCGGGTGCAGTCTCAGGGTGAGGACGGAGCTGGGGCCGACGCAGCCTCGGGAGTTGGTGGACGGGACAGCTGCGGCCTGTGGGGAAGAAGGGCCGGCCAGGGAGATGCGGTCTGCAAGGGGAGAGGAGGCACTCCCAGGACGGATGGGACCTTTTGGGACGAAGGCGCTCAAGGCAGATGCAGCTCAGGGAGGGAAGGGCGCGTCCAGGGTAGATGGGGCCTGAGGAGACCAGCAGGGCGCCAACGGCCAGATGCGGCTTTGGTGTGAGACAGGGTGTCCCAGGCCTGATGCAGCCTCAAGAGAAGCGGAGCTCAAGGGAAGATGAAGCCTGGAGGAGAACGTGGGGGCGCAGGGTGCAAATGCACCCTCCAGGCGAGAAAGGGAGCACCCGGGGATGATGTGCCGCTGGGATAGAAGGCAGGGAGGCACTGGGGGCAGATGCATCCTTGAGGAGAGATGAGGAGGCCCCGAGGCTCGGCCAGGTTGGGGTCCCTGGGCTGTAAGCAGCTGAGATGGCACCCAGGAGCTGCCCAGGGTCAGGTAGCTGTGGCCGCACTGTGGGCTTCTGGTCGTCGGGGAGGGAGGGGAGAAACCCTGGCGTTCCTTAGCAGTGTTCTCGCGCCCAAGACGTGCTGGGCAGGTTTTGTGGAATGAGTTGTTGAAAGGAGTGAATGTCCAGTCCTGAGATCCCCTGAATTCCCACCCGGGTTCACTGCTAGTGCCCCTCACCCCACATGTCTACCTGAACCAAGGCTCCAGGAACTTCGGCCTTTCTCAGCAGCCCGGCTGTGCTGTGGTTCTCCCGGTGTGTCCGGGAGCCGGGTGGCTGGGGATCCCTTCTGTAGCCTCTCGTGAGCCCTCATGGACCACGGCTCTTCCCTTCTTTTCTAGGGCGTCTGCCTGAGCCCGCTTTTCTACAAGATGTGGGGATTTTTGAAGCGCCCTGTAGTGGTGACGGCTGACATCAACTTGAGCCTTGTGGCCCTGACTGGGATGGGGTTACTGAGCCGGCTGTGGCGACTCACCTACCCGCGGGCTGTGGTGTAAGCTAAATGACTCCATTCCCAGGGTGAATCTAGAATTGTACTTTGTGACAGGAGGCGCCCTTACTGAATAGCATAAATGGGAGAGTGAAATCCTGACTTCTTGGTGATAGGTGTTTTGGGCAGTGAGAGGAGAGACCAGTCTGTCCCCAGGACAGCCCCAGCAGAGTACACCTTTTAGGTCTTGCCTTCTGAGTCTGTAACAGGTGAAATTTGGCCCATTAAAGGGGTGCAGTAGAGGAAAATCTGGTTGCCAGCCTTAAGTAACAGTTTTAAAGTCTGGACGGCAGAGGATTGATGGATTTGGAAGTAAGTCTTCACTGTTGAGAGCACTTTTTAGAATGTGTTTTTGTCATAATGGGAAGTGATTGCTGTTATTATTGAAGGGCTCTTTATTAACTGATTAATGTGTGTGTGTGTGTGTGTGTGTGTGTGTGTGTGTGTGTGTGTGTGTGTTTGAGACGGAGTCTTGCTGTGTCGCCCAGGTTGGAGTGCAGTGGTGCCATCTCGGCTCACTGCAACCTCTGCCTCCTGGGTTCAAGCAATTCTCTGCCTCAGCCTCCCGAGTAGCTGAGATTACAGGTGCCCGCCACCACACCCAGCTAATTTTTGTATTTTTAGTAGAGACGGGATTTCACCATCTTGGCCAGGCTGGTATTGAACTCCTGACCTCATGATCCACCCACCTCGGTCTCCCGAAGTGTTAGGATTACAGGCGTGAGCCACTCCGCCCTGCTGCATGTTCTTTTTTGTTTAACTTTTTATTATGGAAAACGTCAAACATATACAAAAGCAGGGAGACAAGTATAATGAATGACCCCCCCACACACACCAGTATATTCATTACCCAGCTTCACCGTATCAGTTCACAGCCAGGCCCCTCCCTGCAGTGGTTTTTACTTTGAAGCAAATCCTAGTATTCATAGATAATTCAGCGGGATATCTGTAAAAGATGAGGATTTTTTTTTTTTTTTTGGAGACATAGTTTTACTCTGTCGCCCAGGCTGTAGTGCAATGGTGCGATCGTGATTCTCCTACTTCAGCCTCCCGAGTACCTGGGATTACAGGCATCTGCCACCACGCCTGGCTCATTTTTGTATTTTTAGTAGAGAAGGGGTTTCACCATGTTGGCCAAGCTGATCTGGAACTCCTGACCTTGTGATCCACCTACCTTGGCCTCCCAAAGTGCTGGGATTACAGGCGTGAGCCACCGTGCCTGGCTGAGGATTCTTAAAAACAAAAATCACATAACCACAGTTGCATTATCATGCCTGAGAAACTGACAGCAGTTTCTTGGTTATCTTCACCTCTCCCTGATTGAAAACATGTTATTGCAGTTGATTCCCACGTTTTCCTTTCATACTTGCAGCCGTTTCATTGGGTCATCGCTAGCCACAGACATGTGCTGCTGGTGGGGGCGGGGGTGGGGGGGTTGGGTAGGTAGGTAAGCAGGATTAGCCTTGCGTCCCAGGAGGTCTTTCAGCAGGTTGGCTCATAGTATCCACCTAAATCAAACACGAGGGAGAGACAGAATCTGTATGGGCAGGCATGCTGAGTGCCAGATGTGCTTGGTGAATTCCCCATGTCTCTGTGGGTGGGTGATGCTGTATGCATCTTAATATTTGGGGATGGGAAACAATTGGGGCAAAAGATCCAGCCTTTGCTGATCACCCACCCAAAGTCATTTGGAAACACATACACATTTATCCTCACAGTTTTTGTTTACAGTTAAGATTCTAATTGAATATAATATGGGTTGTTGTTTTTTTTTCTAGTTTTGACGAAGTATATTATGGGCAGTACATCTCTTTTTACATGAAACAAATCTTCTTCTTGGATGACAGTGGGCCGCCATTTGGCCACATGGTGCTGGCCTTGGGAGGTAGGAGTCATCAGTTAGGAGAGTAGCCCCTACCCTTCAGGACCTCAAATACATTTAAAACTTATCAGTGCATTTCTTACAGGCAGAAACCAGGTCTTATTATTGATGCATCTTGTTTATTGCTTGCCACAGTACTCTAGAAATATTTGCTGAATGGGATAGTTACTGATTAATCTTCTGTTTCAGGTTATTTAGGAGGATTCGATGGCAATTTTTTGTGGAACAGAATTGGAGCAGGTAAAAGATAATTTTCATTTCCCTTATTAATGTGCGCAGGTTAGAATGAAGAGATTGTGACTTTTGTAAGGATTAACAACTGTGGCTTTTTTTTTCCTTTCATACCTAGTCCCACAGAAACTGTGCCTTATTAATCTGAGTCCAGAAAGTAATAAATTGGTTGGATACAAATGAAAGACTTTTGAAAAGTCTGGTTAAAATTTTAGTGTTTAGTTACAGTCATTATTTTAGCCCTTGTTGTTGGTACACGTATTACATAGCATCTGATTGTAATTATCTTTTGTACATGTAAATTTTGTCCATTGCCACAATGTTTTTGAAAATAGGGAGGGTAGGCCAGGCGCGGTGGCTCACGCCTGTAATCCTAGCACTTTGGGAGGCTGAGACGGGTGGATCATGAGGTCAGGAGATCGAGACCATTATGGCTAACATGGTGAAACCCCTTCTCTACTAAAAATACAAAAATTAGCCGGGCGTGGTGGCGGGCGCCTGTAGTCCCAGCAACTCGGGAGGCTGAGGCAGGAGAAGGGCGTGAACCCGGGAGGCGGAGCTTGCAGTGAGATAAGATGGCGCCACTGCACTCCAGCCTGGGGGACAGAGCAAGACTCCGTCTCAGAGAAAAAAAAAAAAGAAAATAGGGAGGGTAAATGTATAAGTAAGGCGGTAAATTTTAGAATCCTTAGTCCTGTCTATGCTTCGTGAGATCGGGTTCCATGACTATGCAAAGCTAATTTCAAAGCCTTCACCCATAGTTTATGCACTCTGCTGCTGATGGGGTCCCCAGTTTTGTAAACGTGCATTTTAGAGTCTGTGAACATGACGGCGCTATGTGGAAGCGTAGCTGCAGTACACAGAGATGGTGTGTGCACAGTGTAGTCAGCCCTGCAGTGTGGTTGCTTTTCCAGAATACAGTAGCAACGTGCCTGTGTGGTCCCTGCGCCTGCTGCCAGCACTCGCGGGGGCCTTGTCGGTCCCCATGGCCTACCAGATAGTGTTGGAGCTCCACTTTTCTCATTGTGCCGCCATGGGAGCTGCTCTGTTGATGCTTATCGGTAAGACCTGCGCCCCTGCCTGCTCTTGCTGTCATGCAGGGAAGAACTGACCCTTTGGCCCGGAAGATCACATGGGCTTGGTGGGCGAGCTGCACCAGAAAGTGCATCTGGTTCATCCAAATTTGACGCTGCAAGTCACCCGCTCCCAGGCTGACCCCGTGGTTATGGGATTGCTGAATTGTGGGATCAGACTCTTATCAGCAGTCGGGGTATGGCAGTAGAAAACTGCCCAGATGCTGCTGCAAAGTCCATGCACACGTGGGCACCTCCATCTCCAACCAATCTTGTGACCAAATGATAACTTCCCCTTGTTCCACCACCTCCCAGGCCTTGGCCAATTGAGATGGACTCGTGAGTCAGTGGATCCTCTTCAGAGAGGGTCTTCCAGCTCACGTTTATGAACAGATGAAATTAAAGCAGATGAAAAGTTAGATTAGGCTGGGCGCAGTGGCTCACACCTATAATCCCAGCACTTTGGGAGGCTGAGGCGGGCAGATCACGAGGTCAGGAGTTTGAGACCAGCCTGGCCAACATGGTGAAACCCTGTCTAAAAATAACGAAAAATACAAAAAATTAGCTGGGCGTGGTGGCAGGTGCCTGTAATCCCAGCTACTTGGGAGGCTGAGGCAGGAGAATTGCTTGAACCTGGGAGGTGGAGGTTGCAGTGAGCCAAGACTGCGCCACTGCACTCCAGCCTGGGCAACAGAGCAAGACTCCATCTCAAAAAAAATAAATAAGCCAGGCACAGTGGCTCACACCTGTAATCCCAGCACTTTGGGAGGCTGAGGCGGGTGGATCACAAGGTCAAGAGATCGAGACCATCCGGGCCAACATGGTGAAACCCCATCTCTACTAAAAATACAAAAATTAGCTGGGCATGGTGGCATCCACCTTTTGTCCCAGCTACTCAGGAGGCTGAGGCAGGAGAATCGCTTGAACCCGGGAGGCGGAGGTTGCAGTGAGCTGAGATTGTACCACTGCACTCCAGCCTGGTGACAGAACAAGACTCTGTCTCAAAAAAATAAATAAATAAAATTAGCCAGGTGTGGTGGCATGCGCCTATAGTCCCAGCTACTCAGGAGCCTGAGGCAGGAGGATCCCTTGAGCCCTGGTGGTCAAAGCTGCAGTGAGCCATGATGGTGCCACTGCACTCCAGCCTGGGCGACAGAGCAAGACCCTGACTCAAAGAAAAGAAAGAGACAGTAGAAAATCAAAAGAGATGTGTATTGGGTGATGACTGTATGAGGCCTTGTGTCTATAGAATGTTTTAACATTCACAACAGCCCCACACAGTTGTATCGCTTCTGAAGTAATGCCTTTTTTCATGAGTGTTTTTCATCCTCATACGTTTTCCCTTGCTACCTTAAAATTGACACGTGTTTCCTCTTTGAAACAGAGAATGCTCTCATCACTCAGTCAAGGCTAATGCTTTTGGAATCAGTGTTAATATTTTTCAATCTATTGGCCGTGTTGTCCTACCTGAAGTTCTTCAACTGCCAAAAGCACAGGTATGGAAAATGGAGTGTCTTCCTAGTTAACGAGAACAGAGATTCTGGGTGGTTTGTTGATCTGAGATGGTCCAGTACCTTTTTTTGTTTTGTTTTGTTTTGTGAGACGGTACCTTTTCATTTTGAGGAGTTGCTTGCTAAATATCTTTTTTTTTTGAGACGGAGTCCCTGTCACCCAGGCTGGAGTGTAATGGCGCAATCCCGGCTCACTGCAACCTCCGCTTCCCAGGTTCAAGCAATTCTCCAGCCTCAGTCTCCCGAGTAGCTGAGATTACAGGCACACAGCACCGTGTCTGGCTAATTTTAGTATTTTTAGTGGAGACCGGATTTCACCATATTGGCCAGGCTGGTCTCAAACTCCTGACCTCAGGTGATCTACCCGTCTTGGCCTCCCAAAGTGTGGGGATTACAGGCGTGAGCCTCTGCGCCTAGTGCTAGATATCTTTTGGTCCTCTAGTATTTTGGGGGTTGGCCCTTGGCTTGTGACTTCATAAATACATCTTCATTTTTCTATAATTTAAACTAACAGGACAACATTTTCTGGGCAAAAAGAAAAATTCTGCTGGGATGGATACTTTGGGAGATGGGAATTCTTTCTTACTGCCCCTGTGGCTCAGCACGGCCAGCCGACCCAGAAAGATTTCTCTGAAGAATGTAGAGCTTCACTAGCCTTTTGGAAATGTGTCTGAACTATTTCTTTCTCCATCTGCTTTGTTTTTATTCCAGCCCTTTTTCTCTGAGCTGGTGGTTCTGGCTAACACTGACAGGGGTCGCTTGTTCCTGTGCAGTGGGGTGAGTTTGAGCCTCTGGTCTTGGGCAGTGTCCTCCTCCATCTCCTTATGTTTTCCTGTCTCATGTTAACTCCATTTCTGTCATGTCTTTGCAGCATCAAGTACATGGGTGTGTTCACGTACGTGCTCGTGCTGGGTGTTGCAGCTGTCCATGCCTGGCACCTGATTGGAGACCAGACTTTGTCCAATGTAGGTGCTGATGTCCAGTGCTGCATGAGGCCGGCCTGTATGGGGCAGATGCGGATGTCACAGGGGGTACTTGGTGAAAAGACTGCAATCCTCAATGTTTTAGAAGCAGGCAGGCCTGGGCAGCCTCGCCTCTTGGCCTCTGCAGGTGCCTCTGTATGGGAGGCCAGAGTTTCTGTCATTAACTTTTTCTAAGCTCACAATGTCTAGAGGTGGGTGCGCTTTTCCATGCAGTGGAACATGACTTTTCTTTGAATCTCTGGCAGGTCTGTGTGTTCTGTCACTTGCTCGCCCGAGCAGTGGCTTTGCTGGTCATCCCGGTCGTCCTGTACTTACTGTTCTTCTACGTCCACTTGATTCTAGTCTTCCGCTCTGGGCCCCACGACCAAATCATGTCCAGTGCCTTCCAGGCCAGCTTAGAGGTAAGTAAGCAGTGGGCATCGTGGCCACTGGAGAAGGAAGATGATAGTGGACCCAGAGTTTTCTTACAAACACATCAAGTGAACATTAGCACTTGAATCAAAACATGAAGAATCCACATCCATATTTCTTTTTTTGGTGGGGGGGATGGAGTCTTACTCTGTCACCCAAACTCCGCCTCCTGGCTTCAAGCGATTCTCCTACCTCAGCCTCCCAAGTAGCTGGTATTACAAGCACCTGCAACCACACCCAGCTAATTTTTTTGTTTTGTTGGTAGAGATGGGGTTTCACCATGTTGGTCAGTCTGGTATGGAACTCCTGACCTCAAGTGATCCGCCTGCCTCGGCCTCTCAAAGTGCTGGGATTATAGGCGTGAGCCACCGCGCCTGGCAGCTGGGAGCATTTTAAAGTCAAGTCCTACAAACCCTGGGCAGTTTCACCTGCCTTAAGGACCACACTCAACTGTGACCTTCATTCCTATGAACCTCGCAGCAGTGGTAGAAGGTATCAGTAGAGGTGGTCAGGACTGTGGTTCCTGAAGTCAGCCAAGCCTGCCGACGGCCAGTGCTGTAGTGCTGTGTGTTTCAGCAAGTTGTTTGGCTCACCCTAGTCTTGGTTTTCTCATCTCTTAGACAGACATCATCATTGCTGTTACCTCATTGGGTGCTTGTAAGGACTGAATAGGGTGCGCGTGGAAGGCTGAACTGAGTGCCTGGCCCAGAGGCAGCATTTGATCAGACTTAGTGCTCATTATGGTTCTATAATGTAACGTGATGTGATTAAATGGGAGATCATTACCACTGTTACAAGAATGGCCACCAGCCTAAACATCACCCCAGAGGGAGGAGTGGCCATCGGGAATGCTGGCTTAGGGGCATTTTTCTTTCTGTCTCTCACTCATCAACCTTCTGCTTCTGTCTCAGGGAGGACTAGCTCGGATCACCCAGGGTCAGCCACTGGAGGTGGCCTTCGGGTCCCAGGTCACTCTGAGGAACGTCTTTGGGAAACCTGTGCCCTGCTGGCTTCATTCCCACCAGGACACCTACCCCATGATGTAAGGTGATGGTTTTACTTTGAAGATAATTAAATGCTTTATTTGCTCATAGATTTGCTTATCTTAGCAACTTTCCCTTTCTTTGAGGAAGTTTGTTTGCAGGACAGAAAGAAGTTGAGCAGCCCAGGTGCTGATTGCCAGTGAGCTTCGTGGTTCCCGGGTGTTGCTGGAGGGACTTGGCGTGTGGCAGGGCCCAGGGTCGGCCCCAGCTCTGTGGCTGTGGCTGACCTCAGCACTGCCTGCCTAAATCATCTGATTTCGGCTCCTTATCTGTGATATCTTCATTTTCCCTGAAACCCCTTGCTAGGTTGTATTTGTTGAAATCTGCTTCCCTTTGCAGAAACTTTAGGAGAAAGGCGTGTGGGCCCGATCGATGACCCACTTCCAGATACGTTTCTTTCCCTTTCTTTTCTTTTTCTCATAAATAGACACAGGGTCTCACTATGTTGCCCAGGCTGGTCTCAAACTCCTGGGCTCAAGCAGTTATCCTACCTCAGCCTCCCAAAGTGCTCTGATTACAGGCCTGAGCCACCGCGCCTGGCCCAGATACATCTCTTTGTTGACTTCACACAGATATGAGAACGGCCGAGGCAGCTCCCACCAGCAACAGGTGACCTGTTACCCCTTCAAAGACGTCAATAACTGGTGGATTGTAAAGGATCCCAGGAGGTGAGTGCAGGTCCTGTGACTCCAGAGCAGAGCTCACCTCCTGGCCTGGCCAGGCGAGACCCTGGGATGCAGTCCTGGGCCCCCTTCTTTCCCTCCCTCACTGACTCTAGTCACCGTCATGGCCTTGAACGCCAGCTCAGTGCTGAGTCCAAGGTCAGAGGAGTAGATCATGAGACCCTCAGTAAGCAGCCTGCTCAGTAGCTGCTCTGAGGAGTTTCCAGGCGAGCCTCAATGCCCCGACCTGTGTCCCTCTCCCTTCCTCATAAAAACAAGAAACCCCTCCTGCAAAAGTAGCATCATCTTGCACACACCCCAGCTAGAGGCACCCCTTGCTCTCATTCCCATATCCAGTCCTGTGGATTCTGCCCCCAAACAAGGTCTCTAGCTGTCCCGGTCACTGTCTCCTGATGGTGTCCTCCCATTGCTGCCTGCCCAGCTCCAGCACCTGCAGCCCAAGTGGGCTTTTTCTTTTTTTTCTTCTTATTTTTTCGGGGGACAGAGTCCCACCCTGTTGCCCAGGCTGGAGTGCAGTGGTATGATCTCGGCTCACTGCAACCTCTGCCTCCCGGGTTCAAGCGATTCTCCTGCCTCAGCCTCCCGAGTAGATAAGATTACAGGCGCCCACCACCACATCCTGGTAATTTTTGTATTTTTAGTAGAGACGGGGTTTCACCATGTTGGCCAGGCTGGTCTTGAACTCCTGACATCAAGTGGTCCACCCAGCTCAGCCTCCCAAAGTGCTGGGATTGCAGGCGTGAGCCACCACGCCCGGCCCCCTCAAACACTTTCATTGGTGGAATGCCCTTCAGAAGGATTCCTTGGCAGTCATGGTACATTTGTCACTGTAGTGTTTGTAGACAAATTCAGAGCAATGCAGGTGTGATGACTGCGGGTAGAATCACATTCGGAAAATGACCTTTGGTTTCAGAAAAGAGCCCAATTAATGCCTGTGCTTTGGTTTCCTGTGTTCACCTCATGTGAGGCACACATGGGTTGGGAGGCAGTCTCAGCCATGAGAATTCAGAGCTGTGCCCCTCCGGTGCAGCTGTTAGTTCGAGGGGACCAGGCTCTGTGTGGTCCCGACAGCACTGTGTCTTCCAGGCACCAGCTGGTGGTGAGCAGCCCTCCGAGACCTGTGAGGCACGGGGACATGGTGCAGCTGGTCCACGGCATGACCACCCGCTCCCTGAACACGTGAGTGTGCCCGCCGTCTGCTCTGCTGCACCTGTGGGTTTCCTCTGTGGTTCTCTGTTCAGACCAAAACGTGAGCCCTGCCTTGGGCCGCTGCCCCCTGTCTACCCATCATCTGCATGTGTAGCAGCTCTTAGACCTACATTTGATGCCGGGAGGGGACCCAGGCCTGGCCGCGGAAGGGAGCGGGGTTAAGAGGAAGCAGGGGCTCTGTGAGGACTGGACAGAAGCACCTAGCACAGCCCATCCTAGGAGAGCTCAGGGCCCCGTGGATGAGTGTACAAGGACAGGCTGGGAATGTTGACCCGCTTTCTATGCAGAGAATGGAGTTTGGGCACACCTCCTTAAAGTGGTAAAGCTTAAAGTATGAGTGAGTCCAAGAAGCCTGGAAGCTCGGGCACGAGTGGAGCCGTGAAGGCTTCTTCCTTCTCAGTCCTTCGTCCTTGTCCGACTTGCCTTCCCGTGGTGCTGGGCACAGTTGCTCACACCCTCCTCCTTCCTCCCTGACTGCTCTCTCCACCGCCTCCTTTTCCTCTGTTGCTCTCAGTCTCTGAGGGCCCTCCGGCCTTGCTGCCTCTGCACAGGTCCAGTCCCGGGGCTACCTCTCCTGGACTTCCACCCGGCTGCCCGGGGCTCACCTCCAGCTCTCCACGACTCCCAGCTCCACAGGGGCGGTCTCTGGCCCTGGCTTTTCTGGTTCTCCCTGGAAAGGGCCCAGTAGCTGAGGCATCACCTGACTCCTTCCCCTCCCCTCCCATTGCATGTTGATTCCATTGGGAGATCCTGTTTCTCAACCTTCAGAACCAGCCCTGGGTAGGGGTCCTTCCTTCTCCCTCTACTCCCACCTCCTGGGGCCTGACCTCTCTACCTCGCAGCAGCCCATCCGGCCTGCGGACCATGCACAACCCACTTGCGTTGTTCCTCTGTGCTCAGTGACTCCCGTCACCCGCCAAGGCCCCTGGTGACCCTGACACACTTCACCCCCGCCACCCTGGCTCCCCCCAGCCCTGAAACCACCACCTGCGGGCCCCTTGGGGGCTTCACACTTGCTCCCTCTGCGAGAATGTTCTTGGACTTGGCTCCCCCATGGCCCCTCTATGTAGGGGTCTGCTGGGATGTCACTGCATCAAAAAGTGCCTCCTGGGTGCTGTCCCCCACCATTTGTTTCATTAGTGGCACTCCTACAGGTGCACGCTCTGCCCACCGGCATGATGGCTGTTTCCCAGAGGGCTGTGAGGGCCTTGTCTTGTTCACAGCTGGGTGGCTGCTCCTAGACAGTGCCAGGTGCATGGTGCAGTACCACATGGTTACTGAGTGTGTGGATTAAGAGGAAGTGGGTGTTCCTGACCGGGCGTGCTGGCTCACGCCTGTAATCCCAGCACTTTGGGAGGTCAAGGTGGGCAGATCATTTGAGGTCAGGAGTTGGAGACAAGCTGGGCCAACATGGTGAAACCCCGTCTCTACTAAAAATACAAAAATTAGCCAGGCATGGTGGCACGTGCCTGTAATCCCAGCTAGACAGTAGGCTGAGGCAGGAGAATCGCTTGAACCCAGGAGGCAGAGATTGCAGTGAGCTGAGATCGCGCCATTTGCACTCCAGCCTGGGTGACAGAGTGAGACTCCGTCTCAAAACAAAAAAGAAGTGGGTGTTCGTTAACATTGAGGTTGATAGCCTTTTCTCCCAGCTTATCTGCTGCGTCCCCAGGCCAGCTGGGCACAGGGGCGGGCAGCTCAGCCCTGCAAGTTGTAGCATTGGTACTGCCAGCTGGCATCGCAGCAGTACCGGATCGGGCCTGGGTGCACGGTTCCTTCCTCTGAAACTTGGTTCGCTCGTCTAACAGGTGGAAGGTTCCACAGCAGAGTGTCCTTTTCTTTTGGAGATGTTCCCACAGGGCCTCCTGCCTGTTTAGTGTCCGCTCCCATCGCCAAGCCTCAAGACCTCCGTCCTCAGTAGCAGCAACTCATGGGACTGGGCCACCCCTTATGGCTGAGCCGGCTTTGTTTCTGAAAAGCAACCTTTTCCTGCCTGAAAGATTTAGTAATTGCCTTCCAGAGGAGTTCAAGGAATTTTCTGAAATCTCGGTCTTGGTTTTCCAGGCATGATGTTGCAGCCCCCCTGAGCCCCCATTCACAGGAGGTCTCCTGCTACATTGACTATAACATCTCCATGCCCGCCCAGAACCTCTGGAGACTGGTGAGTAAGGCTGCGGCTATAGCAGCCACAACCGTCGGTAATGAACACTCCCTCACACGGAGCACTTCCTCACCCGGAGCACTTCCTCTAACACGGAGCACTTCCTCTAACACAGGACACTTCCTCACACGGAACACTTCCTCACACGGAACACTTCCTCACACGGAACACTTCCTCACACGGAGCACTTCCTCACCCGGAGCACTTCCTCTAACACGGAGCACTTCCTCTAACACAGGACACTTCCTCACACGGAGCACTTCCTCACACGGAGCACTTCCTCACACGGAGCACTTCCTCACACGGAACACTTCCTCACACGGAGCACTTCCTCACACGGAACACTTCCTCACACGGAACACTTCCTCACCCGGAGCACTTCCTCACACGGAGCACTTCCTCACACGGAACACTTCCTCACACGGAGCACTTCCTCACCCGGAGCACTTCCTCTAACACGGAGCACTTCCTCTAACACAGGACACTTCCTCACACGGAGCACTTCCTCACACGGAGCACTTCCTCACACGGAGCACTTCCTCACACGGAACACTTCCTCACACGGAGCACTTCCTCACACGGAACACTTCCTCACACGGAACACTTCCTCACACGGAGCACTTCCTCACGTGGAGCACTTCCTCACACGGAGCACTTCCTCTAACACAGGACACTTCCTCACACGGAGCACTTCCTCACACGGAACACTTCCTCACACGGAGCACTTCCTCACACGGAACACTTCCTCACACGGAGCACTTCCTCACGTGGAGCACTTCCTCACACGGAGCACTTCCTCTAACACAGGACACTTCCTCACACGGAGCACTTCCTCACACGGAACACTTCCTCACACGGAGCACTTCCTCACACGGAACACTTCCTCACACGGAGCACTTCCTCACACGGAACACTTCCTCACAGGGGACACTTCCTCACACGGAACACTTCCTCTAACACAGGACACTCCCTCACATGGAGCACTTCCTCACCCGGAGCACTTCCTCTAACACGGAGCACTTCCTCTAACACAGGACACTTCCTCACACGGAGCACTTCCTCACACGGAGCACTTCCTCACACGGAACACTTCCTCACACGGAACACTTCCTCACACGGAGCACTTCCTCACACGGAACACTTCCTCACCCGGAGCACTTCCTCACCCGGAGCACTTCCTCACACGGAGCACTTCCTCACACGGAACACTTCCTCACACGGAGCACTTCCTCACGTGGAGCACTTCCTCACACGGAGCACTTCCTCTAACACAGGACACTTCCTCACACGGAGCACTTCCTCACATGGAACACTTCCTCACATGGAGCACTTCCTCACACAGAACACTTCCTCACACAGAGCACTTCCTCACATGGAGCACTTCCTGTAACACAGGACACTTCCTCACACGGAACACTTCCTCACACGGAGCACTTCCTCACACGGAACACTTCCTCACATGGAGCACTTCCTCACCCGGAGCACTTCCTCTAACACGGAGCACTTCCTCTAACACAGGACACTTCCTCACACGGAGCACTTCCTCACATGGAGCACTTCCTCACACGGAACACTTCCTCACACGGAGCACTTCCTCACACAGAACACTTCCTCACACGGAGCACTTCCTCACATGGAGCACTTCCTGTAACACAGGACACTTCCTCACACGGAGCACTTCCTCACATGGAGCACTTCCTCACACGGAACACTTCCTCACACGGAGCACTTCCTCACATGGAGCACTTCCTGTAACACAGGACACTTCCTCACACGGAGCACTTCCTCACACGGAGCACTTGCTCACACGGAGCACTTCCTGACATGGAATGTTTGAAACTGCCGTTGAGAATAATCATTTTTCCTTTTTTTCAGTTTACCCAGTTGAGGTTGGATATTTAGAATAATTCTGATTCAGATGTAAAGTTACATAAGTTTTATTCGTACATAAAGTCACAGATGTTTTCACAGGGAACCGATGCGTCTTCCTTGGTGGAACTGGGGAACCTGGTGGTTTCCTGCATCAGAGGCCTGTGTTCACTGAGATTCTAAATGCTTTGTGTTTGCTCCATGTTGGGTGCCAGGTGTGCTTGAGGCTCTGCTAGGTGAAAGTTCTCCCAACCTGTTTAGCCTCAGGAGCAGGTCCTGAACACAGGACACGAGCTCCAGCCACCCCTCTGCCACCATGATCCAGGAGAAATTCCATTTCTCAGGATTTCCCTGGGGACAGGCTTAGCCGTGAGTGCGGGGGATGTTCCTGAGGCGCTGGGTCTGTGGTCACCTTTCCTTCCAGCGACCAGGGCCACCTGCTCCCCTTACGGAATCGGGTCTCCTGGGAAAGGTTCCATAAAAAGTCTTCTGTTACTGGACCATGTTGCCATCTGAATCTAAGGACATGGACACTAAATGCAGCCCAGCCCCATGACCACAGTGAAGGCACTGGGCTTATTTCCATAGTGAGGTCACACACCCCCTTCTAGCTTCCCACTGGCTTCAGCGCTTTCTGCCTACGCAGGCTCAGCCCTGTTTCGCTTGATAGAGTTAGCACCACGTCCCCATGGCCAGCCCTCACAGCAAAGCCAGGTATCTGCTGATGTTCTTTTCTTTTCTTTTTTTTGCGACTGGGTCTCACTCTGTCACTCAGGCTGAAGTGCAGTGGCATGATCTTGGCTTACCGCAGTGTTGGCCTCCCAAGCTTAGGTGATCCTCCCACCTCTGCCTCTTGGTATTACAGGTTAGCCACCATGCCTGGCCCCTGTTAATTTTGAATATTTAATTTTTAAAATATTTTTTCTATTCCAGGGCAGTCTGATTTTTAAAATTTTTTGTAGAGATGGGGTCTTGCTATGTTGTCCAGGCTGGTCTTGAACTCCTGGACTCAAGCCGTCCTCTTACCTCAGCCTCCCAGAGTAGCTGGGATGACAAGTGTGAGCCACTGCTCCAGATTGGCTGTTCCATTTTTGTGCAGAGTGCACCCCTCTGCCCCACTCGCCATCTCTGTGCTCTGCATATCTGTGTGCGTTCTGCATTTCCATCCCCACCACCCCCCAGTCCTTCCCTGACGTGAGTGCTGTGCCCCTTCTCACGGGCACCCTTCTCTGTCCTTTCTGATGGCCCCTTTGGCACCAGGAGCCCACATTTCAGGTGTCTGAAGTTCATAGAACAAGGAAGGAGGAGCATGCGTGAGGTGTGCGCGCCCGGCCTGCGGCATGGACCGCGGCCAGGCCTCCTCATGCCTGCTCCTGCCTAGCTTCTTGGGTTCTCTGGTTGTGACAGTATGGGAAAATGACAATCATGTGATGTCATGGGGTCATTGTGAGGCTCCAGTATGTCAGGCTGTGACAAGGCAAAGTGCCTTTCAGATGTTAGTTGTCTTTTTTATTACTCGATGCGAGGAAATCTCTAAGCTGTGTCTGGCAGGGACAGTGTCTGGCCTTCATCTGAGCTGTCTGCGAGTCCTGCCAGATAGGGACTGAGACTTGCTCACTTTTTGGCCAGGGCTCTGAGCCCTATGAATAGGCTTTGCAGAGAGGCACGAAGAACATCAGGCTTTGTATTTTCTGTGAGGAGGCCTCTTGTACGGCCTTGGCGAGGAGGAGGGTGCGCTTCCCCAGCGACCCTCGGAGCAGCCCGGGGTGCTGTGGGCATTGGGAAGGAAGGCCAGCACCAGCCCCTTATAGCTTCCCTCACTTGGGGACTTGTCCCTTTGTCTCAGGCTCAAGTCAGTATCATTGTTTGGTGACAGGTCTTTATTTTTACATTGAAGGAAATTTGAAAAGGAATGAAATAATCCTTGAGATGCCTTTTTGCAGGAAATTGTGAACAGAGGATCTGACACAGACGTCTGGAAGACCATCCTCTCAGAGGTCCGCTTTGTGCATGTGAACACTTCCGCTGTCTTAAAGGTAAGGACACTGTCCGTGGCTTGGCCTGTCCTGAGCTGTGGGTTCCAGTCTGTTTCCCAAGCCCCTCAGGCTTCACCGCCTCTCTGCAGGAGGAACGCTTCATTTGAGTCATCATGGCTTCCTCTTACACTGAGGGAGGGCGGCTTTTGTAACTTCTCAGGATGGAATCCCAATGTGAAGCTCCCACAAGGGGCACCTGCTGACAGCGTGACCCGGGCAGGGGTTCCCCTTCCAACCCGAGTGGACACGGGAGCCACGGCCTTTCCATCACGCCCTTTTCTCTCCTGCGGTGTCACCAGCTGAGCGGGGCTCACCTCCCTGACTGGGGGTATCGGCAACTGGAGATCGTCGGGGAGAAGCTGTCCCGGGGCTACCACGGGAGCACGGTGTGGAACGTGGAGGAGCATCGATACGGCGCGAGTGAGTCCGCGGCGTGGCTTCCGCCGCTCCGGGAATGTACTTCCAGCTGCTCAATATTTGATAACACCCCAGAGTTCTCATTTTGGTGGGAAGGGAACTGAGCACATTCTCCATGCTCGGTGGCAGGTCATCTCCCTCCCTGCACCCTGCACTCAGCTGCTGCAGTAATAACTCAAGACGCTTCTTCCAAGGTGTCGCTGGAAGGCAACCAGTTTATCCCCGTGCAAGTGGAGCTTTCTCAGGGTCGAAATCACCTCATTTGACCGGGCAGTCTTGGGTGTGGTGGGGAAAGCTAAGTGGAATGATGCGGTTCGATAAGGGGTCTTTGTTGGAAAGGCAGGAAGCCAGCTTTTTGCTGCACTGACAGCTTCTGCTCTGAGCTCTTGACCTTGTGCTACTTCTATCTGTTATGCCCTTGTCTGTTCTGCCAGGCCAGGAGCAGAGGGAGCGGGAACGGGAGCTGCACTCACCTGCGCAGGTGGACGTCACCAGGAACCTCAGCTTCATGGCGAGATTCTCGGAGCTGCAGGTGAGGAGCGGCCAGGGGAAGCTGGCCTAGCTCGCTGAGCATTGACTCCTCAGCAGGGAGGCCTGGGGGCTGCACAGGTCTCAAACCAGAGTCAGGCTTTGACGCTGGAGCCACAGGCTCACGACAGAATGAGTGTCTCCTCTCTCCAGTGTAAGGGACTGTGTGTGACACCCCTGGCCCACACCTTGTGGCCCTGTGGTCAGGAATGATAGGGACCCAGGAGGTTCTGCAACATCGCCAGGGTGTCTTAAGGCCCCCAGGCAGCGAAATGGGCCACACTCAACAGAGCCCAAGAGAAGTCACAATCAGGAACTCACGGTCACAAATCTGAACGTGACCTTAGAGAGCATTCAGCCCAATCACTTCGTCTACAGAGGAGGTAACTGGAGCACATAGGGTGGGGCGACCCTCCCAAGGCCACATTCAGGGCTGGAATCCAGGTTCTCATCATGCTGCCTCCAATGCATGATCCGAATGAACTTGAGCTGGGCCAGTCCACGTGCAAGGGGCAGCAGTGTACTCCTTTGACCAAATCCACGCACAGCGGGAGGCATCCCCCATCCTCAATCTCAGAGGCCTCTGCTTTGTTCCAGTGGAGGATGCTGGCGCTGAGAAGTGATGACTCGGAACACAAGTACAGCTCCAGCCCACTGGAGTGGGTCACCCTGGACACCAATATCGCCTACTGGCTGCACCCCAGGACCAGCGTAAGCGAGCGGTGCTGACAGCTGACAGTCATAGATTCATCCTGTTTCTTGAGAATTCCTTGCATTAAGAGCAGCCGCTGCACCCTAGAAAGTGCTGGGTTTCTCCAAAGCTTTTCCTGACAAAGGCCTGTGACTTGGTTTTCTCTAAACGCTTTGGCAACCTGGAGCCAAGAGTAGGGGTGTGGCATGTGTGCCTGTTGAAGGAAACCCGGCTTGATTGCTTTTGTGGAGACACATTGTTCCCCTTTTCCTGGCGAAAGTGGTTTTAAGATATTCCCATTTAATTTTCCGTGTGGCACCTGGTGGTGGAGCTTACCGGTGCTCTGTTGATGTGCGTGCCGTCTCTCCACCCGGCAGAGTGAAAGCATTGATAGGCCGGGCACACAGTCAGCGCCCCATAAATATTCACTGAATGGGCAGACGCTGGAAATGCCCACCTTTTTCCTCCTCCCTCAGAGGCGGGTAGGTCGGCTCAGCATGTGCACTGAAGGCAGAGGCTCAGGCCCAGAGGCCGCCCCAACCCCGAGCTCTGAGCGCACTTTGCATTCTCCTCCGTGGACAGCGCTGCTGTTATAAAGCGGAGTCATCTGCTCCCAATTTTCAGTTTCCAATTACAAAATTGAGAGCATCAGTGCTGTGTGTGTGTGTGTGTGTGTGTATGTGAGAGAGAGAGAGAGAGACGGAGTCTTGCTCTGTCACCCAGGCTGGAGTACAGTGGCGTGATCTTGGCTCACTGCAACCTCCGCCTCCCAGGTTCAAGCAATTCTCCTGCCTCAGCCTCCAAGTAGCTGGTATTACAGGTGCCCACCGCAATGCCCAGCTAATTTTTGTACTTTTTAATAGAGACGGGGTTTCGCCACGTTGGGCAGGCTGGTCTCAAACTCCTGACTTCAGGTGATCTGCCCACCTCAGCTTCCCAAAGTGCTGGGATTACAGGCATGTGCCACCACACCCGGCTGGCATCAGTGCTTTTAATGAAAGGCCTGAGTAGGAGCAGACCTGTCCACAGTAGTAGTAAGGCCTAGTGGATGCTAGGCTGTGCCTGGCGTTTTTTCACTCTGCTAAAGTAGTGCGTGCATCTGAATTCCTTTCCTGTGTTCTCTTCTCTTCCCTCCCTGAGTAGAGGGCAGGTGGCTAACAGCATCTCCCATGTTCCCTTAGGCTCAGATCCACCTACTTGGAAACATAGTGATCTGGGTTTCGGGCAGCCTCGCTCTGGCCATCTACGCCCTGCTGTCCTTGTGGTACCTGCTCCGACGGCGAAGAAATGTCCATGACCTCCCTCAGGGTTAGTACCTCTCCCACATGGCTTTCTTTCTTTTTAATATAGACATGGGGTCTTGCTGTGTTGTCCAGGGTGTTCTTGAACTCCTGGGCTTAAGCGATCCTCCTGCCTCGGCCTCCCATAGTGCTGGGATTACAGGTGTGCGCTGAGCATTCACCGCCTCAGGTGACAAACCGACTTCATAGGAACCTACCCCTTAAGGCGGCCTCTTTGTTTCTGTATTGTGGAATCTTAAGTTATGTTTATCTCCCAAGAGACAAAATGTTAAGTTCCCATGTTGCATTAGAGGCGTCTCCAGTCGAGTGCAGCATATTGGGCAAGAATTGCCCCCTTGGTCCCATGTTGCCCGTATGCGCTGGAAATGGCTGGGTAACACAGGCAGCCAGGCCGGGCGCGGTGGCTCACACCTGTAATCCCAGCACTTTGGGAGGCCAAAGTGAGGGAGTCACCTGAGGCCAGGAGTTCAAAACCAGCCTGGGCAACATAGTAAGAACCCTCTCTCTAAAAAAGCAAAAGAGAGAGAAGATCTGGCCTGTGGGAGCAGCAGAGTCGGTGTAGCTGGAGCCCTTTCCTATAGATGCCTGGCTGCGCTGGGTGCTGGCTGGGGCGCTGTGTGCCGGTGGCTGGGCAGTGAACTACCTCCCGTTCTTCCTGATGGAGAAGACACTCTTCCTCTACCACTACCTGCCCGCACTCACCTTCCAAATCCTTCTGCTCCCTGTGGTCCTGCAGCACATCAGCGACCACCTGTGCAGGTACGGGGGCTGCGGAGACAGTGGCTGGACCGGGCAGCAGCCCTCTGCTGGGAAGCCCATGCGCAGCAAACACATGGGGTGCAGCGAACCTCACCCATTTCACGTTACACTGACATCCTCCGGGTCCCTCCGGGGAATGGGTGAGGTTCAGAAGAGATGCCCAGATGAGGCACTGCAGGAACCCAGAGGGAGAAGTCGCGGCTGACAGAGATGAAAGCGGAGTGGGTGGGGAGACGGGGAGGGGATGAAGAGATGTGGGTGGCCTGGAGGATTCGGGAGCAGGGAGCAAGGCCCAGGAGCCTGGGGTGTCAGAAACGGCAGCTGGTTATGGTCGGGTTGTGTGGTGTGGTGGAGAGAACCCAAGAAAGCTTCTAAACCAGAGTGTGTTTGGAGGTTGGAGCAGAGGGCGAGGGCCTCCCGGTTTCAGGAAGCCACACAAGGGAGGACCGTGGGTTTGGGACCAGTCCTCTGGCATCTGTGTGGAGGTGGCCCAGCCACTGTGGAGGCCTGAGGAGTCGTCAGGGGGCCCCTCTCAGTGCATCCAGGCGGGAGATGGTCACGGGTGGCAGGAGACAAGACACAGAAACCTGAAGGCAGAACCCCAGGCCTCGGGGGGTGACCGTGTGGACAGCAGATGCCAAGAGGGTGCCGGGCAGGGAAGCCGCAGTGGTCAGCCACCCTCCCCCACGCTGCTCTGACCTCTGCAGGTCCCAGCTCCAGAGGAGCGTCTTCAGCGCCCTGGTGGTGGCCTGGTACTCCTCCGCATGCCACGTGTCCAACACGCTGCGCCCACTCACCTACGGGGACAAGTCACTCTCGCCACATGAACTCAAGGCCCTTCGCTGGAAAGACAGCTGGGACATCTTGATCCGAAAACACTAGAACAAGAGTGTGGCAAAGAACACCCGTGCTGGGGTCGGGACAAGGTTGAAGGGTCTTGGTCAATGTACGTAAGGAGCAGGGTGGGCCTCACGCTGGGAGGACACGGGCCGGGCTGAGCGGGGCCTCTACTGGAACACATGGGGGTCTCATTGAAAAGCTCTCTGATGAGCACCTCCTTTTGTGCAAAGTTAATTTTTTCTCGACAATGAAGATATTCCGTGTCTTCACCCCTGAACTAAGACACGGAGTATTTCAGAGGCCAGCGTAGGAGTCATCAACAAAGAAAAGCCGAGAACCCGGGGCCAGCAGTGGAGCCTCAGCAGACCAGGGCCTGGTCCTTGCTAACCGCTGCAGGGTGGAGTTTGATCTGGCAGACCCGATCCTCCTTCATGAACACCCAGCAACCTGAGCAAGTCCCGGCCCTGCCCTCAGCGAGCCCGGCAGGTGTCCTGGGACAGCTCAGTGTTGGAGGGCCACCTGAACCACGAGCCAGGGCTGGGGCTTGCATGTCATTGTCTATGACAGCGTCAAGACTGGCCCTTGGCACCGTGCTGTGTGGAAACCCTCCCCTCTGAGACTCCACTGAGACGTGGCTGAGTGAAATCTTCGTCAGTGGTCAAGGTGTGTCATCCATACAGCTCCATGCCTTTACTTTGTCTTTTTTAATGTAATTAAAAAAGGAACCAACTGGCATTTGTAGTTAGTTGGTATTTGTTATTTATTGATTCTCCCTCCAAAGGGGCCTAAGCTCGACAAAAACGTTACAGTTGTCAGAACCCAGCCACAGGGCTCAGCCCCTTCCCCCACGTCATGTCTGCATCACTACTGTGGGTGAGCCTGGACGGACGGGGGCTGGGGCTGCCCGTGGCAGCGGCAAGGGATGCTTTCCAGAGACAGCCACCACGCAGGAGGGAGGATCGCCCCAGGCAACCCAGACACGGGTGTTCACATGAGGCTGTGAGTTCCACATCATAGCACAAAGGAGGCTTGCTGACTTTGGGCGGCCATGTCTGCTGGGCCCTGGGTGATCCAGTGCGTGCCACAGCCAGAAGCACCATTCCCTGCATATGGCCACTAGCCACCCTGGGGTGGGACAGCCTGTCTAGACAGACAGCACCTTGGGGGCTCCCGTGAGGGTCAGCGAGGGCCCGACCCCAGGCAGGACTGCGTGGACGCTGTTCTCCAGCCGGGACAGACCTGGCCTCCGCTGCCTTCTGCCCTACTGCATGGGCTCCCAGCCTGGCCCCGCACAAGCCTGGGTGTGATGCTGGGGGCTTCCAGGGCATCCGCCTCGCTTCTCTGCCTTTAAGGCACAAGCAAGGAGGGAAAACATCCCTCAGTGGCTCCCCATATCCGTGTAGGCCACGCTGGACTGCGAACCACTGGGTCATGAAATTAGGTTTGTAGGCCACAACCAGCCTTGTGTTATGAAACAGAAAACAGAAAACATGAGGACATGTAACATGTAAAAAAGGAAAGTACTTGTTCACAAAACTTTTTGAGTTATGTGTGTGAGTGTGTAAGAACCAGATCAGACTGGAAAAAACTCTCTCCCACTGTGGGTTCACTGTCAACAAAACATCAGGCCAGCCAGTGTCTAGGCTGTCTCCCCAATTTCCCCAGTAATGTGCCTCACATTCCTCACAGAAGCCTCCCAGGCTTCCTGCACATTCTGTGGCATTTCTCAGTGACCTAGAGGGATCTTTCTTTAAACCGCAACGAGCCTGAGGAAGTGGCTGAAAACCTCAGGAACGCCTGTCAGTGTCCCAGCAAGTTGAGTCTGAGTGACACATCCGAGTTTCCACTCCTGAGTGAGGAAGGCCTCGCTGCTAACACTCCCCTGGGGTGCGCCGAGGAAGCAGTGGGTGTGGGTGGGCGTCCCCAGGCTCAGTCCCTGAACACACATGCCGGGCGGGAGATCTGCCCCGAGGCTCGGCAGCCCCTCAGTGGGGTCTGCTGCTGGACTCCAAATGTGACCGTTTGCCAGAGGTCAGCATCCCAGGGTGGTCCCCTGGCTCAGAAAAGGTCCGCTTGTAGCTCCGCCCATTGGACCCTCCTCGGTGCCATTTGCAGATGTCACCATTCAGAATGTCCTGGATGTGCTGCACGATCAGGTTGATGGCAACTGCGCCAAGAGACAGACAAGCAGCGGGTTAGCCGCATCCATTCTCCATGGAGACCGCCCCTCCCCGCAGCACTCGGCCAGGAGTGAGCGCCCAACCTCTGCCCTGAGGCACAGCCTGCAGCGAGGGGCATCGAGTCAAATCTCAGCAGACAGAAACATGCATCAGGACACAGCAAAATAAGACTTCTTAGCTTGGTCTTCCAGGAATTTATGTTAGAGTCTGCTTAAAGTACTTTCTGCTAACAGATTTGAATATACATATATATATGTTTTAAGAAACAGGTTCTTACTTTACTGCCTAGGCTGGAGTGCAGTGGCCCAATCACAGCTCACTGCAGCCTCAACCTCCCAGGCTCAAGCAATCCTCCCACCTCAGCCTCCTGAGTAGCTGGGACCAGAGGCACATGCCACCATGCCCAAATAATTTTATTTTTTCTAGAGATGGGGTTTTGCTATGTTCCCCAGGCTGTTGAACTCCTGGGCTCCAGTGATCCCCCTGCCTCAGCCTCCCAAAGTGCTGGGATTACCAGTGTGAGCCACCGCGCCCAGCAACATACATTTTTAAGCATATTTTAACCCTGTGCCGCAGATCAACACTGGCAGGCCGCGTGCGCAGGGGAGTGCTCAGTAACTGCACACTGGTGGAACTGTCCCTGCCTCAAGCTCTGGGAGGGGCGGGGGGACAGCCCAGCAGGCCAGCTTCTTACCCATATTGTCCACTCCTCGCGGGATGATCACGTCGGCATACTTCTTTGTCTGTAAGGCACAAGGGGGGGGTTCCTGTGAGGACTTTTCCTTCAAAGGTGATTTTAAGATGCTCAGAAACAGATGCAACAGCAGGAGGGGCGGCCCTGGGGTGCTCAGAGGTGCTGGTGTCATCGGCAAATGGGGGACACAGACTCAGTCATCAGCCAGGTGTGAGAGGCCATGATCCAAGAAGTGAGGCAGAAAGTGCAGCTGAGGCAGCCAAAAGAAAGTGCCTCTTCCAGTGTCCCCATTCCATCACCGAAGACAGCCCCCTTCCAGTGTTCCCACTCCATTACAGGAGACAGCTGGCTACGCTAACGACTCAATTCACTGGGCCAAGCTAAGTGTGGCACTTCTACAAAGTGTGACATTGTTCCTCTGGAATCATGAAGCTTCTGCAAATACCCTGGCACAGCAACAGGACAGCCGTCGCCGTGCATAATTACTGCAGGCAGAGACGCTGATGGTAACTTACTCCCTCATCCAACCACTCATTGGCTCAATGCTGACTCTCATTCCCTGTCAGATGCTCTGCTGCTGAGGAAGGACAAGGATGGAGATATATCAGGAAATGCAGGGCTGCTGGGGAGGGTCCGCAGCCAGATGGTGGGGGTTGGGGGTGGCTTTAGGGAAGGGGAAGCGGCCTGGAGAACATGCCTGAATCAGACAAAGCTGAGGGAAGAGGGAGGGCAGGGTCTGGGCAGAAGGACGGAACTTGGAACGGTGGGTGCTGCTGGCGTGTGGATTTGGGTCAAGAAGGCGGCAGAAGAGACGAGCGGCAAGAGGCAGACAGGGACCAAGTCCTGGGGACAGCTGTGTCTGCAGTTGGTGGGACCCCATCTCATGAAAGCACGAGCGCAAGGGCGAGGGCTGCTTTCTATTCTGGTCTGATAGTCTGACGGGCTGGAGGAGTCCGGGAGAGCTGACAGGGGTCTTAACCGCCAGCAGGGATGGGCCTGAATACAGGTGGGAAATACCTACGGGGTCCAGGCAGAGGACTGCGCAAGCCACTCAACATGAAGGTGAAGGAAAAGGAGGCTCAAGAACGGCTCTGGGTGGGGCTGGGGCCGGGTGCGGTGGCTCACGCCGGTGATCCCAGCACTTTGGGAGGCTGAGGTGGGTGGACTGCTTGAGGCCAGGAGTTTGAGACCAGCCCAGCCAACATGGCAAAACCCCGTCTCTGCAAAAAAAAAAGAGGAAAAATTAGCCAGGCGTGGTGGTGCGTGCCTGTAGTCTCTGGCTACTCAGGAGCCTGAGGTGGGAGGATCACTTGAGAGTGGAAGGTGGAGGCTGCAGTGAAGCAAGATCTCACCGCTGCACTTGGGCCTGGGTGGCAGAGGGAGACCCTGTCTCAAAAAACAAGCAAGCAAACAAACCAACCAAAAACATCTCTGGGGCCTGGGCCCAGGACATAGCAGGTGACAGCACTTCCTCTACTCAGGTCGCTGAGGCAGATTTGATATCCAGAGTTTTACTGCGAATCACCTACTTTTTGCCAAATATCTTTCTGTGAATGAGAGACTAAAACAAGTTAACTTTACTTTTAAAATTATATTTTAGAAATTTCAGACAGCATGAATGCAAAAAAAAAGTTTTCTTTATATAGCAGCCAATAGGCCAGGCATAGTGGCTCACACCTGTAATCTCAGCACTTTGGGAAGCTGAGGTGGGAGGACCACTAGATCCCAGGAGATGGAGACCAGCCTGGGCAACACAGGGAGACCCCATCTCTACAAAAAATTTAAAAATTAACCGAGCATGGTGGTGCACGCCTGTGGGCCCAGCTACTCGGGTTGCTGAGGTGGAAGGATCGCTTGAGCTTAGGAGGTCAAGACTGCAGTGAGCTGTCATTGCACCACTGTACTCCAGCCTGGGCAACAGAGCAAGACTCTGCCTCATTAAAAATAAAATTTAAAAAAAGGCCAGGCACAGTAGCTCAATCCCAGCATTTTGGGAGGCCAAAGTGGGTGGGTCACTTGAGGCCAGGAGTTCCAGACCAGCCCAGCCAACATGGCAAAACCCCATCTCCACTAAAAATACAAAAATTAGCTGGGTGTGGTGGCGTACGCCTGTAATCCCAGCTACTCGGAAGGGTGAGACAGGAGAATCGCTTAAACTTGGGAGGTGGAGTTTGGAGTGAGCCGAGATCATGCCATTGCACTCCACCCTAGACGACAAAAAGAGACTCTATCTCAAAAAAAAAAGCAGCAGATAGAACTCACTTGTCCTACATTATCAAAGGCAGGAATCTTGGTTTCAGTTCCTTTGTGCTGTATTTTTACCTTAACAGGCAAAACGTTCCCATGCAAAACACTCCCATTTGAGTAGAGCCACGAGTCCCACCAAGCCAGAAACACAAGATGGAGAAATGGAGAAAAGACAGGTGGGTGTGCAGCGGGGAGTTCCTGCTCTCTGCGAGCCAGCTGGGATCTGGGCACAGCGCTCGCTCCAAGATTTCAGAGCACTGGCCCAGAGCAGCCTGGGGTCACAGACCCTGGAGGAGCAGCTCTGAAGCACCTTCTGAGGGCCAGATCCCGGCCTTGGCAGTGAACAGACTGAAGTGCTCCTGGGCTTCCCCACTCTGCGGGGAATAAGCACCCAGGACGTGTCAGATGATGGTAAGTGCCCCGGAAAAAGGAAGCAGGCAGAGAGGCTGGCGCTGGGTGCAGAGGGTTTTCAGTGTTGAACGGGGACGCTGGGCAAGGGCCTGAGGCAGGGAGGAAGCGGCCAGTGTGAATGCTGGGGAGATATGGGGCTTTTTTAGGCAGAGGGAGGAGCAGGCACAGAGAATGTTTTTACAGCTGAGAACTACTCCCAGGGTATGTGGCCGTAATGAGCCAAATTCTTCTCCTTTTTTTTCAATCAGATCACTGTCACCCAGCACTAAGCCCTCTCACAGTACTGGGTCCCACGTGTCCTTGTGAAAGGGGAAAATGGGCTCTGAAGCAGCGAGCGCAGGTACCGGCAGGCAGAACTCCTCGAAGGCCGGCTTCACGAAGGTGGTGTACTGCGTCAGAATCTGCTCCAGGTCCCTCCCTCGGCGCACGTCCCGGAGAACTGCAGCGGCAAGGGGCAGGCGTGCTTCAGACCTCAGGACCTGCCGCCAGCCTCGGCCAGGCAGGCACGGAGGCCCGCGGCCGCCTTACCTCTTCGAGACAGCCTGACGTCGGAGTCGGTGTCCACGAAGAGGCGCAGGTGGAACATGTCCCGGATCTCCTGGCTGTAGAACACCAAGATGCCCTCAAACAGAACCACGTCCGCAGGGTAGACCACCGTGGTCTCTGGTAACCTGAGGGGCGCACGGGGAAAGGGGCTCTGCTGCAGACACAGGGTCTCCGGGCCACACACACAGTCAGCTTCCATTGCAGGGACACTGACTGTGGGAAGGGGTGGGGGACCCACAGAAACCAACTGGGGGAGGCCTGCCGCCAGGCAGGTCTGTGTGAGCCCGAGGGGACGTCCTAGCTGGCCCCTCTCCTCGGCCCTCCCTAGAACCACCTGCTTACCTTGAGTGTGTCACAAAATCATAGGTCGGCACCTCCACCGTTTTGCCCTCCACGATGTTCTTCAGAGTCCTGTGCATCAAATCATTATCAAAGGCATCTGCAGGGTTGGAGACAAAGGCAAGACAGGCAGATGCCCTCGTGCAGCGGACAGCAGGGAACCCTCTCTGCTCTGGGGTCAGCACAGCTGGGTGCTGGGGACACCGAGAACCCTAGCACAGGTAGACTAGGACTACGGCAGTGTATGTTTGGTAGCAACAGCGCCCTCTGCAGCCCTGCAGACCACAGGATGACCCTGTCCTTGCTGTTCTCGGGCTGTGCCACTGCCCAAGCTCTGTGCCCCTGAGATGCCAGAACACAGGGGTTTTCTGATCAGCTCTTCCTGGGAGGTGGGTAGGCTGGGCCTCTGCTTCTCTCTCTTTCTGGGACTAACTGGTTAGACTGCGGCTTTGCAGGCCTTCTTCCCACAAGTCCTTGGGAAAAGGCTGACCATGCCAGCCAGCCAGGGTGGAATCTTCTAGCAGTGGCAGGTGTCTCCCTGCCGCATCTGCCCCTGTTTACCTGGCCCGGAGCTTCAGGCCACCAGCGCTAGTTTACCTACCGCCTCCCACACTGGCCTCTCTGAGGACTTTGCCCCAAAGCACGGGAGGGCACAGTGGGCAGAGGTGTGTGTGGAGGGCCCTAAAGGCCCCAACGTGGGAAGGGAAGATGGGAGGATTTCTCCAGGATCACAGTTGTGGCAGGGCAGGGCAGGGCTCCCCACAGTGCAACAGGCTTCCTGACTGGCTCCAACCACGCTCCTGGGGGGGACACTCAGGGCCCAGAGAACTCAGCAAAGTTCCCCTGACTTCACTGTGCGGCCAACTCCACTGCAGGCTGCATGGCGAGTTGTGGGGAACAGCCCAAGCGGGTCTGCATCCATCCAACCTTGGGCCCAAGCGCAGCTGGTTAGCGGCCGCCCAGAATGGGGTCTGCCCTCCCCACACCGTTGGGCTCGCGATTTACCTGGGTGGTCAAAATTGTACTGTCCTTTCAAGGCCTTGGCCTTCTGCTCTGCCGTCAGGACCTTGTAGAACCTGTCCTGGCTCAGGATGACCACCTTCCGCTGCCGCTGTTCCACCTCGTTCTGTCCCAGCAACTCCATGATCTTCTCACACACGGTCGACTGGAGACACAGAAGCGGGATTCCCGCCTGGAACCGCTCGTCCTGTGACAGGCACGGGGCCGGCTTCTGGAGACACTGACCCACCCGTCCCCTGGGGGGTATGCTCGGAAGGCGGGAGGACACCAACAGGTGTGGATGGTCTCAGCGGAAGGGCCGCGGGGGCCCAACGGGGTTAGCACGGACTTGGGGCTCCGAGGAGCCCGGCCGGCGAAGAGGCTGTGGGGGAGCCCCGAGGCCCAGCGCCCCAACCCCTCGCCCGCCCCGGCCCATCGCGGCCCGCAGCCCCTTCGCTCCCGCGCCCTGCCCCTGCCTGGCAGGGGGCCCCTCGGCCGGGGCTGGGGTCTCCTCTCTGGACCGGGCCGCCCGTAGGCACCGGCGAGAGGCGAGACCCCGGCCCGCTCGGCCCCTTACCTTCCCGCTGGCAGTGCCGCCGCTCACCCCTATCAGGAAGGGCCGCTGGTGCGGACGGTCGGCCTCCGGCGCGGCGCTCTCGCAGTCTTCGCCTCCCGCCGAAGCCATCTCGGCCTCCGCTCCCGCGCATCGGGTCCCCGCACCCGCCCCTTCCCCAGGCCCGGCGCGCCCGCCCAGCGCCGAGGTCGGAGGCGACCGGAGCGATCACTTCCGGGAGGCGCGCGGGGCACGCCGGGAGTTGTAGTCCACGGGGGGGGCGTGCATGCGTGAGGGTGCAGGGCCCGAGGCCGGCACACCAGGAGCGCCCGCGTCCCATTGCGCCGAAAGCTGGCTGGCAGGGACTGCTGCGCCCCGGCCTCGAGCCGGCTACAAGGTCTCAGACTCAAGTGGCCCGGAAGGTGCCCGTTCCGCACCCCGAGGCTGGGGCTGCGCCTTCGTCCGAGTGCTTGCCTCTGCCTCGCGCTGCTTCTGCGCCAGTCCCGGGCCCTCCCCCGGCCGCCCCCGGGCCTGGCCCCCTCCAGCCCAGGCTCCTCTTGGCCATCGAGGCCTCCGGACTGTCCGGACACCTCCCACCCCACCCGCTGCTGGAGCCGTCGGGGCGCCCCGGAACGTGGCGGGGGCTGTCGCCTGATGACTTTAGGCTCGCGCCTACAGCGCGCCAAGGAGGCAGAGGCCCATGTGCCGGGTTCCATCCCTGCCGCCCCCCCGCTCCGTGCCTGGCACAGAGAACGTGACAGGCAAATTCTGATCCATTGAAATTATGGATTTCCAGCCGGGCGCGGTGGCTCACGCCTGTAATCCCAACACTTTGGGAGGCTGAGGCGGGTAGATCACGAGGTCAGGAGATCGAGACCATCCTGGCGAACACGGTGAAACCCCGCCTCTACTAAAAATGCAAAAAATCAGCTGGGCGTGGTGGCGGGCGCCTGTAATCCCAGCTACTTGGGAGGCTGAGGCAGGAGAATCGCTTGAACCCGGGAGGTGGAGGTTGCAGTGAGCCGAGGTGGTGCCACTGCACTCCCGCCTGGGCCACAGAGCAAGACTCCGTCTCAAAAATAAAAAAGAGAGAGAGATAGCTAAGGACCGGGGCAGAGCATGCTTTTCATATACAAAACAGACAACCTCGGGCGGACGCGGTGGCTCACACCTGTAATCCCAGCACTTTGGGAGGCCGAGGCGGGTGGATCACGAGGTCAGGAGATCGAGACCATCCTGGCTAACATGGTGAAACCCTGTCTGTACTAAAAATACAAAAAATTAGCCGGGCATGGTGGCGGGCGCCTGTGGTCCCAGCTACTCGGGAGGCTGAGGCAGGAGAATGGTGTGAACCCAGGGAGGTGGAGCTTGCAGTGAGCCAAGATCACGCTACTGCACTCCAGCCTGGGGGAAAGAGTGAGACTCTGTCTCAAAAAAAAAAAAAAAAAAAAGACCCCAAGTCTACAGCCCCAGCCACCTCCTTATCTAATTCTCGCCCTTGGAGGCAAGATTCTCCCTGCCCTAAGTCACCCAGGGCCAGGTATCAGGTGACTAGAGACCACTCTGCAGCCCAGAGCCTGCTAGAATTACTCAAACTAGCCAATTTTAAACTCTTTCCCTGCCCTGCCAGGCCTTTTCCATGGAAACCCCAAGAAAGCCTCAGGCCTGGGCTCTCCTCTCGCCCCTGCTTCTGCCTCCTGACCAAACCTGGGGTTCTCTACTGAGAACCGTGCATGGCACGGGTGCCCCTTCTCTCAGGAAATGCAATCAATCTTGCGATGGCTTTGGCCTCTCCTCATGGTCATTCAGCCGTACCTCTGTAAATTAAGCCCCAGGCACAGAACAGTGCCTAGTAAACAGCCACGCTGCTGGCTTAGATCTGTCCAGCTGTGTGTCCCAAAGATAGCCATCCCCCAAGCCAGCTTTGAATTTGTATCAAGGGAGAGTTAGACACGGTTTCTTGCCATTTCTTCCCCTGTGGTCCAGCCACGTAGTGAAAGGCAGGGAAACTAGCAGAGTCTGACCAGGGGCTGTCCCTGATACCCCTGGCCTGGGTCTCGTGTGCCCTCTCTGGTGACTGGCCACAAGGCATGGGCTGCCAGGGCCAGTCAGGCTATTGCGTGGTTCCGCTCCCAAGGCAAAGGGACGGTTTGGGAAGGAGCCACTCCCTGGGAGCAGGCCCAGCACCCAGGAAGCCCACAGTCCAGTAAACAAGGCCCGGGCCCACACGGCTCAGGCCTCTGGGCCACAGTGGCTCCCCTATGGGACCATCCCAACCACCACCAAGCAGAGGGCCAGCCCCAAACCTCTAGCTGGTCCCCAACTCCCCATATTGTGAAGAAGAGTGACTTTTATGGGGGTTTTTTGTTCGTTTTGAGACGGAATCTTGCTCTGTTGCCCAGGCTGGAGTGCAGTGGCATAATCTTGGCTTACTGCAACCTCCGCCTCCCAAGTTCAAGCAATTATCCTGCCTCAGCCTCCCCGAGAAGCTGGGACTACAGGCACCTGCCACGAGGCCCGACTAATTTTTGTATTTTTAGTATAGAGACAGGGTTTTGCCATGTTGCCCAGGCTGGTCTCGAACTCCTATTCACCCGCCTCAGCCTCCCAAAGTGCTGGGATTACAGGTGTGAGCCACTGCGCCCAGCCGAAGAGTGTCCTTAAAGAAGCATGAGTCAGCCGGGTGCAGTGGCTCACGCCTGTAATCCCAGCACTTTGGGAGGCCGAGGCGGGCGGATCACTTGAGGTCAGGAGTTCGAGACCAGCTTGGCCAACATGGTGAAACTCCATCTCTACTAAAAATACAAAAATTGGCCGGGCACGGTGGCTCACGCCTGTAATCCCAGCACTCTGGGAGGCTGAGGCGGGCGACTCACGAGGTCAGGAGTTCAAGACTAGCCTGGCCAACATAGTGAAACCCCGTCTCTACTAAAAATACAAAAAATTAGCTGAGCACAGTGGCGGGCGCCTGTAATCCCAGCTACTCGGGAGGCTGAGGCAGGAGAATCGCTTGAACCTGGGAGGCGGAGATTGCAGTGAGCCGAGATCACGCCACTGCACTGCAGCCTGGGCAAAAATAAATAAATAAATAAGTAAATAAATAAGCCGAGCATGTTGGCATGCGCCTGTAATCACAGCTACTCAGGAGGCTGAGGCAGGAGAACTTGAACCCAGGAAGCAGAGGTTGCAATGAGCTGAGATCGTGCCACTGCACTTTTTTTTCTGTCTGAAAAAAAAGAAAAAAATAAAAACTAGCTGAGTGTGGTGGCATAGGCCTGTGGTCCCAGCTACTGGGGAGGCTGAGATGGGAGGATTGCTTGAGCTTGGGAGGCAGAGGTTGCATTGAAGAGAAATCGCGCCGCTGCGCTACAGCCTGGGTAACAGAGCGAGACCCTGTCTCCAAAAAAAAAAAAAAAAAAAAAAACGTTGTTGCTGAATTGGGGGGTGGGGGTAGGTGGAAAGTTGGGTGGAGGCTTGGAGCCCTCGGAGTTTGGGTTTCCCAGAGCCAGGCGAGGCAGTACTCCTAAGAGTGACCACTGTCTACTCTGGATTCGCTCTCTTACCTGCTCTCTGGTGCGGGATGTTGAAAATCGGGGAGGCTGTGCATGTGGGGGAGTGGGGAGTATATAGGAAATCTCTGCACCTTCTGCTCAATTTTTCTGTGAATCTAAAACTGCTCCCCCTGCCCCCTCAAACACATGCAGTACAGGAAACACCGCTCTCCATGGCTGCCCTCCTCCCTCCTCCTTCAAGCCACCCTAACCACTACAAAAATGTCAGCTCATGCCAAGCACGTCCTGAAGCTTTTATTGAACACTAGCTGGCTCTCAGCGCTTAAAGAGATAAGCAGGTGCCCGCTGTTTTAAGTATTGATTGCCCTTTTCCCTGTAATCATAAAAGTGACTCCTGCTGATTGCAGAAAATGTATACACACAAACACACAACCAAAACTAGAACCACCCCTTACTCCTCACCCAGGGAAAAGCATGGTTTTGAGTTCTGGGGTGTGCCCTTCTGGTCTGACATGGCTGTTCTAGATAACGGAACGAGAGGCTAAACAAGGTTTGGTGGTGTGGGTTTTTTTTTTGTTTGTTTGTTTTTCGAGACGGAATCTCACTTTGTCTCCCAGGCTGAAGTGCAGTGGCGCGATATTGGCTCACTGCAACCTCCACCTCCCAGGTTCAAGTGATTCGCCTGCCTCAGCCTCCTGAATAGCTGGGATTACAGGCGCCTGCCACCACGCCCGGCTAATATTGTATTTTTAGTAGAGATGGGGTTTCACCATGTTGGCCAGGCTGGTCTCAAACTCCTGACCCTCAGGTGATCCTCCTGCCTCGGCTTCCCAGAGTGCTAGGATTACAGGCCTGAGCCACCGTGCCCGGCCAGTTGCATATCTTAAATAGCATTAAAGCCTCACAGCCACCCTGCGATATGGGTACCATTGTGATACCATTTTCCTGATGGGTAAATTGAGAAACAGAGTGATTATGTGGCTTGCCCAAGGCTTGCAGCTGCAAGAGACCTCCGTCAAGTTGGCTGAGACAGCAGGTGTAGGAAGCCAACGCACATATTCACACATACACACTCGACACACACACAGAACTGCACCATCTCCCTGCTCAAAGACAAGACGGGGAAACATGACAGCCAGGCTCTTGGAATGAAGAAGGTCCCATAGCCAGTGGTTTGAAGCTGAGTTGCCTATAAAGGGTCCAGGACCAGGTATGTCTTAGGGGTGGGAGTCAAAGCCGCAGCTTCACACACAGCAGGAGGTTCTGGAACTGGCCCTCTGCAGACAGCTGGAGCCCAAGATGAGTTGCCCTTTTGTGAAACTAGAGAAACCAGTGCAGCACTCGAACTCTGGGTAAACGGAGTCATATCTAAGAATGTGGAGTCGGGGGCCTGTGCTACACCTGGGCCACCCACATGGGACAGAAACTCCAAGCTAACAAACTGACATAAAAATGGTTCAGACCAGGCATGGTGGCGCACACCTGTAATCCCAGCATTTTGGGAGGCCGAGGTGGGAGGATTGCTTGAGGCCAAGAGTTCAAGACCAGCCTGGGCAACATAGTGAGACCCTGTCTTTCTTTTTTTTGAGATGGAGTGTCACTGTGTCACCGAGGCTGGAGTGCAGTGGTGCAATCTCAGCTCACTGCAACCTCCGCCTCCCGGGTTCAAGCGATTCTCCTGCCTCAGACTCCCAAGTAGCTGGGATTACAGGCATGCTCTACCATGCCCGGCTAATTTTTGTATTTTTAGTAGAGACGGGGTTTTGACATGTTGGCCAGGTTGGTCTCAAACTCCTGACCTCAGGTGATCTGCCCACCTCGGCCTCCCAAAGTGGTGGGATTACAGGTGTGAGCTACCGTGCCTGGCCAGCAAAACAAAACAAAACAAAACAAAAAACAAACAAACAAAAAACCAGCTAGGTGTGGTGGTGGTGGCACATACTTATAGTCCCAGTTACTAGGGAGGCTAAGGTGGGAGGGTTGCTCAAGCCCAGGAGTTCAAGGCTGCAGTGAGCTATGATGGCATCACTGCACTCCAACCTGGGTGACAGAGACTCTGTCTTAAGAAAAGAAAAGAAAAGAAAAATAGGCCAGCCACAACTGGTGCACACATAGGAACCCCTCACAGAGACAAATGCGAAACTCTGATATTCCAGGGCACCAACATGGCACGTGCAGGATGCTTTTAGAAGACAACGCCTGCTGAAGATGAACTCACAGACAAAAATTACAAAGATGGGGAAATCTGCCCCCTTGTAGAACAGTCAACAGGTGTCGACTAGTGATGAAATCACATCTGAGAAGATACAAATGATTCCATTTGAAAAGGACTTAAAAATAAGTCTGTCGGTCAGGCATGGTGGCTCATGCCTGTAATCCCAGCAGTTTGGGAGGCTGAGGCGGGTGGATCACTTGAGGTCAGCAGTTTGAGACCAGCCTGGCCAACATGGTGAAACCTCGTCTCTTCTGAAACACCAAAAATTAGCTGAGTGTCATGGCACATGCCTGTAATCCCAGCTACTCGGGGGTTTAGGCTAGAGAATCGCTTGAACCCAGGACGTGGAGATTGCAGTGAGCCGAGATCACACCACTGCACTCCAGCCTGGGCAACAAGAGTGAAACTCCGTCTCAAAAAAACAACAACAAAAACAAAACAACAACAAAATATATATATACACACACATATATAGTCTATTAAAGTGTTTGAAGACCTGACAGCTAAATGCAACACGTAATCCTAGGATAGCAACAAATATGCTAGGAAAGAAAAGACATTCTTGAGTAATTTGACAAAACGGTAATACAGACAGTAGATTAGAGGAGTGGTCCCCAGGCTTTTTGGCACCAGGGACATGGAAGACAACTTTTCCACAGACTGGGTAGGGGGTGGGGGTGGGGGTGGGGGGTGGTTCTGGGATGATTCAAGTGTATTACATTTATTGTGCACCTTATTTGTGTTATGATTACATTGGCATATATAATGAAATAATTATACAACTCACCTTGATGTAGAATCAGTGAGAGCCCTGAGTTTGTTTTCCTGCAACTGGGTGGTCCCATCTGGGGGTGATGAGAGGCAGTGACAGATCATCAGGCATTAGATTTTCTTAAGGAGCACGCAAGCCAGATCCGTCACATGCGCAGTTCACAACAGGGTTCACGGTCCTGTGAGAATCTAATGCTGCGGCTGAACTGCACATGCATTTATAGGAGACAGAGCTCGGGCAGTAACATGAGTGATGGGGAGCTGCTGTAAATACAGGCAAAGCTTCACTCTCTTGCCCGCCACTCACCGCCTGCTATGCAGACCAGAGTTCGGGTCCGTGGCATCTAAAGGGTTGGCGACCCTTGGATTAGAGTGTATCTTACTGCACCAGTGTTCACGTCACTGAATTCGATAACCGTGCTGAGGTTATGTAAGAAAATATCCTTATTTTTAGGAAATGCACACAGTTATTTGGCGGTAAATCACCATGATATATGCTATTTATTCTCAAATATTCAGAAAAAAATTAAGTATACGTGCACGCATGTGTGCGTCTGTGTCTGTGTATGAACAGAGAGCACACAAATACCAAGCAAAGAGTGCAAAATATGAGCCGCGGAGGGGTCTGTGCAAGGGCTACAGGGCGATGATAAGTCCGCTCCTGCCGCCGTCACAAAGTGCCACGGGCCGAGTGGCTTTGACAACAGAAATCTGTTTCCTCAGGGGCCAGGCGCAGTGGCTCACGCCTGTAATCCCAGCAGTTTGGGAGGCCGAGGCGGGCGGATCATGAGGTCAGGAGATCGGGACCATCCTGGTTAACACGGTGAAAACCCGTCTCTACTAAAAATACAAAAAATTGGCCGGGCGTGGTGGTGGGCGCCTGTAGTCCCAGCTACTCGGGAGGCTGAGGCAGGAGAATGGTGTGAACCCGGGAGGTGGAGCTTGCAGTGAGCCGAGATCGCGCCACTGCACTCCAGCCTGGGTGACAGAGTGAGACTCCGTCTCAAAAAAGAAATGTATTTCCTCCCTGTTCTGCAGGCTAGAAGTCCAACGTCAAGGTGCAGGGTTGGTTTCCACGGAAGACGGCTGCTCCTCCCTCACTGACTCTTCATGCGGTTGTCACTGTGTCCGCACACCCCTGGGGTCTCTTCCCTCTTCCGCTTTTTTTTTTTTTTTTTTTTTTTTTGAGACGGGGTCTCGCTCTGCCGCCAAGGCTAGAATGCAATGGCGTGATCTCGGCTCGCTGCAACCTCCGCCTCCCAGGTTCAAGCGATTCTTCTGCCTCAGCCTCCCGAATAGCTGGGATTACAGGCACCTGCCATCACGCCCCGGGTTTCACCATGTTGGCCAGGCTGGTCTTGAACTCCTGACCTCAGGTGATCCGCCCGCCTCGGCCTCCCAAAGTGCTGGGATTACAGGCATGAGCCACTGTGCCCAGCCCCTTCCTCTTGTTTTTTTTTTTTTTTTGAGATGGAGTCTTGCTCTGTCACCCAGGCTGGAGTGCAGTGGCACAATCTCGGCTCACTGCAACCCCTGCCACCTGGTTTCAAGCGATTCTCCTGCCTCAGCCTCCCGAGTAGCTGGGATTGCAGGTGTGCACCACCACGCCTGGCTAATTTTTCTATTTTTAGTAGAGACAGGGTTTCGCTATGTTGCCCAGGTTGGTCTCAAACTCCTGACCTCAGGTAATCTGCCTGCCTCAGCCTCCCAAAGTGTTGGGATTACAGGCGTGAGCCACCGCGCCTGGCCTCTTCCTCTTCTTATAAGGACACCAGTCCTATTCAATTAGGATCCACGCTTATGAGCTCACTTAGCTTTCATCACCTCTGCAGAGGCTCTGTCTGCAAATACAGTCACACACTGAGGCACTGGGGGTTAGGACTTCAACATACGAACCTGGCAGGGGACACAATATAGCCCATAACACACCAGGTGACAGGGCTCTTCTTTCTACTATTCTTGCAACTTTTTCTATGAGTTTGAAATAATTAATAGAAGCCATTTGAGGAGAAAGCAAAGCAAAAAAACATTAAAGTTGTAGATTTTCATTTTATTTCTATATTTATTTTATGTTTTTAGAGACAGGATCTTGCCCTGTCACCCCGGCTGGAGTGCAGTGGCACGATCATAGCTCATTGCTAACCTCAATTTCCTGGGCTCAAGTGATCCTCCTGCCTCAGCTTCCTGAGTATCTGAGACCGCAGGTGGGTGCCACCACACCTGGCTCATTTTTAAATTTACTTTAGAGACAGGGCCTTTCTATGTTGCCCAGACTGGTCTTGAACTCCTGGCCTCAAGCAATCCTCCTGCCTCAGCCTCCCAAGTTGCTGGGATTAAAAATGTTAGCCACTGTGTCTGGCAAAAATTGTAGACTTTTTTAAAGAACCGAGTGAAAATTCTAATCATAAAAAATAAAGACATCAAAATGTTTTGTAGGGGCCTGTTGCAGTGGCTCATGCCTGTAATCCCAGGACTTTAGGAGGCTAGGCAGGTGGATCACTTGGGGCCAGGAGTTAAAGAGTAGGCTGGCCAGCCAGGCACTCATGCTTATAATCCCAGCACTTTGGGAGTCTGAGGCAGGCGGATCATCTGAGGTCAGGAGTTCGAGACCAGCCTGGCCAACATGGCAAAACTCCATCTCTACAAAAAATACAATAATTAGCCAGGTGTGGTGGCGGACACCTGTAATCCCAGCTACTCGGGAGGCTGATGCAGGAGAATTGCTTGAACCCAGGAGGCAGAGGTTGCAGTGAGCTTAGATCATGCCACTGTATTCCAGCCTGGGTGACACAGCTAGACTCTGTCTCAATAAAAAAAAAAAAAAACATCTTTTGTAGAGGCTGGACGCAATAGCTCACACCTGTAATCCCAGCACTTTGAGTAGCCAAGGTGGGTGGATCACTGCAGCCCAGGAGTCAAGACCAGCCTGGGTAACATAGGCACCAAGCCCATCTCTAGCTATTCCTGGTGGTGCTCACCTTGACCACCTGGCTCCAGTGCCGTCAGCCAGGATTCTTGGCTGTAAACTCTCGGATTCACACGAGTGCTGAATTCTGCACATGCGTGGTCCTGAAAGTGAGTAACCCTTACATTTTGCATCTCAGGACCTCACTGGCCTCACCATAGCCCTAGTCATGCTCTTTTCTATTTGTTCTATCTGTGCTTGAATTGATGTTTCCTCTTTTTCTAATTCCTCATGGGTTAATTGAAAATTGTTTATGGTTCCATTTATCTCCTCTATTACATTATTGTTGAGATCTTTTCAATAAAAATCTAGTGATTGCCCTAGGGTTTACGACATATGTATTTAATTAATCTGTTTATCTTCAAATAATGTTATATGGCTGGTGCATAGTGTAAGAGCTTCACAGCAGTGCAGCGCCAACCCCTCCCATCACTTGTTCTATTGTGTCACATAATTAATGAATTAATTAATTTTTTGAACAGGGTCCCACTCTGTCTCCCAGGCTGGAATGCAGTGGCTCAATGCGATCTCAGCTCACTGCAGCCTCTGCCTCCCACGCTCAGGTGATCCTCCTACCTCAGCCTCCTAAGTAGCTGGGACTATAGGCACACACCACCATGCCCAGCTAGTTTTTGTATTTTTTGTAGAGACAGGGTTTTGCCATGTTGCCCAGACTGGTCTTGAACTCCTGAGTTCAAGGAATCCACCCGCCTCGGCCTCCCAAAGTGTTGGGATTACAGGCATGAGCCACTGTGCCTAGCCTGATTTATTTTTTAGTATGCTATAAACACAAATAAATTCCTACTATTTTTGCTTTAGCGTTTTTTTGTTTTCCTTTTTTTTTTTTTTTGAGATGGAGTTTTGCTCTGTCACCCAGTCTGGAGTACAGTGGCATGATCTCAGCTCACTGCAACCTCTGCCTCCTGGGTTTGAGCAATTCTCCTGCCTCAGCCTCCCAAGTAGCTGGGATTACAGGCACCCACCACCATATCTGTATTTTATTTATTTATTTATTTTTAGAAGAGATGGGGTTTCACCATGTTGGCCAGGCTGGTTTTGAACTCCCGACCTCAAGTGATCTGCTTACCTTGAGCTCCCAAAGTGCTGCAGTTACAGGGATGAGCCACGCACCTGGCCTTTGCTTTAGTTTTTTTATTTCTTCTGCCTGAATGAACTTCCTCTGTTGTTTTTGTTTGTTTTGGATGAGAAATTATTTTTCTTTTTTTTTTTTTTTTGATACGGAGTCTTGCTCTTTCGCCCAGGCTGGAGTGCAGTGGCACAATCTCGGCTCACTGCAAGCTCCGCCTCCCGGGTTCACGCCATTCTCCTGCCTCAGCCTCTCGAGTAGCTGGGACCATAGGCACCCGCCACCACACCCAGCTAATTTTTTGTATTTTTAGTAGAGACGGGGTTTCACCGTGTTAGCCAGGATGGTCTCGATCTCCTGACCTCGTGATCCGCCCGCCTCTGCCTCCCAAAGTGCTGGGATTACAGGCGTGAGCCACCGCACCTGGCCTATTTTTCTTTTTAAAAAAGAATTGTAATAGACTTTATCTTTTTAGAGCAGTTTTAGGTTCACAGAAAAATTGAACTGAAGGTGCAAAGATTTTCCCATATACTCCCTACCACCCCCACATTCACAGTCTCCCCCATTTTCAACACCCCACACCAGAGTGGTACATTTGTTGCAATCAGTGAACCTATATGGACACACCATTATCACCAGTGTCCATCGCTACATTAGAGCTCACTCTTGCTGTACATTCTATGCATTTGGAAAAATTTATAATAACATGTATTCACCATGATATTATTATTGTTTTTGAGATGGAGTCTCACTCTGTTGCCCAGGCTGGAGTGTGGTGGCATGATCTCGTCTCACTGCAACCTCCACCTCCAGGATTCAAGCAATTCTCCTGCCTCAGCCTCCTAAGTAGCTGGAATTACAGGCACCTGCCACCACGTCTGGCTAATTTTTGTATTTTTAGTAGAGATGGGGTTTTGCCATGTTGACCAGGCTGGTCTCAAACTCCTGACCTCAAATGATCCGCCCACCTCGGCCTCCCAAAGTGCTGGGATTACAGGCATGAGCCACTGCACCCAGCCTATAGTATTATACAGAGTAGTTTCACTGCCCTAAAAATCCTTTCTGCTATTCATCTCTTCCTCTCCCTAACCACTGTTCACCATTGATCTTCCATAGTTTTCCTTTTTCCAGAACATCATCTAGTTGAAATCATACAATATGTAGCCTTTTCAGATTGGCTTCTTTCACTTAGCAATATTCATTTAAGGTCCTTTCATGTCTTTTCATGGCTTGATATCGCAAATTTAAAATGTTTTTGTTTTATTTTTAAAGAGGTTTTTTTTTTTGAGACGGAGTCTTGCTGTTGCCCAGGCTGGAGTGCAGTGGTGCGATCTCGGCTCACTGCAGGCTCCAACCCCAGGGGATCACGCCATTCTCCTGCCTCAGCCTCCCGCATAGCTGGGATTACAGGCGCCCGCCACCTCGCCTGGCTAATTTTTTGTATTTTTAGTAGAGATGGGGTTTCACCGTGTTAGCCAGGATGGTCTCGATCTCCTGACCTCATGATCCGCCCACCTCGGCCTCCCAAAGTGCTGGGATTACAGGCGTGAGCCACCGCACCCGGCCTAAAGAGGTTTTTTTAAATCTTGTTTTTTAATGAGATTTTTACTGGGTATAGAATTCTGAGTTGACAGTTTTTTTTTGTTTTTGTTTTTTCGTCAGTTCAAAGACATCACTCATTGTATTCTGGCTAGCATAGTTTCAAACGAGATGTCTGCTGTAATTCTTCTCTTTTTCCTTTTTCTTTCTTTTGTTTTTGAGACACGGTCTCGCTCTGTCACCCAGGCTGGAGTGTAGTGGTGTGATAACAGTTCACTGCAGCCTTGACTTCCCCAGTTCAAGTAATCTTCCCACCTCAGCCTCCTGCCTAGCTGGGACCCACAGGCACACCACCACATCTGGCTAATTTTTTTTTTTTTAACTTTTTGTAGAGATGTGGTCTCACTATGTGGTCCAGGCTGGTCTTGAACTCCTGGACTCAAGCAATTATCTTGCCTCAGCCTCCCAAAGTGCTGAGATTGCTATGTTGATGGTTGTGCCATCACACTCGGCCTCAATATTTCCATTGATAATTCCATTTCACTCTGATTCTTGACCTGGTGGATAAAACTGACTGTCTCCTATGGACATTTACAGAATCTTTCTTTGCTGCTAGAATCTTGCAATTTCACAATCATGTCCCTTTGGAGGGTACTCTCCCCAGTATGTTGGGCCCTCAGTGACCTCTTTCCGTCTGAACACTTGTGTCCTTTAGTTCTGGGAAATTTTCTTGAATTCTTTTTTTTTTTTTTTTTTTTTGAGACAGAGTCTTGCTGTGTCACCCAAGCTGGAATGCAGTGGCATGGTCTCAGCTCACTGCAACCTCTGCCTCCTGGGTTCAAGCAGTTCTCGTGCCTCAGTCAACCAAGTAGCTGGGATTACAAGTGTGTGTCACCACACCTGGTTAATATTTGTATTTTTTGTAGAGACAGGGTTTTGTCATGTTGGCCAGACTGATCTTGAACTCTTGGGCTCAAGCAATACACCCACCTTGGCCTCCCAAAGTACTGAGATTACAGGCGTGAGCCACCATGCTGGGCCTCTTGTCAGCTTGGATGGGGGTCATGTCTCACCAGAGTGGTTTTACATTTGCTTTGGACCAGAGCTCTTTCCTAGAGCCAATTTTGTTTTAATGACAATTTTAGTGTAGGGGCATCTAGACTAGCAGATAGGCTGAATTTGAAGCCCATATTCATGTGAGGAACAGGCCCAGGGCTACAACTCCCAGAAAGATTTTATTTCCAGAATCCAGGCTGGGTCACACCAGCTTCCTTGTCACCCTTTTGGGCCACAGGCAGATTTTGTTTTCTGTTCATTTCTTTTCATCCCAACTCCCTGCTTCCCAGACCCAAGGCTTCACCTCCTGTCCACATCTGGATGGAAAAATCAAGCCCTAGACTCTGAGACCAAAGCCCCCAGGGCTGCTGCACACTTCCTGGGCATATCTGTCCCTCCCTCTTCATTGCTGGTCCCTGAGGATTCTCTTGGCTACGTGGGAGCTCAGCTATGAACATACAAGGCTGCCTGGCATGCTGGTGTCCTGTCTCTAGCATTTCCACGTGGTTGGATTGGGACCTGCCTCAGATTCTCCAGTCTGGCACATTTCAGAGAACAGAAGTCCCACACAAATGGTTTTTAAAAGTCAAGATATTTCGGCCGGGAGCAGTGGCTCACGCCTGTAATTCCGGCACTTTGGGAGGCCAAGGCGGACGGATCACGAGGTCAGGAGATCGAGACCATCCTGGATAACATGGTGAAACCCTGTCTCTACTAAAAATACAAAAAAAAAAAAAAATTAGCCGGGTGTGGTGGCGGGGCCTGTGATCCCAGTTACTCGGGAGGCTGAGGCAAGAGAATCGCTTGAACTCGGGAGGCGGAGGTTTCAGTGAGCTGAGATGGCGCCACTGAACTCCAGCCTGGGCAAAAGAGGGAGACTCTGCCTTAAAACAAAACAAAAACAGAAAAGAGAGATTTCACATAAAAACCTACGTTTCTGGCTTCTGTTGCTGGAAAATTAAAAGAAAGCTAGAGACACCATGACTCTCGTCTGTGCAGCTCACATCCGTCCCGCTGTGGTGTCCACTTGCCCAGGTCCCCACCACTCCTCTTTGTCTCATGCTGACTCGCTGGCCTTGCGGGCACTCTCGTGTGCCACCCTGCCTTCTCTAGTCCGGCCTGGCTGACTCGCCCTCCTACCCCAACCCCTCCAGCCCTGCACAGCGCCGCGGAGTCTCCACCGAGCCCGTTCTACCCAGGCAGGCAGGGAGGCAGGTCCGGCCGAGCGCAGGGCGCCAGGGAGCGACTGTTGTTGACCCAGCCTTGGGCAAACAAGGCGGTCAATTATTAACCGGCCGCACGGCAGGCACCAGGAAACCTGAGCCCGCGGCGCAAGCGGAGCCGGCCCGACGGCAGGCGCCGGGCCAGGGAGCCGCGCAGCCCTTGCAGCCGCCGCGGGCTCGGACCATGGAGGCAGGAGCTGGAGGGGCAGGTGCCGGAGGGGCAGGTGCTGGTGGGACAGGTACTGGCGGGGCAGGTACTGGCTGTGCAGGTGCTGGCGGAGCGGGTGCTGGAGGGGGTGTAAGGGGTAGATACCAGAGGGTCGGCTGCTGGAGGGGCAGGTGCTGGAGGGGCGGGTGCTGGAGGGGGTTTAGCGGGTAGATACCTGCGGGCCATGTTCTGGAGGGTCAGGGATCGGCAGGGCGGGCCCAGGCCCGGGGCTGTGGTGCCCCGGAGGCCGGCGGTAGCAAGATGGGGGAGAATGCCCGGCCCAGGACACCCCATCCAGACCCAGGGTGGGGAGAGCCAGGAAGCTGCTGTGGAAAGTTCAGGAGCTCTGGGGGCGCCCCTGCGGGCAAGCCAGGGAGGGGGCAGCGGCGGTTCATTCTCTGAGCATTTTGCCCACTCCCGCCCCGTGTCCCGCCTCTGGCAGCTCAGCTCACCGCCCCGGCCAGGCTGAAGTCCTTGCAGCAGGGGAGTGGGCGACCCTGGCCAGGGCGGGGTGGAGACAGAGCCTGCAGTAGGGAGCACGACCTGGGAAGAGACCCCACGGGCTAATTCGGGGACGGAGAGCTGGAGACAGGGACCGAGAGAGGTGGGGTGGGAGTAGAGCTGGAGAGAGGCGCGGACGCGGGTGGGATCCGGCCAAGGCTGCGACCAACTCGACGTCGCCCACCCCCAGGCGTCAGGCGCCGGAAGGGGCGGGGGGCAAGGAACCGAGACCTCGTCCTTGCCCTGGGGAGTCTCTGGCTGGCTGGAAGCAGTGGGGCGGTGGCAGTGGGACCCCTGCAGAGTCTCGCGCACTCCCCGCCCCCTCATCCCCCAGCGCGACTGATCTTGAGAGCCCGGGGATGGGGCGCACCAGTCCCATCTGCAAGCAGCTCCGGGAGATGCTGGAGCGCTGGCCCCTCCCCGCCGCCCCGCCCTCCAGGACTCCCCCCCAGACCCTCAAGCACTTGCCCAGCGGGGAGCCCGGACCCCCCTTCCCAGCTGGAATGCCTGGCGGAGGCTCCGGTGTCAAGAGCCTGAGAACCTGAGAACCCACCCGAGGCCCCCGCCAGGCAGCGCCGCCAGCAGATTTATTTACTCTGGGGCCCTATCTCCGCGCCATCGGGCCAGGTATTTGCCCTGGCGGGATCCAGGGAAACTGCGGTTTTTGTTATGATAGCTGGGGCAGGGACACCATCCCGGAGAGACCTGTTTAGAGTGGAGAGCTGACTCGCTGAGACCCACGTTTCTTGCTGGGAGTCTCGGTTCCCTCATTAGTAAAATGGGGAGCATAAAAACAAAAGCGCGCCCGAGATGGCCCGGGTTACGAAGCAAAAGCTCTCAGAGCAGAGCCTGGCCTCATGTTCGCTTTTTTTTTTTTTTTTTTTTTTTTTTGAGACTGAGTCTCGTTTTATTGCCCAGGCTGGAGTGCAGTGGCACAATCTCGGCTCACTGCAACCTCCTTTTCCCAGGTTCAAGGGATTCTCCCTCCTAAGTAGCTAGGATTACAGGCGCCCAATGTCAGGCCTCCGAGCCAAAGCTAAGCCATCATATCCCCTGTGACCTGCATGTACACATCCAGATGGCGGGTTCCTGCCTTAACTGATGACATTCCACCACAAAAGAAGTGAAAATGGCCTGTTCCTGCCTTAACTGATGACATTACCTTGTGAAATTCCTTCTCCTGGCTCATCCTGGCTCAAAAGCTCCCTCGCTGAGCACCTTGTGACTCCCACCCCTGCCCGCCAGAAAACAACCCCCTTTGACTGTAATTTTCCTTTACCTACGCAAATCCTATAAAACGGCCCCACCCCATCTCCCTTCGCTGACTCTTTTCGGACTCAGCCTACCTGCACCCAGGTGATTCAAAAGCTTTATTGCTCACACAAAGCCTGTTTGGTGGTCTCTTCACACGGACGCGAGTGAAATTTGGTGCCGTGACTCAGATCGGGGGACCTCCCTTGAGAGATCAATCCCCTGTCCTCCTGCTCTTTGCTCCGTGAGAAAGACCCACCTACGACCTCGGGTCCTCAGACCAACCAGCCCAAGGAACATCTCACCAATTTTAAATCCGTAAGCGGCCTCTCTTTACTCTCTTCTCCAACCTCCCTCACTATCCCTCAACCTCATTCTCCTTTCAATCTTGGCGCCACACTTCAATCTCTCCCTTCTCTTAATTTCCTTTCCTTTCCTTTTCTGGTAGAGACAAAGGAGATGCGTTTTATCTGTGGATCCAAAACTCTGGCACCGGTCACGGACTTGGGAAGACAGTCTTCCCTTGGTGTTTAATCATTGCGGGGATGCCTGCCTGATTATACACCCACAATCCATTGGTATCTGATCTCCGTGGGGACGCCTGCCTTGGTCATTCACCCACATTCCCTTGGTGGCAAGTCAATTGCGGGGATGCCTGCTTTGGCTGCTCACCCACATTGCAGCCAGGGCTGCTCACCCAACCCATTCTCTCTGTGTCTCTACCCTCTCTTCTCTCCACTTTCCTGGGGGGGCAAGCATCCCCCACCCCTTCTCCACTTTCCTGGGGGGCAAGCATCCCCCACCCCTTCTCTCCGTATCTCTACCCTTCTTTTTAAACTTGTCTCCTTCACTATGGGCAATCTTCCACCCTCTATTCCTCCCTCTTCTCCCTTAGCCTGTGTTCTCAAGAACTTAAAACCTCTTTAACTCTCGCCTGACCTAAAATCTAAGTGTCTTATTTTCTTCTGCAACACCGCTTGACCCCAGTACAAACTCGACAGTGGTTCCAAATAGCCAGAAAACGGCACTTTCGATTTTTCCATCCTACAAGATCTAGATAATTCTTGTCGTAAAATGGGCAACCGGTCTGAGGCGCCTGACATCCAGGCATTCTCTTACACATCGGTCCCTCCCTAGTCTCTGTTCCCAATGCAACTTGTCCCAAATCTTCCTTCTTTCCCTCCCGCCTGTCCCCTCAGTCCCAACCCCAAGCGTCGCTGAGTCTTTTGAATCTTCCTTTTCTACAGACCCATCTGACCTCTCCCCTCCTCCCCAGGCTGCTCCGTGCCAGGCTGAGCTAGGTCCGAATTCTTCCTCAGCCTCCATTTCCCCACCCTATAATCCTTTTATCACCTTCCCTCCTCACACCCGGTCTGGCTTACAGTTTAATTCTGCGACTAGCCCTCCCCCACCTGCCCAGCAATTTCCTCTTAAAAAGGTGGCTGGAGCTAAAGGCATAGTCAAGGTTAATGCTCCCTTTTCTTTATCCGACCTCTCCCAAATCAGTTAGTGTTTAGGCTCTTTTTCATCAAATGTGAAAAACCCAGCCCAGTTCATGGCTGTTTGGCAGCAACCGTGAGACGCTTTACAGCCCTAGACCCTAAAAGGTCAAAAGGCCATCTTATTCTCAATATACATTTTATTACCCAATCTGCTCCCGACATTAAATAAACCCCCCAAAATTAAATTCCGGCCCTCAAACCCCACAACAGGACTTAATTAACCTTGCCTTCAAGGTGTAAAATAATAGAGTAGAGGCAGCCAAGTAGCAACGTATTTCTGAGTTGCAATTCCTTGCCTCCACTGTGAGATAAACCCCAGCCACATCTCCAGGACACAAGAACTTCAAACGCCTGAACCGCAGCTGCCAGGCATTCCTCCAGAACCTCTTCCCCCAGGAGCTTGCTATAAGTATTGGAAATCTGGCCACTGGGCCGAGGAATGCCCCCAGCCCGGGATTCCTCCTGAGCCATGTCCCATCTGTGCGGGACCCCACTGAAAATTGGACTGTTCAACTCACTGGCAGCCACTCCCAGAGCCCCTGGAACTCTGGCCCAAGGCTGTCTCACTGACTCCTTCCCAGATCTTCTTGGCTTAGTGGCTGAAGACTGACGCTGCCCGATCGCCTCAGAAGCCCCCTAGACCATCACGGATGCTGAGCTTTGGGTAACTCTCACAGTGGAGGGTAAGTCCGTCCCCTTCTTAATCAATACGAAGGCTACCCACTCCACATTACCTTCTTTTCAAGGGCCTGTTTCCTTTGCCTCCATAACTGTTGTAGGTATTCACAGCCAGGCTTCTAAACCTCTTAAAACTCCCCAACTCTGCCAACTTGGACAACATTCTTTTATGCACTCTTTTTTAGTTATCCCCACATGCCCAGTTCCCTTATTAGGCCGAGACATTTTAACCAAATTATCTGCATTTCAACTAAATTATCTGCTTCCCTGACTATTCCTGGACTACAGCCACATCTCATTGCCACCCTTCTTCCCAACCCAAAGCCTCCTTTGTGTCTCCCTCTTGTATCTTCCCACCTTAATCCACAAGTATATCATGCACCCCTTACCATCCTATTAAAACTTAATCACCCTTACCCTGCTCAATGCCAATATCCCATCCCACAGCACGCTTTAAAAGGATTAAAGCCTGTTATCACTTGCCTGCTACAGCATGGGCTTCTAAAGCCTACAAACTCCCCTTACAATTCCCCCATTTTACCTGTCCAAAAACCAGGCAAGCCTCACAGGCTAGTTCAGGATCGGCGCCTTATCATCCAAATTGTTTTACCTATCCACTCCGTGATGCCAAACCAATATACTCTCCTATCCTCAATACCTCCCTCCACAACCCATTATTCTGTTCTGGATCTCAAACATGCTTTCTTTACTATTCCTTTGCACCCTTCATCCCAGCCTCTCTTCGCTTTCACTTGGACTGACCCTGACACCCATCAGGCTCAGCAAATTACCTGCGCTGTACTGCCACAGGGCTTCACAGATAGCCCTCATTACTTCAGTCAAGCCCAAATTTCTTCCTCATCTGTTACCTATCTCGGCATAATTCTCATGAAAACACACGTGCTCTCCCTGCTGATCGTGTGCGGCTAATCTCCCAAACCCCAATCCCTTCTATAAAACAACAACTCCTTTCCTTCCTAGGCATGGTCAGTGCAGTCAGAATTCTTATACAAGAGTCGGGACTGCGCCCTGTAGCCTTTCTGTCCAAACAACTTGACCTTACTGTTTTAGCTTATCCCTCATATCTGCGTGAAGCAGCTGCCGCTGCTTTAATACTTTTAGAGGCCCTCAAAATAACAAACTATGCTCAACTCCCTCTCTAATCTTTTCTGGCAGGGCTATGCTGAACCTCCTTGGGCACTCTAATTGGATGTCCTGGGTCCTCCCAATTCTTAGTCATTTAATACCTGTTTTTTTCCTTCTCTTATTCGGACCTTGTGTCTTCCGTTTAGTTTTTCTTTTTTTCTTTTTTCTTTTTTTTTTTTGAGACAGAGTCTCACTGTGTTTCCCAGGGTGGAGTGCAGTGGCGCGATCTCGGCTCACTGCAAGCTCTGCCTCCCGGGTTTACGCCATTCTTCTGCCTCAGCCTCCCAAGTAGCTGGGACTACAGGCGCCCGCCACCATGCTCCGCTAATTTTTTGTATTTTTAGTAGAGACGGGGTTACACCGTGTTAGCCAGGATGGTCTCAATCTCCTGACCTCATGATCCGCCCGCTTCAGCCTCCCAAAATGCTGGGATTACAGGTGTGAGCCACCACGCCCGACCTGCGTTTAGTTTTTCAATTCATACAAAACCGCATCCAGGCCATCACCAATCATTCTATACGACAAATGCTCCTTCTAACAACCCCACACATATTACCTCTTACCACAAAATCTTCCTTCAACTTAATCTCTCCCACTCTAGGTTTCCATGCCGCCCCTAATCTCGCTTGAAGCAGCCCTGAGAAACATCGCCCATTATCTCTCCATACCACCCCCAAAAAATTTTCGCCACCCCAACACTTCAACATTATTTTGTTTTATTTTTCTAATTAATATAAGAAGACAGGAATGTCAGGCCTCTGAGCCAAAGCTAAGCCATCATATCCCCTGTGACCTGCATGTACACATCCAGATGGCCGGTTCTTGCCTTAACTGATGACATTCCACCACAAAAGAAGTGAAAATGGCCTGTTCCTGCCTTAACTGACGACATTACCTTGTGAAATTCCTTTTCCTGGCTCATTCTGGCTCAAAAGCTCCCCCACTGAGCACCTTGTGACCCCCACTCCTGCCCGCCAGAGAACAACCCCCTTTGACTGTAATTTTCCTTTACCTACGCAAATCCTATAAAACTGCCCACCCCTATCTCCCTTCGCTGACTCTCTTTTTGGACTCAGCCTGCCTGCACCCAGGTGATTCAAAAGCTTTATTGCTCACACAAAGCCTGTTTGGTGGTCTCGTCACACGGATGCGAGTGAAACCCGCCACCACACCTGGCTAATTTTTGTATTTTTAGTAGAGACGAGGTGTCACTGTGTTGGCCAGGCTGGTCTGGAACTCCTGACCTCAACTGACCCACCCGCCTCGGCCTCCCAAACTGCTGGAATTACCGGAGTGAGCCACCGCATCCAGCCATGTTCGCCTCTCTAAAAATGATTATTACTGTGATTTATCTTCACTTTACAGATAAGGAAATGGAGGCATGGAAAGTTTGTCACATGCCACTTCCCCCTTTTAGAGAGGACAAGGTCTCACTCTGTAGTCCAGGCTGGAGTGCAGTGGTTCAATCACAGCTCACTGCACCCTCCTGTGAGGAGGCCACAATGTCTGGCCAAGTGTGTTTACCTTGACCTCATGGAGCATGGTTATAATGGCTGCTTTTTCTGAAAATTCCAATATCAGGTCATCTCAGGGTTGGCATCTGCTGAGTGTCTTTTCCTTTGAGCATTGGTCACTGTATGGCGAACAGTCTTGGATTGTGTCCTGGACATTGTGAATAGTATGTTGTGTAGATTCTTGGTCCTGTTACAATTCCCTGGAGAAGGCGGGTTTGTTTGGTTTCAGGAGGCAGTCAGCCTGCGTAGTTTCAGGCCAGAAGTTCTGTTTCACCTTCTATGAGTGGCATTTCCAAACTTGGGTCAGTTTTCAGAGTTTTTGTTAGGCTGGTCTGGGTTTGTCTCCTGCACATGCAGTTTGGTGGGGAGCCCAACCTCTAAGGTTTTTTTTTTTTTTTTTTTGAGACGGAGTCTCACTCTGTAGCCCAAGCTGTAGTGCAGTGGTGCGATCTCGGCTCACTGCAGCCTTCACCTCTGGGGCTTGAGCAATTCTCCTGCCTCAGCCTCCCAAGTAGCCGGGACTAGACACTTGTGCTGCCACACCTGGTTAATTTTTTTTTTTTTTTTTGTATTTTTAGCAGAGACGGGGTTTCATCATGTTGCCCTGGGTGGTCTCGAACTGCTGAGCTCAGATGATCCACCTGCCTCGGCCTCCCAAAGTGCTGGGATTACAGGCGTGAGCCACCGTGCCTGGCCATTCTCTAAGTTTTGACTCCACTCCGCAACCTCCCTGTTTTTGTTTGTCTTTCAGTGACCTCAGATGCTTCCTTTTTGTATTGTGTCTAGACTTTTCAGTTGTCATCAGCTGGAAAGACATGCTTTTAAAAATTGGTGCTAAATACGTATAACATACGATTTACCATTTGAACCACTTCTAAGTGTGCGATTCAGTGGCATTAAGAACACTCACATTGTTGTGCAGCCATCACCACTATCCATCTCTGGGATGCTTTCTCATCTTCCCAGACAGAAACTCTACACCCTTGAAACACTAACTCCCCAGCCCCAGCCCCTGTTAACCTGGAGAGAAAGGTTTTTAAAGCTTCTGCTTACAAAATGTTTGTCAATGTGCCATTGTGCAAAGCAAGTCACATGGTCAAGCCCAGATCCAAGGGGTGGAGAAACAGAGGGAACATCACAGGTAAAGGTGTGGAGGTATAAACAGCATGGCAGGTGTATGGGGTGCAGGGGCCATGAGTGAGCCCCTAGCTGCTGGGAGGGGGTTGAGGCAGGACACGCCCAGGGGCTCATCATTCCCTGCCATTGGGATCACTCTGGCAAGGATCCCTGCCTCCACCCGTGGGGGACTTCAGGAAGGGTCCTCCCACCCCTACTGAGATGTCTGTGTGATGTCTGTTTCACTCATCCCTCTGCCTTTTATAACCCTTAAGGACACTTAGGAAATGGACCTCCAAAGCCAGACCCCTGGCTCTGGGCTGCCCACTTCTGCTGTGAGGCCTGAATGCCCACGCAGGTCAGGGGAGGCCACTCTGCGATTCTCTTCCAGGGCCTTCCTTGTACCCTTGCCTGAGGCCCTCTGGTGCTCAGCTGGTCGGGATGCTCTCAGGAGGTGCAGGGGACCTTAAGAATTTGTTGGGACCTGACCAGGCACCACCAGGACCTATCTTTGGGTGCTGAAGGCCAGGGCCTGGGTCGGGAGCAAGGCAGCTGGGCAGCTTTGAGGCTCTGAGCCCTGGCTTCAAGCTGCTGGGTGTATATTCTGGTGTCCATTCTCAGTGTGCATATGGCCCTTAGTGACCTCCTGGCTCCACCATGTTACTCTAGCTACAGTTTGGCAGCTCCTGGGCACCTCACCCCTCCCCTACAACTCCAAGCCAAGAATCTAATTGGTTCAGCTCATCTCCTCAGGTAGGCGTCCCCTTCATTGGAAGTGTATCTCAGGACAGCCAATCAAGGGCTTCCCTGGGCTGATTCTCCTTTTCTGGTCCAATTAGCTTTGACATAAAGGCCTTAGTTGGGGGTGAAACTACCTCCCAATAGAGGCCATCTGCCAAGGAAAGGGGGTGGGGCAGTGCGTGGAGGGGCGGGGTCAGCAGCCTGGGTTCCCACCCAGATGAGCCGCTCAGTCTGTGTGACTCCAGCAAGGCAGGTGGCCCCTCTGGGCCTGTTTTCTAGTCCCTTTGCGTCAAGATCCTATGAGGCCCAGCTGCAGAGGGCTGGGAGCTTGGTTCGTGGGAACTGCGGGACCAGCGACGTCCCACCTAGCCCGGCGGCCTCTTGCTCACGACCGCTGCCATTTCTTTCTAGGGTCCGACACGAAAGGGGGCGGCAGCCCCGCCACCCCCGAGGACCCCCGGAGCCCCGCGAAGCCCGCCGCCCACGAGGATCCCCAGATGCCCGCGCTCCCGCAGCTCCCGCGCCGCCCGCGGACCCTGGACGAGGACGGGGCGCCCAGCGAGGACGGGGTCGCGGGGGGCAGCGAGCCCGCCCCGGAGGACGCCCCGGCCCAGGCGGCGGGCGAGGCCGGGCCAGTTTCCAAGGCGGCGGCCGGCGGCGCCCCCCACATCGGCTTCGTTGGGGAGCCCCCGCCCTACGCGCCGCCGGATCCCAAGGCCGCGCCGCTGCTGTACCCGCCCTTCCCGCAGGTGCCCGTGGTCCTGCAGCCCGCGCCGTCTGCGCTCTTCCCGCCGCCCGCCCAGCTCTACCCAGCCGCGCCCACGCCGCCCGCGCTCTTCTCGCCGCCCGCCGGGGCCGCCTTCCCCTTCCCCGTGGTGAGTGGCCGCCGCCCTGGGCGCGCTCCCCTCCGTGCTGTCTGCGCGTGGTCGGGGGCGCCCGTGCGGAGGCCGAGAGGTCACTTCTGTCCTTGCAGAGGAGGAAACGCCACCTTGGCCTGGGGGCGGGCGAGTCCGGGAGGCTCCCTGGAGGTGGGGGCATTTGAGCGGGGTTTTGGAGGATGAATAGGAGGGCTAAGGCAAAGAGAACGACTGGCGCCCTGGACAGAGGACACCGCACAGGCGTGGAGGGGTCGAGACTGGGCGTTCTGGGGATGGTGGAGGCTTGTTTGGCTTGGTAGGGAGGGGAGGAAGGTGGAACCCGAGGTGAGGGACCCCAGAAACTTTGGGCAGGAGGTGACTTGATTAGATTTTCTTTAAAAACAAAACAGTCCGGGCACGGTGCCTCATACCTGTAATCCCAGCACTTTGGGAGGCCAAGACAGGCAGATGGCTTGGGCTTAGGAGTTCCAGACCAGCCTAGGCAACATAGTGAGCCCTCATCTCTACTAAACGTAAAAAAATTAGCCGGGCATGGTAGTGCACGCCTGTAGCCCCAGCTATTCTTGAGGCTGAGGCAGGAGGATTGCTTGAGACAGGGAGGTTGAGGCTGCAGTGAGACGAGATCACACCATTGCAGTCCGGGCTGAGTGATAGAGCAAGGCTCTGCCTCCAAAATAAAAACAAAAATAAAAACATAAAAATAAACAAAAGCCCTGGGCTGCCTGTGGGGGAAAGACTGGAGGCCCCCCAGGGAGGGGTGGCGAGCCCAGTGAGGACGATAGAGATATCACAGAGGCTGGACCCTGGACTGAGCCAATGGTAGAGGGCAGGACTGAGGGCTCAGCGGGACTGAGGGCTCAGCGGGGCTGAGTGGCCAGGGGTGCAAGAGGGAGAGGGCAGAGGGGCACCCTGACCCAACCCCTCCGTGAATTGCAGCCTCAGTGGGTGGGGGCTTGGGGGACTGAGTGAGAGAGCTTGCATGGCCTGGCTGGCCTTCTCACTCACTCTGTTGTCCAGAGGCTGGGCCAGCTCCCTCACCACTGTGGCTCTGCCCCCACAGTACAATGGCCCGATGGCTGGCGTGCCAGGCCCTGCCACGGTGGAGCACAGGCCCCTGCCAAAGGACTACATGATGGAGTCAGTGCTGGTGACCCTCTTCTGCTGTCTGCTCACCGGTCTCATCGCCATCGTCTACTCCCACGAGGTAGGTGTGGGGGCGGCCCTGGGCACAGCCTCTCCTAGCACGCAGCCACTGGCGCCCCAGTGGGTCCACAGAGCCCCTCTTCCAGCAACACGGTCTCTGGTGTCTCTCCCTCTGGAGGGGGGTGGGAATTGGGAAGTCAGAGCCAAGTTGTTTGTGGGGTCCTTGCTCCTCCTGTCTCTGCCCCCAACTATTCAAAATGTGCTGTGGAATGTTTGGCCAAAACAATTCACGGTAAAGGTGTGAATGACTGATAAGACCCAATGTGCTGCCCATTCCAGTGGAGGCTTGTGTTTTAAAGGGGGTACAATCTGCTCATTCATTCCTATGCTCATCTCATCTATCCATCCACCCCATCTCTCCATCTCTGTAGCTACCCATCTATTCACCCACCCATTTATCCATCCACCCACCCATCCACCATCTCTCTTTTTTTTTTTTGATACAGAGTCTTGCTCTGTTGCCAGGCTGGAGTGCAATGGCGTGATCTCGGCTCACTGCAACCTCCACCCTCTGGGTTCAAGTGATTCTCCTGCCTCAGCCTCCCGAATAGCTGGGATTACAGGCGCCCACCACCATGCCCAGCTAATTTTTTGTATTTTTAGTAGAGATGAGGTTTTGCCATGTTGGCCAGGCTGGTCTTGAACTCCTGACCTCAGGTGATCCACTTGCCTCAGCCTCCCAAAGTGCTGGGATTACAGACGTGAGCCACCGTGCCTGGCCCATCCACCATCTCTCTAGCCTCCATCCATCCATCATCCATCCATCATCCATCTACCATCCATCTACTATCCATCTACCATCTTCCATCCACTCACCCCACTATTCATCCATCTGCCTACTCTCCCACCCACCAATCCCTACCCATCCATCCATCCCTCTATTCATCCATCCATCTACTCATCCATACACCCACCTACCACCCATCATCTCTCTACTCTCCATCCATCCATCCATCCACCCACCCACCCACCCATCATCTCTCTACTCTCCATCCATCCATCCATCCACCCACCCACCCACCCATCCCTCTATCCATTCATCTATTTATTAGGCCCTTGGGATTCAAAAATGCCAATGTGATGACACTCTAATAGAGACAGAAGCAGGGCTGGGTATGGTGGCTCACAAATGTAACCCCAGCATTTTGGGAGGCTGAGGTGGGTGGGTCACCTGAGGTCAGGAGTTCGAGATCAGCCTGACCAATATGGTGAAACCCCGTCTCTACTAAAAATACAAAAATTAGCCGGGCATGGGGGCAGGCACCTTAGTCCCAGCTACTCAGGAGGCTGAGACAGGACAATCACTTGAATCCAGGAGGTGAAGGTTGCAGTGAGCTGAGATCGCACCACTGCACTCTAGCCTGTGAGACGGAGCAAGACTCTGTCTCAAGAAAAAAACAAACAAAAGCAGGCAAGCCTCTGGGGGCCTATGCTCAAGGCTGACCTGGACTCAGCCCTGGCTTGACTCTGCTGTTCAAGCCCCCAGCCATAAGCAGAAGGCAGCTCTCAGGACAACTCAGAGGTGGGACTTGAGAGGTTGCTGCCTGCTGGTGAATTCTGGCTCCACCATTAGTGTTGTGACCCTGGATAGGTCACTTAACTTCTCTGAGCCTTTGTTTCCATATCTGCAAAGTGGGGTCAGCCTCAGGGCTGCTGCAAGGATGGTAGAGGTTGAAGCTGAGGGCAACTGTCAGTGCTGAGCGTGACAAGCGCCTGATGGCTGGCGGCCGCCGCTGCCATCACGCCTGCCCCCTTTCGAGCTGTGGGCCTGGCAGGTCCCTGACCTTTTCAGCATGTCAGTTTCTCAGTTTGTGGAACTGGGCCTAGCCCTCAATCGCACTGGGAGGGAGTGGGGGCTCCCTGTTCGCTCCCACCGCCCCCTCCTGCCCTGTCTCGTTGCAGGCCCGTGCAGCCCTGGGCAGGGGCGACCTGGCCCAGGCTGAGGAGGCCTCGCGGAAGGCCCGCTCGCTGGTGCTCTTCAGCCTGCTCTTCGGAGTCTTCGTGTCTACCAGCTGGGTCATCTACGTGGTGGTGGCACTCTACCTTCCCTGAGGCTGTGGCTCTTGCGGAGGTGCCGGATGCCGGAATGTCCACGGAAAACTGGCCGGGCCAGACCCTTTCTCTGGACTCAGATCCCTGCCGGTGGCCAGCCTTTGCCTGCAGAGGGAATCTGGGGGCCAGAAGAGGGCAGGCTTGGCAACCCTCAACTGACTTGTGGCTGGGCCTCAGCCTCCACTGGAGCCTCAGTCAGTGTCCTAATCCAAGGTGTCTCCAGAGCCCGGCCCCAGCCGTGGGACAGGAGCCCACCAGAGCCCCATTTCCTAGGTGCCTCCTCTCAAGGCCTTCCTGGGACTCCTCTTGCCTTCATCTGTGCTCTTGGGAGGCCATCGTAGGGACCAAAGCCTTCACTGTCTTCAGAGCCATCTGGAAGGACACTGCAACCTCTGCCCCCCACCCAACCTCCAGCCCAGCTTAGGCGATCAGGATGCCAGTATTACCTTTCCCTGCGGGAGAGTGGAGCATGGTGACTTCCGGCTGGTTGTTCCCCTATCCCTTCCCCATCCCAGGAGACAGGGTCCCTCATGCTGACCCTACATCCAGAAACCAGGGCCACTCTGTCTGGTCAATCAACAGAAAGTGACACATCCGTGCGGAGCTTCACACTGCTACTTTGGGGACACTTCCTGGCTCTCTTCCAGGGCCAATGGCAACATCTGTCCACAGTTGGGCTCCAGGGCACCCTACCCACTCCTCTCTGAGATGCTGTTGGCATAGAGGCAGTGCTGGCAAGAACTACCCAATGATAGAGGATCAGCTGGGTGCTCATTTGACGAGGACCACCCTGACTGGGGAGCACTTGCACCAAGATCCCTCGGCCAGCCTGTAGAACCGTACCTATGACTCTGGCATCAGATTCCTGGCACCCCAGTCCCACTAGCTGTGGTCCCAAGAATGAACCTGCATTTTAACAAGATTCAAAACTATTGCAGAGGCCAGGCGAGGTGGCTTACACCTGTAATCCCAGCAGTTTGGGAGGCCGAGGTGGGTGGATCACCTGAGGTCAGGAGTTCAAGACCAACCTGGCCAACATGGCGAAGTCCTGTCTCTACTAAAAATACAAAAATTAGCCGAGCGTAGTGGCAGGTGCCTGTAATCCTAGCTACTCGGGAGGCTGAGGCAGGAGAATTGCTTGAATCCGGGAGGGAGAAGTTGCAGTGAGCTGATCGTGCCACTGCACTCCAGCCTGGGTGACAGAGTGAGACTCTGCCTCAAAAACAAACAACCATTGCAGACAGAGGAGGAAGGGGACCCCCAGCTGAGCCATACAAGATTGATAGCTCAAGCTAAATCAGTTGGTTTTAGAGCAGCCTCGGTGTGCTGCTTACAATCCTGGCACCAGGGGCTGAAACAGGAGAATGGCCCAGCCCAGCCCAGTCCCTCCTCCAGAAAGCTGGAGAGGCAGGCATGAGGAAATAAGTCATGAGCAGCCTGGAGACTCTGTGGATTTTTGTTCAGTAAGCAGGGCCTGAGGTTCTGCATTTCTAATAAGCTCCCCAGTGATGCTGAAGCTGGTTCTCAAACCAATAGCAAAGTGGGAAATTATCAAAACTACTAAAAGGCATTAAAACCAGGATCATGACATGGATGCCCCCTGGTGTCTCTATTATTTGACATTGTTGTGAAGTTCCAGCTAATGCAAAAAATAAAAAAGTGAAATTTGTAGTATGAAAACTAGAAGAGACAAAAAATTATTACCTAGCTAGACTATCCAAGAGTCAATTAAAAACATGGAACTAGTAAGATAACTCAGTAAAGTGGTTGGATACAAAATAAATATACAAAAGCGATAGTAATAACCAGGTACACTTGGAAAAATTTAAAATTCAACTTATAATAGTGATAACAACAGTAAAATTTAGGAATAACTTAAGATCTGGAAACCAAATTAAGAAAATTATTTTAAAAAACTACCAAAAGGCCAGGTGCAGTGGCTCATACCTGTAATCCCAGCACTTTGGGAGGCTGAGGCGGGCGGATCACCTGCGGTCAGGAGTTCGAGACCAGCCTGACCAACATGACGAAACATCTCTACTGAGAATACAAAAATTAACCAAGCACGGTGGTGCACACCTGTAATCCCAGCTACTCGGGTGGCTGAGGCAGGAGAATCGCTTGAACTTTGGAGGCAGAGGTTGCAGTAAGCTGAGATTGTGCCACTGCACTCCAGCCTGGCTGACTGTGTGAGACTCCATCTCGAAATACATAAAAAAAAAAAAAGATAAAAAATACCAAAAGACCAAAAATAAACAACAAAATGTCCTGGTAGAAGATGTAATATACAAATATCTATTTTTTATAGATATTTTAGATAGAGATTTAATACAATTCTGGCAAGAAAACCAAGCTTTAAATAAATGACAAAAATTATTTTAAAATTAATTTGGAAGGAAAAATATGCAAAGATTGCTAATCTTTTTTTAAGTTGAATGAGAGGAGACTTTCTTCACCAGATATTAAAACTGACCATAAAGCTATAATAATCAAAATGGCATGGCATTGCCATAGAGTTAAATCAGTGAAAAATTATTGAAAATCTAGAAAACATTACCAGTATATGTGGAAAGTTAGCACTTGCTAAAAATGGCATTTTAATTGAGTAAAAGAAGGTTCCTAATAAGCAGAGTTGCTATCTGGTTGGAAAAAATAATTATTCTAATATTGTATGCAAAAATAAATTCAAGATGGATTAAAGAGCTAAGTATAAAATGAAGCTCTAATCATAATACGGCTTAGGAAAATATGTGTGTAACTTCAGGGTGCTGGGGCTGTATGGAAACGGGAGGCCTCTTAAAATCTAGAAAACCATAGAGGGAAAGATTGATTGATTTGAGTCCTATATATCAGGAACATGCAGATTTAAATCATGAGATATGATTTTTACCCACTGGATTGTGAAAGAATTAGAAAAGTTGAACACATCTAGAGTTGCAGAGGGACTGCTGACTCTCACATTTATTACTAGTGGATATGTATTGCCATAATCTTTGTGGAAAGGAGACTGATGGTATCTGTTACTAATGTATGTATGGGCCAGGCATGGTGGCTCACACCTATAATCCTAGCACTTTGGGAGGCCAAGGTGGGAGGAGTGCTTGAGTCCAGGAGTTTGAGACTAGCCTGGGCAACATGGCAAGATCATCTCTACAGAAAAAAAAAAAAAAAAAAAAAAAGGCCAGGTATTGTGGCATGGGCCTGTAGTCCCAGCTACTTGGGAGACTAGAGTGTGAGGATTGCTTGAGCCTGATGTTGAGGCTGCAGTGAGCTGTGATCATGCCACACTGCATTCCAGCCTGGGTGACAGAGCAAGACCATGTCTCAAAAAAAAAAAAAAAAAAAAAAAAAAAAAAAGAGTATGTATGTGAGAGGAATTTAAAATTTTTGCACTTTTAACTGCTTATCACTATTGATTTGCATATTTATTATTTATATACATATAATGTTCCTGTCATGTATGCATGGCCATATAACTATGGACATATGCATGCAAAGAATAGAGTCTGAAGGATTTATTCCAAATTGCTGATAGTGGCTGCCTTTGGGTACAGAATGTGATGAGGAGGGTTTGTGCAATGCATTGCTGAATTTTAAAATAGGATGTATTGTGAATTCAAAAAATAAGAAAAAACATGCACGGCTTTTGACCCAGAAATTCTAGTTTTTGGATTCACAGTCATGAAGAAGGAAAGGTCTGTTTTCCTGGAGCTAGCAGTCCAACATGGGATACAGACATTTAGCAGATAATGTAGCTGCAAACTATTCTAAAGTGCCATGAAGGAGAGGTAGCTCCTGCAAATCTGAAATGTTGAGTGCAACTGAGAAAAAACTGTCATTAAATTAGAGTGCGTCCTGATTTAAGAGATACGAAAATATTTCTTAGAATCATTCAGAGGTGGTTGAGAGAGTGGTGAAAAAGGGTTTTTCTGAGCATAGGTTGTGAGTATATTCACATTAAAAGTAAACGAGACGCCCCACCAGCAATGAATGAGAGTTCCAGTGGCTCCCCATCCTCATCAGCCCCTGGGATTTGTCAGTCTTTTACGTTTTACCTCTTCTGGTATGTGCATAGTAGTATTTCTGTTTGGTTTTAATTTACATCTCTCTGATGACTAATAATATTTAGGCTTTTATCATTTTTTTTTTTTTAAATACAGACAAGGGTCTCACTCCATTGCCCCAGGCTGGAGTGCAGTGGCATGTTCACAGCTCACTGTAACCTGGAATTCCTGGGCTTAAGCAATCCTCCTGCTTTGGCCTCCCAAGTAGCTGCGACCACAGGTGTGCACTGCTACATCTGGCTGATTTTTAAATTTTTTTTTTAAAAGAGACAAGAGTCTATGTTGCCCAGGCTGGTCTTGAACTCCTGGCCTCAAACAATCCTCCTGTCTTGCTCTCCCAAAGCGCTAGGATTACAGGTGTGAGCCACTGCACCTGGCCTAGCCTTTTATCATGTTTATCAGCTATTTGGATATCTCTTTTTACGAGGTGCCTGTTCAAGTTTTGTGCCCATTTTTATGTTTGACTGTCTTTGTTTTAGAGCAGTTCTGTATGTATTTGGGATGAGTCCTACGTTAGATACAGTATTGCAAACATCCTTTCTCAATTGGTAGCTTCCCTTTTCACTTTTTTTTTTTTTTTGAGACAGAGTCTCACTCTTGTTGCCCAGGTTGGAGTGCAATGGCGTGATCTCTGCTCACTGCAACCTCTGCCTCCCGGGTTCAAGTGATTCTCCGGCCTCAGCCTCCCTCCCTTTTCATTCTTAATGGTGTCATCTGATGAAAAGTTCTCAGTTTTGTTTTTTTTTTTGAGATGGAGTCTCGCTCTGTCACCCAGGCTGGAGTGCAATGGTGCAATCTCTGCTCACTGCAACGTCCACCTTCCAGGCTCAAGCGATTCTCCTGCCTCAGCCTCCTGAGTAGCTGGGATTACAGGTGCCTGCACCATGCCTGGCTAATTTTTGTATTTTTAGTAGAGACAGGATTTCACCATGTTGGCCAGGATGGTCTTGATCTCTTAACCTCGTGATCCGCCTGCCTTGACCTCCCAAAGTGTTGGAATTACAGGCGTGAGCCACTGTGTCCAGCTGAAAAGTTCTCAGTTTTAAGGTAGTCAAACTTATCTTTTCCTTTGTAAATAGTATGTGTGTAGGGGTATTTCAGTGGCTTTTGTGGCTTAATAAAATTTCTGTACTCATAGGACATGAAGATGCTCTTATAATGTCTTTTAGATTTAGAAGCTTTATTTTTATTTATTTATTTTTTTAATTTTTGAGTTGGAGTCTCGCTCTGTCACCCAGGCTGGAATGCAGTGGTGCCATCTCGGCTCACTGCAACCTCTACCTCCCGGGTTCAAGCGATTCTTCTGCCTCAGCCTCCCAAGTAGCTGGGATTATAGGTGCCTGCCACCACGCCCGGCTAATTTTTATATTTTTAGTAGAGATAGGGTTTCACCATATTGGCCAGGCTGGTCTTGAACTCCTGACCTCAAGTGATCCACCCACCTCGGCCTCCCAAAGTGCTAGGATTACAGGCGTGAGCAACCGTTGCCTTCCTGTGCCTGGCCTCATTGCTTATTTTCACAGTTAGATCTGCCACCAGCCTAGAATAGGTTCCAGAGCTCTATTTTTTTTTTTTTTTTTTTTTTGAGATGAAGTCTCACTCTGTCACCCAGGCTGGAGTGCAATGGCGTGATCTCAGCTCACTGCAACTTCCACCTCCCGGGTTCAAGAGATTCTCCTGTCTCAGCCTCCAGAGTAAGATGGGACTACAGGCACGTGCCACCATGCCCGGCTAATTTTTTTGTATTTTTAGTAGAGACGGGGTTCCACTATGTTGGCCAGGCTAGTCTTGAACTCCTGACCTCGCGATCCGCCTGCCTTGGCCTCCCCAAAGTGCTGGGATAGCAGGCATGAACCACTGCGCCCAGCTCTGTTTGCCTATTTCTTTGCCATTATCACACTTCATTATGGGGCTATATATATATATATACACACACACACACACACACATATATACACACACATATACACACATATATATGTATATATACACATATATGTATGTATATATAATGTGTATATATATACATATATATGTATATTTGACACATTGTCTTTCTGTATTACTAAGGCTGGAGTGCAGTGGTGTGATCACAGCTCACTGCATTCTTAGCCTCCTTGGCTCAAGCGATCCTCCCACCTCAGCCTCCCGAGTAGCTAGGACCACAGGTGTGCGCCACCACACCTGGCTATTTTTTTATTTTTCTGTAGAAATGGGGTCTCCCTATGCTGCCCAGCCTTGTTTTTTTTTAAGATAGAGTGTCAACCAGGTTGGAGTACTGTGGTGTGATTGTACCTCACTGCAGCCCCAAACTCCTGGGCTCAAGGGATTCTCCTGTCTCAGCCTCCCAAGCAGTTGGGATTACAGGCATGAGCCACCATGCCCCAAAATCACTTCTCTCTTTTTTTTTTTTTTTTTGAGAAGGAGTCTCACTCTGTTGCCCAGGCTGGAGTTGCCTCAGCCTCCTGAGTAGCTGGGATTACAGGTGTGCTCCACCACACCTGGCTAATTTTTCTATTTTCAGTAGAGACAGGGTTTCGCCATGTTGGCCAGGCTGGTCTCAAACTCCTGACCTCACGTGATCCTCCCACCTCAGCCTCCCAAAGTGCTGGGATTACAGGTGTGAGCCACAGTGCTCAGCCCCAAATTCACTTCTTAATTCTGATAATTTATCTGTAGATTCTGTTGGGTTTTCTATACACAATGTTATCTATATATAATGAGTTGTCTTCCTTTTCAATTCTTACCCACCTTGGGTATTTTTCTTGCCTTATTGCACTAGCCAGGACCCCTATTATAATGCCGAATAGGAGTGCTGACAGCAGGCAACCTTGTCATTTTCCCAGTCTCAAAATTAAGGCTTTCAACATTTCATCTTGTTAAAAAAACAGATTTTTTTTTTTCAGGTTAAGTACCTTTCTATTCCTAGTTTACAAAGAGTTTTAAAAAACTATTCATGGATATTGAATTTTATTTTCATGTATACTGAGAAAATGATCAGATTTAATCCGTTAATATGGTAACTTATGTTACCATATTAATTTTCAAATGTTAAAATAGCTTTTCATTCCTGGAATAACTTCATCTTGATGAGGATGTATTATTATACTTTCTGTATTTCACTTTGCTAAAATTTTGTTTAGGATTTTTGCATTGTGTTCATGAGTGAAATTGGACTGTAATTTTCATTCTTGTTATGGTTTCAGTATCATAGTTATGTTGGTCTCATCACAAGAGTTGAAAATGTTTCCCATTTTCATTTTTGGAAGTGTTGTATAAGATCTGACATTTTCTTTTCTTCTTTTCCCTTTTTTTTGAGATGGAGTCTCACTCTGTTTCCTGGGCTAGAGTGTGGTGGCGCCATCTTGGCTCACTGCAACCTCCACCTCCTGGGTTCAAGCGATTCTCCTGCCTCAGTTTCCCGAGTAGCTGGGATTACAGGCGCCTGCCACCACACGCAGCTAATTTTTTGTATTTTTAGTAGAGACAGGGTTTCACCGTGTTGGTCAGGCTGGTCTCGAACTCCTGACCTTGCAATTCACTTGCCTTGGCCTCCCCAAGTGCTGGGATTACAGGCATAAGCCACTCCGCCCAGCCAAGATTTGATGTTTTCTATTCCTCATATGTTTGGGAGATGTGTGTTAGCACTTCCCACTAGAAGCACAGATTTATCCATTTCTCCTTGTAGTACTGTCAGCTTTTGCTTTACATATTTTAAGGCCATGTAATTAGGTGTATACAAATTTAGAAACTGTTAAATCTGTTGGGTGTAATTTGTATCTTTACAAAGTGTTTCCTTTGTAACTCTAGCAATGCCTTTTGCCTTGAAGTCTGTTTTTTCTGATATTAATATAGCTATGCTTTGGGGTTTTTTTTTGGTGGACCATATTTGCAAAGTGTATCTTTCCCCAAAATTTTACTTTCAACTTTTCTGTACTTGTAACTTAATTTTTATTTATTTATTTATTTAGAGACAGGGTCTCACTCTGTTGCCCGGGCTGGAGTGCAGTGGTGGCGATCACAGCTCACTGCAGCTGCACTTCCCAGGTTTGGGCAATCCTCCTACCTATCTCAGCCTCCCAGGTAGCTGGGACTACTGGCACTCACCACTACACCTGGCTAATTTTTGTAGTTTTTGTAGAGATGGGGTTTTGCCATGTTGCTTGCCCAGGCTGGTCTTGAACTCCTGGGCTCAAGTGATCCACGTGCCTCAGCCTCCCAGTGTTGGGTTACAGACATGAGCCACCGTGCCCAGACAAGACATTTTCATGGCTGTTTTACATAGCGAGTGTTCATTTATCCACCTGTTCACCCTTTTTGTTGCTCTTTCATTCTCTCCTGCAAGTATGATCTTCCATTTGGGATCATTTCACTTCTGCCTGAGAAAGTTGAGTCTTTGCTTAGTGTAGGTCTGCCAATGGTGAGTTTTCTGTTTTTTTAATCTCACAATATCTTGATTTTGCCTGCATTCTTTTTTTTTTTTTTTTTTTTTTGAGATGGAGTCTCGCACTTTGGCCCAGGCTGGAGTGCAGTGGCGCGATCTTGGCTCACTGCAAGATTGGCCTCCCAGGTTCATGCCATTCTCCTGCTTCAGCCTCCCAAGTAGCTGGGACTACAGGCGCCCGCCACCTTGCCTGGCTAATTTTTTGTATTTTTAGTAGAGACGACGTTTCACTGTGTTAGCCAGGATGGTCTCGATCTCCTGACCTCATGATCCACCTGCCACGGCCTCCCAAAGTGCTGGGATTACAGGCGTGAGCCACCGCACCCGGCCACCTGCATTCTTGAAAGGTATTTTCAGTGAGCGTAGAATTTTGGATCGTGGTCCTATTCTTTCGGCTTTGAAGAAGATACCATTCCCTTATCTTCCAGCCTCAATCGTGTCTGTTGAGGAGTCTAATTGTGGCTCCTTTGAAGGTAATGGGCCCTTTTTCCCCGTATGATTGCTTAAAGATTCCTTTTTCTCAGGCCGGGCGCGGTGGCTCACGCCTGTAATCCCAGCACTTTGGGAGGCCGAGGCGGGCGGATCACGAGGTCAGGAGATCCAGACCATCCTGGCTAACACGGTGAAACCCCGTCTCTACTAAAAATACAAAAAATTAGCCGGGCGTGGTGATGGGCGCCCGTAGTCCCAGCTACTCAGGAGGCTGAGGCAGGAGAATGGCGTGAATTCAGGAGGCGGAGTTTGCAGTGAGCCGAGATCGTGCCACTGCACTCCAGCCTGGGTGACAGAGCAAGACTCCATCTCAAAAAAAAAAAAAAAAAGACTTCTTTTTCTCTTTAGTTTTCAAAAGCTTCATCATGCTGTGCTTTGGTGTATTCTTATTTATTATCCTGCCTGGGGGTTCATAAGGCTTCTAGAATCCAAGGCTTGATGCTTCCAGTCAAGGACTGATCAGGAGACATAGAGAGTAATTTGGACAGGAAAAGATTAATATAAAGAATAACCCGACGAGAAGAGAAACTGTGAGTGCTAAAGAATGCCCTAGGGCTGAAGGTGAGTACCCAAGAAGAAAAAACTTAGAAGGGCCCAATCCCCATGGCTGGGATTGAGAAGTCACCGGAGAAGGTGTGAGTGCAGCCCACTGGGAGGTAGCACTCACTGGGCCCCGGGGCCAGAGCTGGCTCACTGGGCTGGGCAAGTCCCTTTGAGGTGCAGGTGGGCTGAGGCTGGTGGGCGGGCATGCGTTGGGAGTTGGGGTGTTGGGAACCTGCTGGCCAGCAGGGTGGCACAAGGGTGAGGTGTGCATTACCCATGCCTGGACGGCCACAGCAAGGTGGCCACCTTAACGCCACTGGGGCCGAAGTGACAGGTGTGCGGTAGGGGCAGGTCTCCACACGTCTCTAGCAGCCATTGAGCCAGAGCAAGGACAAAAGGCCAGGGCCTTCCTCCAGCAGTGTCTCTCCAGTGTCTCTATTGACAGAACTTAACATGCCCACTGCAAAGGAGACGTCTTCATTGCAGAGCAGGTAACGAAGGGTGGACTTGGACATGAGAAGTGGTGACATGATAACTGGCCAGTAGGTTTAGGAAAACTTTTTAAAACAACAGCTTTATTGAAGTATAATCTACATATCATAAAATTTACTCATTTAAGTATATGATTCAGTTATTTTAAATTTGCAGAATTGTGCAACCAGCACCGTGATCCAATATTTAAGTTTCCATCATCCCCAAAGATCGTTCATGTACTCCTTTTGAGACAGAGTCTCGCTCTGTCACCCAGGATGGCGTGCAGTGGCACGATCTTGGCTCACTGCAACCTCCGCCTCTCAGGTTTAAGCGATTCTTATGCGTTGGCCTCCCGAGTTGCTGGAATTACAGTTGCTGGAATTACAGCCCGGTGTGTGCCACACCGGTCTAATTTTTGTATATATATATTTTTTTTCCTGAGAGGGAGTCTCGCTCTGTCGCCCAAGCTGGACTGCAGTGGTGTGATCTCGGCATACTGCAACCTCCACCTCCTGGGATCAAGCAATTCTCCTTCCTCAGCCTCCTGAGTAGCTGGGACTACAGGTGCCCGCCACCACACCCAGTTGATTTTTGTATTTTAGTAGAGACAGGGTTTTCCTTTGTTTGCCAGGCTGATCTCATACTCCTGACCTCAAGTGATCCGCTCACCTCAGCCTCCCAATGTGCTGGGATTACAGGCGTGAGCCACTGTGTAATTTTTGTATTTTTAATAGAGACGGGGTTTCACCATATTGGCCAGGCTAGTCTCAAACTCCTGACTTCAGGTGATCCGCCTGCCTTGGGCTCCCAAAGCGCTGAGGTTACAGGCGTAAGCCACCGCGCCCGGCCCCTCATGCACTTTTTGTAGTTCGTCTGTTTCCACTTCCAGACAACCATGAATCTGCTCTCTGTATCTATAAATTTGCTTTTTCTAGACACTTCATATAAATGGAATCATGTGATAACACACCCTTTGCATCTGGCTTCTTTCATGTCCATGTTTCTTTTTCTTTTTTTTTTTTTTTTGAGATGGAGTCTTGCTCTGTCGCCAGCTGGAGTGCAGTGGTGCAATCTTGGCTAACTACAACCTCCACCTCCCAGGTTCGAGTGATTCTCCTGCCTCAGCCTCCCAAGTAGCTGGGACTACAGGCACCCGCCACCATGCCCGGCTAATGTTTTGTATTTTTAGTAGAGATGGGGTTTCACCATGTTGGCCAGGATGGTCTTGATCTCTTGACCTTGCGATCCACTCGCCTCGGCCTCCCAAAGTGCTGGGATTACAGGCATGAGCCACCCCACCTGGCCTCCATGTTTCTTTTTTTTTTGAGTCGGAGTCTCACTCTGTGCAGTGGCACGATCTTGGCTCACTGCAACCTCCACCTTCTAGGTTCAAGCAAGCACGTCCGGCTAATTTTTGTATTTTTAGTAGAGACAGGGTTTCACCATGTTGGCCAGGTTGGTCTCGAACTCCTGACCTCAAGTGATCTGAATGCCTCGGCCTCTCAAAGTGCTCGGATTATAGGCGTGAGCCACTGTGCCTGGCCATGTCCATGTTTTCAAGGCTCATCCATGTTGTAGCATGTGTCAGCTCATCCCTCTGGATTGCTAAAGTGTTCCACTGTATGGAAATACCTCATTTTGTTAATCCTTTCACCAGCTATTGGACCCTTGGGTCCTCTCCCCTTTTTGGCCAGTGTGAATAATCCTGCTGTGAACACTGATGTACACGGGAGTCATTCCTTGCTTCTGCTCTGACCTTTTCCTTTCTGCTGGTCCACTTACCCTCAGGACTTCTATCCCTGGGTCTCCTCCTACCTGGTTTGCTCTATCCTGTGTCTCTTCATGCTGCATTCTACCCACATCGTCTTTTTTTTTTTTTTTTTTGAGATGGAGTCTCACTCTGTCTCCCAGGCTGGAGTTCAGTGGCGTGATCTCAGCTCACTGCAACTTCCACCTCTTGGACTCTAAGCGGATTCTCCTACCTCAGCCTCCCAAGTAGCTGGAATTACAGGCCCCCGCCATCACATCCAGCTAATTTTTATATTTTTAGTAGATATGGGGTTTCACCATGTTGGCCAGGCTGGTCTCGAACTCCTGACCTCAAGTAATCCACCTGCCTCCGCCTCCCAAAATGTTGGGATTGCAGGCGTGAGCCACCGTGCCAGCCCACCCACAGCTTCTAACCTATCTCCAGGTCACTAATTTTGCTCTTAAACAGTCACTGAGTTCTTCATATGAGGTATTTTTTGGTTTAGAATTTCCATTTGTCCTGTTTATATTTTCCAATTATTTGCCAAATTTCTCAGGCTTGTGTTACTCCTAGAACATAGTTAAGCACTGCGCATTCACACCCACATTTAAGAACTCCAAATTTCAGCCTTCGGGGGACTGATTCTGTCAAATGCTTCTGTTTTTTTTTTTTGTTTTTTTTTTTTTCAGCAGGAAATGCTTGTGCCCTAGTTATGTTTTGCCGTATGTGAAAAATTAAGAAATAACTAGAGACCTAGGATGATGTTAACCTCTCCAGTTTTTTTTTTTTTTTTTTTTTTTGAGACGGAGTCTCACTCTGTCGCCCAGGCTGGAGTGCAGTGGCTCGATCTTGGCTCACTACAAGCTCCACCTCCCTGTCCTGCCATTCTCCTGCCTCAGCCTCCCGAGTAGCTGGGACTACAGGCGCCCGCCACCACGCCCGGCTAATTTTTTGTATTTTTAGTAGAGACAGGGTTTCACCGTGTTAGCCAGGATGGTCTCGATCTCCTGACCTTGTGATCCACCCGCCTCGGCCTCCCAAAGTGCTGGGATTACAGGCGTGAGCCACCGTGCCTGGCCAAACCTCTCCAGTTTCTTTGCCTTTGTTTCTGGCAAGTGCCTGGGTTGCTAGGTGTCCAGAATCATCTTAATCCAGTTTCAGAGACTGAGACCATCTGGAGCTGGCTCTGTCCCTGTGAGGGTTGGTATACTTGTCATGGGTCACCCTTCCACCTGCAGGGCAGCTCCCTGAGGTTTCAATTCAAAGCCTGGTGAGTTCTAGACTCTCCCCTTTTTCCCTTAACTACCCTTTTGTCTGAAGTTCTGCTCAGTTCCTTGGCCACGTCATCTGGAATTGTCAGACGCCCTTTACATTACATGGCCCCAGGTGTCAGGCTTCCCTCCTGTCTCTTCCAGAATCCTGGCCCAGTAATTCCTCCTTCTCTCCTAGTTCTCTGATGACTTTAGGCAGGGTTTTATTATATATATTATTTTTATTTTTATTTTTTGAGACGAAGTTTCGCCCTTGTTGCCCAGGTTGGAGTGCAGTGGCGCGATCTCAGCTCACTCCAACCTCTGCCTCCCGTGTTTAAGCGATTCTCCTGCCTCAGCCTCCCAAGTAGTTGGGATTACAGGAATGCGCCACCATGCCTGGCTAATTTTGTACTTTTTTTTTTAGTAGAGACGGGGTTTCACCATGTTGGTCAGGCTAGTCTTGAATTCCTGATCTTAAGTGATCCACCCAGTTAGGGCTCCCAAAGTGCTGGGATTACAGGTGAGAGCCACCTGACCTGATTGCAGGTAGGGTTTTAAAATCTGATCAGGCTTTCCTAGCAGGATGGCTGGGTGGAATCGCCAGAGTGGTAATTCTTTAACACATGTTAGAATTAACTTCATCAAGGACCACATAAAGTCCTTCTTTGATTTCCTTTGGAATAGTTTTGAATTTATACATTATCTGGGGGAGAAGTGACATCTTTACAAAAATTGGCTGGGTGTGGTGGCTCATGCCTGTAATCCCAGCACTTTGGGAGGCCAAGGCAGGTGGATTGCTTGAGCCCAGGAGTGCGAGACCAGCTTGGGCAACATGGCAAAACCCCGTCTCTACTAAAAATAATAATAAAAAAAATTAGCTGGAGGTGGTGGCATGCACCTGTAGTCCCAGCTACTGAGGAGGCTGAGGTGGGAGGATCACCTGAGCCCAGGAATATGGGGTTGCAGTGAGCCAAGATCACACCACTGTACTGCAGCCTGGGTGACGGGAGTTGAGACCCTGTCTCAAAAAACTCCCAGAAAGTTAATTTTCCTATCCACAAACATTCACACCTCTCAATTTATTAAGGTTTTTTTAATGGTTTTTAATAAAATCTTATTTTTCCTATAAAGGTTTCACACATCTTTTGCTGGTCTAGGACCTTAAGACTTGTGATGCTAGTATAAATGGGGTCCTTTAAGAATTACATTTTTTGAAGCTGGGCGTGGTGGCACGTGCCTGTAATCTGAGTTCCTTGGGAGGCTGAGGTGGGAGGATTGCTGGAGACCAGAAGTTTGAGACTGCAGTGAGCTGTGGCCACATCACTGCACTCCAACCTGGGCAACAGAGCAAGACACCATTAAACAAAAACAAAAACAAAACAGAAAACAACCCCAAATCCTCAAAAAACAAACAAAGGATTACATTTTCTGATTGCTGACTGACTGTATATAGGAATATGCTGAACTTTTTATTTGGTTGTATAGCTAGCCACCTTGATAGATTTTCTTGTTCATCTCTCAGTCATTTACTTTTCTTACATCATTGGCAAGGATCTCCAGTACAATGAACAGACAAGGAGTTAGTGGGATCATTCTCTTGTTTCTGATTTTAAAAGAAGCACTTTGAATATTTCACAATTAAGTATGTCTCTATACGATCTTGGAAGGTAACCTTCATCAGATTAAAGAGGCTTTCTATTTCTAGTTAACAAAAAGGTTTTTGGCCGGCCGTGGTGGCTCACGTCTGTAGTCCCTACACTTTGGGAAGCCGAGATGAGTGGATCACTTGAGCTCAGGAGTTCAAGACTAGCCTGGCCAACATGGTAAAACCTGGTCTCTACAAAAAATAAAAAATTAGCTGGGTCTGGCAGTGCGTGCCTATATGCCCAGCTACTTGGGAGGGTGAGGTGAATCGCTCGAGCCTGGGAGGTCGAGGTTGCAGTGAGCAGATGCCACACACTCCAGCCTGGGGGACAAAAGCGAAACCCTGAATTTTTGTTATTCATAATAAAAATAATGGCCAGGTGCGGTGGCTCACGCCTGTAATCCCAGAACTTTGGGAGGCTGAGGTGGGTGGATCACGAGATCAGGAGATCGAGACCATCCTGGCTAACATGGTGAAACCCTGTCTCTACTGAAAATACAAAAAATTAGCCGGGCGTGGTCGCGGGAGCCTGTAGTCCCAGCTACTCAGGAGGCTGAGGCAGGAGAATGGCGTGAACCCGGGAGGTGGAGCTTGCAGTGAGCCGAGATCGCGCCACTGCACTCCAGCCTGGGCGACAGAGCGAGACTCCGTCTCAATAAAAAAAAAAAAAAAAAAAAAAAAAAAAAGAATGGATGTTGCATTTTTAACAAAGGCTGTTCTGTGACTATTGCGGTGATTCTATGGCTTTCTCCCTTTAATTTGTTAACGTGGTACATTCGGGAGAAGCGAGGCCATGCCGTGAAAAAAAACCCTGGTCTCCATGGCTTCATTTTTCATTCACATCAAGCAAGCCCCGTGTGGGTGAGTGGGGTGTTCCCTGACCAGGCTCCCCCAACTTGGGGCTCTGCCATCTCAACACCCAGACTCCAGGAGTACCGCGGGTGGGAAAGATTAAGTAGGGAGCTGCACAATAGTCCTTAAACGCCCAGCCCACAGTGACATGTGTCTGCCTCTCAGATCTCAGGCAGGGGGCTGGGAAGTGTAGTCCCCTGTGTGCCCAGGAAGGAGATGCAAACCAGACGTGTGGAGCAGCAGCGTCTAGCGTGGGGTCAGTGACATCCATTAACTGATTGAAATTATTCCATCCTTGTATTTTTGAGATAAGCCCAACCTGGTCAGGAAGGACTCATTTGTATGTGATGCTGGTTTGAGGCTGCTAAGATGATTTGATAAGTTTTGTATCAGTATTCATACATCGGACGGACTTGTAATTATCTTGTACTGTCCTTGTTTTGATTCGATGTCAAGGTTATATTCCATTCATAAAACAGGTTTAGTTTTTCCCTTTTTTTTTTTATTTTTTTTGAGACAGAGTCTCACTCTGTTACCCAGGCTGGAGCCCAGTGGTGCGATCTCAGCTCATTGCAACCTCTGCCTCCCATGTTCCAGCGATTCTCCTGCCTCAGCCTCCTGAGTAGCTGGGATTACAGGCGCCCACCACCCACCACCATACCCGGGTTTTTTTTTTTTTTAGAAGGAGTCTCGCTCTCGCCCAGGCTGGAGTGGTGGTGCGATCTCGGCTCACTGCAAGCTCCACCTCCCGGGTTCACGCCATTCTCCTGCCTCAGCCTCCTGAGTAGCTGGGACTACAGGCGCCTGCCACCATGCCTAGCTAATTTTTGTATTTTTAGTAGAGACGGGGTTTCATCATGTTGGCCAGGCTAGCCTCGAACTCCTGACCTCATGTGATCCGCCTGCCTCGGCCTCCCAAAGTGCTGGGATTACAGGCATGAGCCACTGCACCCAGCCTGTGTGATTTTTCGATTAAGAGAAGTGAATGAGGTAAAGCAGTCTGCAAAGTGCTTGGTACCCCAAAATATTATTATATCCAAGTATTAACTCATTGAAACTTGTGAGACCTTAGAAAGCAAGAGTCTGTTATTACCCCACTTCCAGCTGGGGAAACTGCCAAGCAGAGAAGAAAACCACTTACCCAGGGTCCTTTTGCTTATCAGCTGCAGAGTCAGGACACAGCCCTTTGCAGCCAAGGACATATTCCCCCAGACTGCTGGCAGCCAATGAGGGACTCAGATGGCCCGAACCACACCTTGACTGCTTCCTAAATAATGCACCCCTAGTGAATGAATGAAAAAAAAGGTTTGAATGAATGCTGGGGCCTGCCTCCCATCCCACAGGGGGAACAATGAGCAGTCAGCCATCATACCCCATTCTCCAGCCTTGCACCACTGGGGGCGGGACCCAGATTGTCGACCTACTGCAAGGTCAGAGCAGGTGGGAGGCTTGGAGCCCTCAGCTCAGATACCTTCGGGGGGACCGCAGTTCTTGGTTGGAGCAGGCATCTGAGCTCCTGGGTTACTGGCTAAGCATGCACACTCGCAGGCCCTGGGCGGGGACACTGTGGGGGTGGGGTGGAAGCCAAGGTGTTTCCTCCGTGACTATGGCGGCTCCCTTGGTGAATCTCGCGGTCTGCCGGTCACCAAAGACCAGGGTGGGTCGCAGCAGCTGCTGCCCCGCAGCCCTGGTGGGAAGGCTGAGGCCTGAGGTCCATACCTGGCACATCACCTCCTGCTCACTGGGGTGGTTGGGGCCAGACCAGCTTCCTGGCATTGCTGGCAGGGGAGGGAGATGCGAGTGGAGGACTCAGGAGTGGACTGGTCTCTCTCGGGCCTCTGCGTGCTCATTGGTCAAAATGGACAAAAGCAGATAATGAGGAGCCTGAGGCATGAGTGGCTGAGCAATCTGCCCGAGGACACAAGGAACAAAAGAGAGAACCTGGGCTTCCATCACCTACGAGGTTCATGGAGGCTTTGGCGTTGGCGCCTGACACACAGGCAGCCAACAGCTCCGGATAGTTGATGCCTGCCTGATGCAGGGTCCCTTCTATCAGATCTTGTGATCAGCCCAGGAATACTTGGCCCCTTCCCTTTAAAGGGACAGACTTAAGCTGCTGCCTTTGCGGGGCATGAGGAGAGATGCCTCCTCCTCACCAGGCCTGACCTCTGCACGATCAGGTACAGAGAGATGCAGAGATCCTGGGCTTCCCCAGGGGCCGCCGTGGGGCTGAAAGTTGGGGACTGGGAACCAGGGTGAATATGAGGGCTGGCCCTGATCCCCGCCATCCCTGGGTGGCTATGCTGGGGTGCTTGGTCTCAGGTGCTAGGATGGAAACAATGGGGCACAGGTGGGCTGTGGTGTGGGAGGACAAGGAAGACAGGGAGACAAATGGCCTCCCAGAGCCATTGGGCCCCGTGCCTTACTCCGCATGGAGGGGACACAGCACACCTCAGGGCAGAGAAGGGACTGGAATCCCTGGGGCCTCCTCACTCTGTCCCTTGTAAGTGCAGAGGCTCTGCTGTTCCTCACTGGGGCTGGGCCCGAGCCTCTGTGTGCTGCCTCCTGGGCGGCAGAGGACACACCGCAAAAGGCACGCCATAAAGACAGTGCTTCCGGGCCCCGAAGGAGCAATTCTAGAGCCTGTGCCCCCGAATCCCACCCGAGGAATGCCCTTTTCATCAGGACACTGGGGTGAGGGGCTCTTGTGCATGAACCGACCTCTGGAGCACGAGCAATTCTTTGTCCAGTTGAATGCTTCTAGGGCACAAGGCCTAGGAGGGAAAGTTCTGGTGACGTCCATTTCACTCAGCCACGGCTACCCCAATGGCAGCAAGTGGGCCTGGGAGTGGAGCTGAATGACCCCCAGCCTCCCAGGAGCCCCGCCTGCGACAGGGGTCTCAGAAAAGAGATGGCAAGGCCAGCATGGAGCAGGCTGGGCTGTCACTGTAGTTGCACACATGCAGCTGGGCGCGGACATGGCATTGGGCAGCTTTCATCTGTGTTTATTTTTTTTCATATAAAAGTTACATGTTTGAAATGTCTGCAGGAAGATGCCACCATCAGACAGGTTAGCTGGGGCATATATATTACAATGTAACCCTGTGGAGGTCGTGGGGCCGGAGCGGGAAGATGCTCCCCAGAATCGGGTTCAGGTCAGACATGGTGTGTGCCTGCCCCTCCTTGCCCCCGCCAACCCCGACACCTGCAGGTGAGGACTGACCTCTGCAAGGAACGAGTCCTCCGCCTGGCTCATGTCTGTCTGTGAAGACTGATTCCCACAACCCGCCCGGGCCCCCCAAAGGAACAGACGAGCCACGGCCAGGCCGCAGCACTGAGCACAGAGCTCAGCAATAACCAGGGCCAGGCTTAGGGGGCACAGGGGGCTGCCTGCCATCAATAAGTTAGACATACATCGCACCTTGCCGTCCTCACGCAGGGAGCCCCTGGGCACTGCTCATGTGCTGCCTGGGCCCTGCTGCTCAGAACACCAAGGGCTCCCAACGAGGGCCTGGGGAATTGCTTGGGCACACTGGGGCCAGGCACAGGGTCTGTTCTGAATTCGGGGAAGGTGAAGAGACCCCACCTCTATCCAGCTCAAGCCCAAGAACAAGGCAGACAGAGCTGTGGACAGCACCCGACCACAGACACGGTTCTGCCTGCTGCTGGAGTGAGAGGCCTGGTTTCTGAGGCTGCAGCATGGCACTGGCATTGCCTGTGCTACAGATGGGGACTCCTGTGAGTCTCACAAATACAGGGAGAATTTCAGTTCACACAACCCAAGGGCCCTGTGTGCAGAGCGGCCCTCACACGCGCACAGCAGCATTCAACAGAGCTGGGCAAGGGAAGGGGAGAGAGAGTCAAGGATTGAAATGAAGGGACTTCAAAAAGAAGGAACAAACTAAAAACCCAACCCACACACAATACTGTTAATAAGCCAGCGACTCTACACACACACTCCTTAAATAATAAAGTGACAGGTCCCGGCTGGCCCCGCAAGACCACCGCAAGAGGGGGTCCCGCCACCAGAGGGGGTCCCGCCTGCCACTGCACGGCTTTCCTCCCTCTATCTCCAGGACAAACAAAACACGGGAGAGGGGAAAAAGCCCACATTTTCTTCTTGATAAATGCTGTTCAAAAACCCATGAAGGACTCAAAGTGACATGGTGGTTTAAAAAAAACCCTAAATGATCAACAGATGTTGGTTTCTATATTTTTCCTTTGTTCTGTTTGAACTGGGCTAAGTAAGCACAGTTAGACCCTGCTGTTCACTTGACCACGTCCTAAACCCGGGACAAGTGAGCACTCATTCATGCACAGCAGCCCCGGAGGCATGGGCTGGGGCAGCACGACTGGGTTCCCGCAGCGCCCTGCCTGCAGGCTCATGCTGGAGGCCACGGAACCAGGCGGCACAGGGCAGATTCTGTTTGTCAAGCGCCCCACAAGCCTTGCCCAGATTGTCAAGCTCAGCAGCGAGAATGGTTTTGACGAGGAGGATGGAAACAGCATCTGCTCTGGAAGCCGCTCTAGCGTGGGGAGAGTGGGGAGAGGGTGCGCTTGCTGCAGCTGCTGCCTTAGGAGGCTCCTCTGTGGCCAGGCTTCTGCCTCCCTGCACCCTGAGGGACCATTCGGGTGCCTCAGGGATGCCCTTCCCTCCCAGGGGCACTGACAGCACTGGCTGAAAGGTCTGAAGAGCCAGAGGAGGAGCCCTGCTGGCTGGCCCAGGATGGGGCAAGGAGGGAGGGAAAGCCAGGGGATGGGGAGGGACAGGAGATGGAGTTTAAGGCACACAGCGAGCGATGGAGGAGGGAGGTGCTGGCCTCTCCCCTCTGAATTAACTCCCCCAGGAGCTCAGCTCTGGCCTCAGTTTGGTGAGGTTCAGAAGACTCCCAGCAATAAAAAGTATTTCTTGCATGATCAAGTCCTCCCTTACTCCAGCCTCCTCTTCTCAGCTCCCCAGGTGGTGTGGGAGGGGCCCAGTGGCCTGGGGTGGGGGGTAAGGGGCGACGGGATGACAGAGACTGCTGCTGCTCTCAGGCGGGCAAGGGAGGCCCTGATGGCGCCAGGACCACGGGGCAGAGCACCAGCTGCGGGGCTGCTAAGGCGTCACCTGCGTACCTTTCCGGGCCTGCTGAAAAGCTCACACCATCCTCCATGCATCAGAAGGGGAAGCGGAAAGTGAAAGGATCCTCCCCCGAGTCTACTCTGCATTCTGCCCACCCAGCTGCTTGCCCCCATTCCAGGACCCCTGCAGGACAGGCCACCCCAGAAGGCCTCCACTCATTTGAGATTTCAGAAGATTCAGGGACCCTGGAGCTTAGGGAGGGGGAGCACCCACCACTTCCTTGGTCTGCTGATGAGGTCTCTGCTGCTCTCTCCCTGGAGGGCAGTGGGTGGAAGGTCAAGAGGGGAGAGATGGAAGTAAAAGCAGAAAACAAAACCAAACCAGAAAACCACCGGTTTGTAAATTGGCAACAAGACCTGCCTGCTGGATGCCCTGAGGCCCACGGGTCTGCTCCCACAGAGGAAGGAGGCAGGAAGCGGCTGGCAGGCTCCAGCTCCCGCCCGGCCCCGCTGAGGGCTGGCCAGCCTCATGGCTCCGAGGCCGGGACTCCTGCCATGCGCCTAACAGGTCCAAGGTCCTCCCCGGTCTGGGAGCTGCCCTCTGCGCCCCTCGAGCATTCTCCTGGATCCCGGCGTCTGCTCCTAGGTCTTCTCTTCCCGGTCTGTTTTTCTCCTTGTTATGTTCCTGGGTTTAATTTTCAGAGACAGTTCCCATAGGGCCTCCTCAGCCAGGTGGTCACTGAAGTCATTGAAGAAGTTTATAATGTCGTCATTCCTCCGGATGTCATAGTGCCTGGTGCAGGGGATGGGGAGCAGTCAGTGAGCACCTGTGTGGGCTGGATGGCCCGATGGCGCCACCCTCCTGGAAGGTGCCGCGGGGACCATCCCCACAGCCTCGCAGCAAACGGATGCTGCAGGGGCTACCGTTGACCAATGTGACAGAGGGGACACCAGCGCTCAGAGACGGTGCCACCAGCACATGGAGCACAAACAGGGCCCTGAGGCTGGGCTGCTCACAGGGAAGGGGCCCCAGGTGATCCCACTGCCCCCAACAACGCATGCCAGGGCCCGCCCTGGGGGAGCTCTGGTGCCTCAGAGTCAGGCAGGCCAGGGTTTGTCAGGCCCTTCTCACAGCAAGGTGGGCACCAGCTTCTGGTGTGTAAAATGGGAGGACGAGCTGTGCTGTCACGGGGTCCAGGCCCAGGGCCAGGCTAGGCCTGGCATGGAGCCTGGTGGGCATGCTCTCAAGTCATCCTGGCAGAAACTGAAGGGCCCGGACTATATCTCAGCAGTGGCAGGTCCCTGGGTCCTCTGTGGCTCCCCCTCCCCTCAGTGTCCCGGGCTGTCTCTCCTTGTGTGTGGCCCGGGGCTCAGCTCTGCCTGGTCCCCCTGGGGCGGCGGCACTCACGCCTGCTGGAAGCAGCGCATGCTGTCGAGGATGTTGAACTGCTGCCACCGCTTGGAGAAGTTCACTTTCCCGTCGATGTAGTCTGGGTTTCCCAGGTGAACGAAGGTCAGGTCCTGCAGGATCAGCCCCCTGGGAGGACGGGTTAGGCAGCCTGTTACTGCTACGGGGTTTGGAAGCAGCAAGGGCTAGAGACATGTGTCAGGCGCTAGGACTCGCAGTGAGCAGCTTCCAAACCCCAGAGCAAACCAAAGAGCCAGTCTGGGGTGTCTGTTTCCCAGAACAAACTCCGGCCTCAGCCTCTGGCCTCTGGCTCCACAAGCACCTGCTGGGGACCTCGGAAGCCAGTATGCTGATGAGGAGCCTGAGGGTGATGCTCAACCCATAAGGGCGAAGCTGTGGGCTGCTAAAGTAACATTAACAAATGAGCAGTAAAAAAACAAAATAAAAAAACCCAAACCAGGGGGCAGGGGCAGAGATCTCCTTTTATTAACAGGTGTGGTGGGCTGGGTGCAATGGCTCACACCTGTAATCCCAGTACTATAGGAGGCTGAGGCAGGAGGATTGAGCTCAAGAGTTTGAGAACAGCTAGGTTGGGTGTGGTGGCTCACACCTGTAATCCCAGCACTTTGGGAGGCCAAGGTGGGAGGATCACCTGAGGTCAGGAGTTTGAGATCAACCTGGCCAACATGGCGAAACCCTGTCTCTACTAAAAATACAAAAAGTAGCCAGGCATGGTGGTGCACACCTGTCATCCCAACTCGGGAGGCTGAGGCAGGAGAATCACTTGAACCTGGGAGGCGGAGGTTGCAGTGAGCCAAGATTGCGCCACTGCCTGGGTAACAAGAACGTAACAAGAACTCCAGCCTGGGTAACAAGAACGTAACTCTGTCTCAAAAAAAGAAAAAAAAAAGAGTTTGAAACCAGCCTGGGCAACATAGCAAGACCTCGTCCCTACAAAAAATACAAAAATTAGCTGGGCATGGTGGCGTGTACCTGTAATCCCAGCTACTAAGGAGACCGATGTGGGAGGATTCCTTGAGCCCAGGAGTTCAAGGCTGCAGTGAGCTATGATTGCACCACTGCACTCCAGCCTGGGTGACAGAGACTCCGTCTTTATTAAACAAAGAAACTGGCTGGGTGTGGTGACTCATGCCTGTAATCCCAGCACTTTGGGAGGCCAAGGCAGGTGGATCACCTGAGGTCAAGAGTTCGAGACTAGCCTGGCCAACATGGTGAAACTCCGTCTCTACTAAAAAAAATACAAAAAAAAAAAATTAGCCAGGCGTGGTTGCGTGTGCCTGTAGTCCCATCGACTACTCAGGAGGCTGAGGTGGGAGAATTGCTTGAACTCAGGAGGCAGAGATTGCAGTGAGCCAAGATCATGCCACTGCATACCAGCCTGGGTGACAGAGTGAGACTCCATCACAAACAAAGAAACAAAGAAACAAACAAGGTGTAGTAACTTAATAGGTGCTTCTGACTGCAGAGGACTTAAGGCCAGATGAGAAAGACAGGGGCAGTTCCTCCACTCAGGGAGAACTCAGCTTGAGGGAGCAGATGTAGAGCCACGGTGGGAAAGACTGTTAGTGCTCAGAGCAGGAAGCCTGGGGATTTGTATCTCTGAGGGTTGAGGCCTCAAGGGCAGCCCTGCAGTAACCCTATAGGATGTGCCATTGAACACTCAGCGCTGGGATGCTGCTGCGCTTTTGGTCTCTTGGAGATTCTCAGTGTCTACTAGTATATACTAAAGGCTCTCGTAAGTCCTGCAACAGACACTTGTTTGGTTTTGGTTATTCCGCTACATCCCTTTTCTATGAAACACATATTTCCTCTCGCCCATGGCCCACGCTCAGGAAGCACTTTCTGAACTTCTTTACACCAAGGCTCTCAAGGTCCCTGGGTGGCCGTGCATCCTCAGGTTGTTCTAATGTGCAGCCATGTGTGAGGACACTGGAATACTGTGTGATGCCGTGTGTGGGGAGAGGAGCCATACATCTGTCACAAGCATGGCTGCACATGCTCACGGGCAGGCTACAGAAGGAAATGAGAGTGGGGCTGGGGGCTGGGAAAGGAGAACCCGTATTCTTCACCTGAGCGCTTCTTTTCTGTTTAAACTGTATTATAAGAAGCATTATATATTATATTATATATATGTATTGTATATTATGCATTATAACTGTATTACAAGAACCTTAAGTAAAACCAAAGTACAAATGTCTCCGTTAGAAACCCCCAAATTAAGATTTCTCTGCTGGAGCCTGACAGATCTTCCCCAGAGCAATGGAGGCAAACCCAGGCGGGGCTGGGGGCCTGGAGGGGCTGCTACTCACAGGTACGGGATGCACGGCGGTTCCACCTCCGAGAGGGCGGCCCGGTAGGCTCGGAAGGAGGACGAGCTGTCGATCAGTGTGCAGTACTCGGCCAGGCCCTGGCAGGACAGGACAGGACAGGACCGGACAGGGGTGAGCGAGTGCTGGGGCAATGCTGGGGCAGAGCCCTGGTCCTCCTCACTAACTGGAGGGTCAACCACCCTCTGCCCAACTCCACAGGTCCCACTACGCACAAACACCCAGCCAGGTGTGGGTCCTGGCCCTGGCCAGCAGGGATTCTGTCCTTTTCAACGAGTGTCAGCCCAACCCCTGGTCACAGGGGACTTCAGGCCGTTTTGTGGAGAAACACCCCACAGTACTCATTGTGCCTGGGCAGCCAGCGCTTGCGTGTATACGACATCCCGGAAGATGGGCTCCTGCCTGGCCCTGTTCGGCGGTGCAGCCGGAGGAGCTTCCCAGGCACACACTGAGTGGCGTCACTCCTGACTCGGAGCTGCCTTTGCTCTGCCCTGTACTCAGGGAGGACCAACTAGAGATAGCATGTGACCTCGCCCTCCCCAGGGCTGGGCGGCTTCTCTCCTGCAGGGGCGGGGGGCTCCCGCCTAGGAGACTCAGCCAGCCCTGCCCCACTCAGAAGGCCCCTCTCCTGCCTCTTCTCCTGTTAGGTGCCTCTCCCTGAAGTGCTGCCTCCTCAGGACCCCCCATGCAGAGAGGCCGTGTGAATTTCCCACCTCTCCCCATATACTAGCTTACAACCATCCCTGAACATGGGCTTGAACAAGAAGACCCTGGGTGGCCTGGCTGACACCCGGGTCTCTGACATGACCCCTGGGTGGCCTGGGTCACACTCCGGTTCCTGACACAACCCCCAGGTGGCCTGGCTGACGCTCGGGTCCCTGACATGACCTCTGGGTGGTCTGGTCACACTCAGGTCCCTGACACAATCCCTGGGTGGCCTGGCTGAACTTGGGTCCCTGACATGACCCCTGGGTGGCCTGGCTGACACTCAAAGCCATGGGTTTTGCCCCCATTTGCAATATTATTTCCCTACACAGGATAAAGGTCCAACTCCTCACCAGGCTCCTGAGGCTCTCATGACCTAGAACTGGTCCCCTTCTCCCGGGATGTGGTCCCCTGGCCTCCTCCTGTCCCTGGAGGTGCTGACCCCCACCTGCTCCTGGCTGTGCACTCCTTTGTCCCCTTTGATTCTCTTCCCTTCCCAGGAAACTCCTCCTCCTCTACAGATGGTGGCATGAGTGACACTTCCTCTGGGCTGGCCCACCTGCCCACCCTTCTTCTTTTAGTGCTTATCTAGCAGAAACTCACCCAACATCATGTTGGGCTGCTCACAGTGCGTCCCCAGCACCTACCGCAGTGCCCGGCCCGAAGCAGACCCTTCAGAAGAACGGGCTGAGGGCGGGCGGGGGAGGCGGGAACCCAGGGATGGGCCTGCTGGGTGGCAGCAGAACACCGGGATGTGACCACCCCAGAACCAACCTCGAAGCTCCCTGGGGCCTGAAGATTGGGGATCAGAGACAGGAAGGCGGGAGGGCAGCTGTTCTGGTCACACAGCATGTCGGTGGCAGAGCAGGGGCCTAGGCCCAGCATTTGCTCCAGTGGGAGCACTTTCTGCCACAGCTAGTCGCCTGAGGGCTGGGCGGCCCCCCTTACCAGCCACCCTCCCGCCCACGCCCCAAGGCCACTCACCTCTGAAGTCTGCTTCTGCCACTCCAGCCTGCGGATGGGCGCCGAGTCCAGGGCAGAGAGGATAGCCAAGTAGGAGTTGAAGTTATTCAGCTTCCGCAAGTGCTGCCGAGAGAGGGGCGGTGCCGTGAGGCAGGAGGGCAGGCGGGTCCCGGGCTCCCAGAGCAGGGACTGATGATGGGGGCCTGGGAAGGACTTGGCCACCATTACCTTCATGATCTTGATGAACTTCAAGAGCAGCCGTTCCCTGTCCTGGGCCTTTTCCTGTAACATGATTATGGACCGGACCCTGCATGGACCAAGGGAAAAAGAAACAGCTGAGTTGACAGGTCCCTGCAGGCCCCAGGGGTCCTGGTGGAGACAGGACCTGTACGACCCCCATGCCAGTGGCCACGAGCCCACCCCTACTGAATACCTGCAGCCTGCCCCAGGCATAGACCTAGTTTCTGCTCTCCAGGAGCTCATAACATCCTGGGACAGAGGCACAAGGAAATCTGGTGACAATAAATCTGGTGACCATAAGGAAATCTGGTGAAGGCCCAAAGGGGGTTTCGAATCTGCAGGTGGAGCATGGGAGGATGAAAGCAGAGCCTTTCCTGACAAGCATGGACCCCAAGTACCAGGGGGCTGGGCAAGTTCCTTGTGTGATGCAGGACTGGCTCGGGGAGACCCGCTAGCACGTGAGGTAAGAGGTCACCTTTGGCAGCCACAAGGGAAGGAAACTCTCAGAACCTTAGTAGCAACCAAAGCCGAGACCAAAGCCAAAGGCCAGTCTCATCTGTGCGATAAATGCAGCAGGGATGTCACCCTGGCCTCAATTTCCTGTGGTTCACAGGGGCCACTACCAGGGTCACTTGGAGGAGGTGCCGCACTTTGCACTGCTGGTTCTTCTTTTTTATTTAAGAGACAGGGTCTTGATCTGTCACCCAGTGCTGTGAGTATATCTCACTGTAGTCTTGAACTCCTGTTCTCAACTGATCCTTCTGCCCCAGCTTCCCGAGTAGCTGGGACTATAGGTGTGCACCACTGCACTTGGCTAATTTTAATTTTTTGTAGGGGGGGGGGTCTCTCTATGTTGTCCAGGCTGGTCTCGAACTCCTGCGCTCAAGTGACCCTCCTGCATCGGCCTCCCAAAGTCCTGGGATTATAGATGTGAGCCACTGCACTTGCACCTTTGTGCAGCCAGGCCCTGTGGAGTGTGCCCCTGAGCTTCTTGCACCCAGCCAGAGGCTGGTGTCAGAAGCCAGGCTTGGGGCCTTGTGTGCAGCTTCCGTCTGCTTTAGAAACCACATCCTGTTGGGCAAAACCCTACGCTGGACTGCCATAGCTAAACATGCTTTCCCCAGGATGGAGTGCTTCTGTGGGGAGGAAGATAGGCAAACGGGAGATGATCTCGGGGCCTTTAAAACACATCAGACATTCTCCTGGAGGCAACAGTGGGTGGGTGGGGGTGGCACAGCTGCTGAGCAATAGGGGGTCCTGCCTGATGCTGAGCTGCTATGGGGGCTTTGTCGCCTCTTGAAGAGACAAGAGCTCTGGTTTATAAACACATTACTGGGATTCATTTTGCTTTAAGAATTAAAGACTAGGCTGGGAGCGGTGGCTCATGCCTGTAATCCCAGCACTTTGGGAGGCTGAGGTGGGCGGATCACGAGGCCAGGAGATTGAGACCACCCTGGCTAACACGGTGAAACCCTGTCTCTACTAAAAATACAAAAAATTAGCTGGGTGTGGTGGCGAGCGCCTGTAGTCCCAGCTACTCTGGAGGCTGAGGCAGGAGAATGGCGTGAACCCAGGAGGTGGAGCTTGAGGGGAGCCAGAGCTTGCAGTGAGCCGAGATTGCGCCACTGCACTCCAGCCTGGGCGGCAGAGCCAGACTCCGTCTCAAACACACACACACACACGTGCGCACACACACACACACACACACACACACACCTGCAGAGCAAGACTCCGTCTCAAACACACACACACACACACATACACCTGCAGAGCGAGACTCCGTCTCAAACACACACACACACGCACACACATACACACACCTGCAGAGCCAGACTCCATCTCAAACACACACACACACACCTGCAGAGCAAGACTCCGTCTCAAACACACACACACACACACACACACCCACCTGCAGAGCGAGACTCCGTCTCAAACACACACACACACCCACCCCTGCAGAGCGAGACTCCGTCTCAAACACGCACACACACACCTGCAGAGCAAGACTCCGTCTCAAACACACACACACACACACACACACCTGCAGAGCAAGACTCCGTCTCAAACACACACACACACACACACACACACGAATTAAAGACTAAATGCAAACATTAACGTTATAGAGCCCACTCCTTTGCTAACTGTTCTGTCAGGCAGAGTCAGTGTGAGCATCAGCTTGAGATTGCCTGGCAGTGACCAGGGCAGGAGGGCAAACTCACGCCCTTCCCAACACCACCTATGGCAGACATCGCTCCTCGACCCTGGCACTCTTCCCTGCTGAGCCTCCTCGACCAGGTGGCCACTTCCAGCAAGCCCCATCCTGTCCCTGCCCCTGTCCTCAGCCTGCCGTTCATGGTCAGTGCTCATGGGGCCCCCCAGGAGCTTAGTGGAATGAAAGAGGCAGCTCCTTCTCCTACCATTCAAGCTCCCTGCAAAGGAAAACGCAGAGCCCACCCAGACGTGCCACCATCCAGAGCAACAGGGCTTGGCGCTGGGCCCCTCTTACCAGTAGGACATGTTGTTGAAGTGCTCCGTGAACTGGGTCAAGTTGGGGCTCTTCTCCTCATTCTGCTCTTTTGCCCAAAGCAAAACCTCAGGAATCTACAAAAGGAAAGAAGGCAGATGGAGGTGGAGCCCCGGTTTTCCCCTGATGGGGGTTTCTCTCATTCAGGGACAACCAGTGTGGCTTCCCTTGGCAGGAGCAGCCTGTACCTCTATTTTATAGAAGAGCTCAGCATCCAGCAGCGTTAGCTGCTCCGCTATCTCATGGCTGTGAAAGTCGTGCAAGGTCCCCGGCCTGGAAGACAGAGGTGTGAGAAGAGCCGTCAGGGGTGGGGAGGCCGGTGGGGAGGGCTGAGCAGGCCCGGGCTGCGGGCGTCAGAGCAGGGGAGCCTCTCTGCCCAGCAGGAGCGTGGAGGCTACAGGGCAGGGAAGCCCCAAAAGGCTCCCTGGGGCCCTAATGGCCTCCTGCCTCTCTCCGGGACGACACTGTCTGCCTTTCTCTCCTGCTTCTGCTGGGTATGTCCAGCAGCTTCTGGAATCAGAAGCCTGAGTTTCCCTCGTGAGCTCATGGACAGTTGAGATGCCAAGAAGGCTCGCTCACGGCTGGAGCCCACTTCCAGGTGGCCAGCAAGAACAGAGATGGTGCCAAAGAAACGAAGGCTATGCGCTCACTGGAAGGAGCCCACTACTCAACAGACATGTATAGGTGCAAATGACACTCACCGTCGGTGTCGAGGGGACGGGCCACAGACTGGCATCAACCACTGCCATGTTCGTGCTGGGACAACCCAGAACTGACCACAGCCCAGGGTGTGTGCACTCCTGCCCTGTCCTATGAAGCCCCATGCCCTGCTGCCTGCTTCCTGGTCACAAAGGGATCACCACCCAATATGTGCCTCCTGGAGAAGAGGCCCAGCCCCCAGGAATCCACGGGGCTGTTCCTGAGGCACCTCATCAAAGGGCCTGTGCAGAACCAGGATGGGGCTGTGGGGCTGGCAGGGAGGGAGGGTAAACTGAGAAAGGCACGGCTCCTGGGGAAGAGGCAGGGCTGGAGAGGTGGGCTTCTCACCTGGCTGCTACCCCCCGGGCTGCCAGGGGCTGGCCGGAGGTGGCACACCTGAGTAGCTTCTTCTGGTCCACCTTGTCCAGGATGTTCTTCCGGAGCACACGGGCCAGGCTCAGCTCCCCGTTGCACACCAGGCGGAAGACCAGTTCCATCAGCAGCTTCAGGATCTCTTCTGTCAACTCCACCAGGCTGAAGGACAAAAGAGCACAAGGTGAGGAGCAGGAATGCAAGGCCCAGGCAGAGTCTGTCTTTGACTTGAGACACACAAAGGGCATGGGGCTGTGACCGGCACAGAGCTGGCTGGGAAATTTCTCATGGGAAGAGAGCAGGAGACGAGAGCCTGGGATGGCTGCCTGTGTTCTTGGAGGTGTTGGGATGGTCACAAGCACCTGCCACACACTCAACAGCCATCTGTTGGCGCTAGACAAGCGCCAGTGACTGTGCCTGGGCCTGGGCTGCAGGGACAAGTCCTACACGAATCCCGCCCTGGGGAGCTGCTGCTCCCATTGGGCAATGAGACACCAAGACTTCCCGGTCTCTCAGACTAGATGCTCCCCAACTTGCCCTGCTGAGCACTGTCCACACGTGGCCATTTCCCAGCCGCACAGCCACTTACCATGGTCATCTCCCCCAGCAGGAGGAAGGCAGTCCGCCTGATGGAGATTTGTTAGCGGAACGGATATGGCCAAGTGCCATGCCGTCAGATGGCCAGCCATGGAAACGCTGAGGAGCGAGGGAGAGGTGGCCTCTCCCATTCCAGCCTCCACACAGCCTCCACCATGGCTGGCGGCTGAGAGCACAGCCTGCTGGAGACTGGACCTAAGATACCATGGGAGCAGGTGCGTTGGGCGGGTTCTCTCCTGAGGGTCCAGGAGGGACCTCATGAGGAAATCCAGGGCCTGGGTGCAGGGTGGAGAGACACCTCACCCATCTCACCCTGGTCTATCGGGGACAGGCCATTCTCTCAAAGGACCAAGATAAAGCAGACAAGAGCCAGCTCTGCCCAGAGCCGATGGGCAGGAGAAGCAGGTGGAATGGAGCCTTTGCCTCCCCACTGGCCCCCAGGACCCCAAGGGTGAAGCACTCACCAGAGCTCATCCACCACCCGTACCAGCACGAAGAACGTGTTCTTGCTGACGCGCTTCTTGAATGTGTCGGCAAAGGGAGAGAATTTCTCGTATGTGGAGCACGGGTTAAAGAAATAGCCATGTGGCTGGCTGGGGGTGGTGGAGTGGAGGACTGACTCCTGGTGACCACTCACTGAGCGCTCACAATGTGCCCATCTTCCTGCATGTAAAGCACTGGCATCCGGAAACGAGGGCACGGGACTAGCGCAGTGGAACAACTGCAAAGCCAGGATTTGAGCACAGGCGTCTGACCCCAGGGATGCCCCCGGCTGCTGCCCTCTCCTCCCTGCCACGCCATCTCCGCTGCACTGTCCAGACCCGCCTTTCCATCGGGTTCACCCCGAGGTGCCCATGAGATTACAGACACGTAGAGAGTGCCTTGCTGAACTTTAGGTAGAGAACAGTGGGCCCAAACCAAACACCCTCAAAACCCCAGGTCCCTAGGCAGGTGTGTAGGCCAGAAGTATCTCCCTCCAGTCTGTGAGTTTCCATCCTGATGCTGCCTCCCTGGGCTCTGCAAGGGAGCTCTCACCTCCGTGACACCGGGCCGGGTCTCTCTTCCCAGAGCTGCAGCACGCTCCACATTGGCTCCCTGTCTCCAGGGCAGCACTTCAAGCACCCGATCAGCTCTAGCTCATGCCCTAAGGTCGGGCTCTGCTTTGCGGTCAGGGTTTCCTGCCCGACTGTTGTGCTCGCCATCGACTCCCCAGACCTCTCTGACACCCTCCTGCCTACTCTCTAGTGATCCACGACCTTCCAAGTCATGGGGCTCAGGACAGAGCAACGTACCAGGGACTGTGGCTTGGCCCACAGCACAGGGGTCGCCAGCCAACCAGGCCCAGACCTTGATGCTGCAATATTTCCATGATGGCTGAGCCAGGCAGAGGCTGAGAGCCTGGGCGCAGGCAGCAGGGGGCAAGCAGCGTGTGGCTGCTCTCCCACCAAGCAGCCACATGGGTCAGGTCCTTCATGTCTCTGGGCCTCGGTTTCCTCAATTACGCAATAGGAAGTTATAGAGCAGTGGCCCCATGTATAATATGGTAATTTTATACACACCCACACACACATATTAAAAAATGGTCATAGAGCTAGGTGAAAGCACAGGTGTAAAGCACATCTCGCCTGACCAGCAAGTCCTTGACACGTGTGAGTGACAGCCATTCACTGAGTCAGGCCTGTGAGCAGGTGCTCTGAGTGACAGAACTTGCCGGGGACCCGAGGCTCCGCCAATGGAGGATGTCCACGTCTGTCTTGATAGATCAGGGATTCTAAAGGTCAACACGAGGGGAGAATAGGAGGCCAGGAGGTCTGCAGGAGGCCCTGAGTGGAGCAGTGAAGGCTCAGGGCACACAGGAAGGAGCGGGGGCGCGGGTGGACTCAGGACTTCCTACCCCAGGTGGTGGTGGCTGCCCAGCAGATGGCAGCCGTGGGCTATGTGCAAAGAGGTGGCTGAGGAGCAGCTGACCCAGGCTGCCCTCCTAGAGCAGCAGCTGCAGGTCAGCCTCTTAGGATGGGCAGGTTCGGACTTGAAGAGGCAATGGGTCACACAAGTGGGTCCTTCCAAACCCCTGGGGTCCTCCTCAGCCACTACTGCAGAGGGTGACATTTACTGAGGGTGGGCCCATGGGGTAGATCTGGGGACAGGAGCCCATTCCAGTTGTGGATGTGGCAGTCGCAGGGTCTGCTCCAGGGAAGGTGACTGTGCTGACCCCTGAGCTGTCTATTTGGGTCTTGGTATCCTTCGTGCCCAACGCCCTGGGGCTCAGCTCTGAGAAGCTGCCGGAGCCGACCATGGGGGTCTCTCAGAGGCGTCTGCAGGACCGGCACACTTGCCCCTCCCAGTCTGGGGCATGTCTAATTCTTTTTTAGAATCATCCAATGACCACAACTGCCACCAGACACACATTCCCAGACTATGTTCCAGCCTCTTCACATCATTTCACTCGGCCCTTTTAGAGATGAGGAACTTGCCTGAGCTCAAAGCTGGAATGCAGGAGGGTAGAGGTGGGAACCTCGGTCCATGGGGCTCCTGTGTCCCTACTTCAATCACACTGCCACCCAATATGCTGCTCGGCTTCCCCCACGAGGGCTGAAGGGCAAGAGGGTCCCTCTCTCTCCAAAATGCCCATGGTGCAGGGGCCCTGGGTCAGGAAGGAAAGGATATCTGTACTGCAGCTTCTTGATGAGCTCCTCTGGGGAGATGAAGGTCCTGTAGGTGGTCAGGAACGCCTCGCAGTACAACACCAAATCTAGAGGGAAAAGCAATGCAAACTGCTTGTCTGGGTGCAGAGTGCTGGGGGTGGTAGCCAGGGTGGATTTGAGTCCTTGCTCTGAGAGAGGCAGGGGAGATGGCACGGGGAGTGGGATGGGCGAGGGAGCCGAGGGCCTGGGAACCCCCTCTGGTGCCTCCGCCTGCATGTCCCAGAGAAGTCACACGTCCTCTCTGTCCATCTCTCAAAGGAAACGGCAGATCAGAGAGGGGAAACAGGAAAGGGTTTTATCTCATGGGCACTTTCTACCGATGATGGTGCTGCCTGGAGAACCGTGCTGTGGGAGCTGAGGCCAACTCCGGTCCCAGGGGAAAAGCGCACTTAGGCTGATGAGTGATGCCTGCCCTAGGCATCAAAACCCGGTGGCATGCCTGTTCCAGGTAGGAGCCAGCCCTGGATTAGACTCTGAGAGGCTCTGCCTGTCCTAAGGCTTGATGCTTCAGAGGGTCTCAGCCATCATGGGAACAAAGAAAATCATCTGTTCAAACCCGTCAGCAGGATCCTGAAATGAAATCCTAGGCTTTACTTTTATTTTTAAATTTTTATTATGATTATTATTTTTGAGACAGGGTCTCACTCTATCACTCAGGCTGGAGTGCAGTGGTGAGATCTTGGTTCACTGCCACCTCTGCCTCCTGGGTTCAAGTGATTCTCCTGCCTCAAGCCTCCCGAGTAGCTGGGACCACAGGCATGCACCACCAGGCCTGGCTGATTTTAGTAGAGACAAGGTTTCACCATGTTGGCCAGGCTAGTCTCAAACTCTTGGCCTCAAGTGATTCACCCAGCTTGGCCTCCCAAAGTGCTGGGATTACAGGCGTGAGCCACCGTGCCTGGTCAGTACTTTTAGATGGTAGGGTCCAATCAGAAAAATCCGGGGAAATTCCACGTTTTGGGTCCTAAGGGATAGGCTAAAGAGGCACGGCTTGGGCCGGGTACCAAGGAGAGGCATGGTGCCAGCCACTGGGCAGGTGTGGGCTGGCAGCTCCAGCTTACCCCTCACCTCTCCATGCCTGCCTCCTCTTAGAGGGGGCTGGTACCAGTCAGGGACTCCCAGACTTTCCAGAATTACAACAGCCCTATTTATTTGCTGTGGTGACACCTTCTCAACTGTGCTGTCTCTGATATTACAGAATGAAGTGGAATTTTAAAATGTAGGACACTGCCTGAGCCAATGGGTGGCCAGACTCACTCCCTGCAGCCACCCCCCATGCCTGCTGAGGTGTGAGGCCCAAGGAGGCTCTGCAGCCGTGCTCCTCACCGTGAGGCTGGGTGCAAACACGCACTGCTTAAATCTTGTGCTCTGGACATAGACCACCCGCTCCCACCTTCTCCCTCATTCCCGAGCTGCTGGGTAGAGGAATCTCGAGGAATCCACATCTCCAGCTGAGTCATGCTGGCTTGGCTCCTGCCCCCACCCTTGCCCCATCCCCTCCTGCATCAAACAAGAGAGGAAAACCCACGCCTGCTCTTGCACTGGGGGCTGCGTGGGGTGGGGCTGGCAGGTGAGGGAGGCTCCGGGCTGGGAATCACAGCAGGGCCCATCCGCACTGTGCTCAGGCTCATTCCTCGGCCCCCACACCCACCCAGTTCACTGTCAAGCTTGGATTTTTGTTCAAAGAGTTTGGGGAAGGAAGCAGAGACGGCACCAGCATAGACCCATACCTGCTTCTGGAAGAATGGGCCCAAGTCAACTGGCCTTTGTGGGTGCATCATTGCCAGTAGCCATGACAACTTCGTGGGACTCGCTGGTGAGCACTGGGCCATGCCTTGAACATATGCCACATCCTTCAATGCCCAGAGCAATCCCACAAGGACAGAGTCCTGTTACCCTACCGAGAGAGGAGGAGCCCAGGCACAAGGCCACACCACCCGCAAGCAATGTGGCGGGGTCGGCGCCCATGTCTGCCCAATTCCAGAGCCCTCCCCCATCTGCTGTGCCCTGGATTATGGCAGATGGGACAGCGCCTGGCTTCTGGGACGGGCAGTGCTGTGCCACCCCTCTAGAGATCACAGGACTCTCGATGTGGTCCTGAGCACTCTGTGCGCCCTGGCTCACCTGGTCTTTGTGACAGCCCTAAAAGGCCCCGAAATTGTCCCTCATTTTCCTCCTAAGGAATCGGAAGCTCCGGGGCTAAGTGACAGGCCTGGCACACAGTTGCCAAGGGATAGACAGGATCTAAGCTGAGGCCTGAGGCCAAGGCTGACCTGACCTTCTCCCATGCAGGTCCTGACACCTGAGAGCAGAGCCGCGCAACCACAAAGCACCCCCACACGGCCTCTCCCTGCCAAGCCCTGCTCGGCAGGCTGGGCTCCACGGGCCTGAGCCACGGGGCTCCCAGCTGCTCGTGCTGCTGGTGCAGTCTCTGGCTTGCAGGATGCACCTGCCCAAGGAGCTTGCTTTGTTACCTGCCACAGGGTGCTTCACCCTCCCAGTGGAGCCATGGCTTCTGCCTCAGTAATACTTCCTACGTAAAACTTTGGTTCTGGGGAGCCTCCAACCCTTCTGCTAGTAAAATCAGGCAAAGCTCCCACCGGCACGGAGCGTCCTCTCAGCAGGTCCAGCCAGCAAAAGCCAGAAGCCTCTTGGCTGTCCTGTCTCAGGGACCCCTCCAGCCTTGGCCACAGCTGGCTGTACCCGACAGGACAGTGGAGTTCACCCTTTGGAGCCGAGGTCTGAAGCCAGCTCCCATTTCAGCCCCTCGCTGTGGACAAAAAGGAAATGAAAGTCGCTCCCATGCCTGGCTGAGTATGGAGTCCCCCATGTCAGGCAGGGAGGGGGATTCACTGCAGAGAAGCCAAGCAAGGGCTGCACTCGGCGCTCAGGATGCTGCTGATCACGCCCCCAGCACCGCTGACATGCGGGGCAGGTTTCACACTCCCTCACGTAATCCACACAACAACAGGCACCGTTCACCCCTTCAACAAGTGGAGTCGGCTCAGGCCGAGAAGCCCGGGGACTGCCCAGGGGCCCTCTGAGCCTGTCATGGCACAGCTGGGGCTAGGATGCAGCATCGCCAGGTCTGGGCCCTGCCCTGGTCAGAACAAACAAAGGGTGAGGGAACAGTGAAGGGGAGGGCGGAGCAGTGGCTGCGGTGAGTTTGTGGGAGCCATCTCTTCTTTTTCTCTAATTTTCTGCAATGTAAATATTTTTTAGTACTACTTCCATAATTCAGAAATTCCCCGAGTCACTCTGGGTCACATGTTTTGGGAAACGTGCTGAGGAAACACAGGGACAGAGTCCCTTACAGAAATGAAACGGGTTGGGCTAGGATTTCAAGGTGGGGGTGTTTTCATTCCCTCCACAATTTACTTCACCATTGCTCTGACATCATCTTTTAAATCATTTTTTTAAACGTAAAAAGAGAAGCAGCGTGTGGAGAGACTGGCCGGCCGGGTGGTGCTGGCCCCTTGAGGGCAGGCAGTGAAGGGTGCTGCGGCCATGCCCCATCAGGTCACTGGCACCTCCTTTCCAGAGCATGACTGGGAATGACAACTCTTTTGCTAGCAGAGTCCACCCAACAGGACGTTTTAGGGATTAGGGGATGGTCCCTGCTTTTCCAGCCCTCTCAATCAGCACACTGAATGCGTGGTAGGGTGGGGCAGCTGTGTGCTGTGAAACTGAGGCCACTGCTACAGAATTGAAGGTTCCTGGACAGAACAAACTTTCAAGAATTTCCTCGTGGAGTATGTGAGTGAAGTCCGGTCTAATGGTCTGCAACAATAGAGTGACTCAGCAGTCAGGAAAGGAATCAAAACGTACCTGCATGTTATCTTAAGTTTAGTACTACTGGGTGACATGCCATCACTCAAGGCGCTGTCTGTGGCGCGCTTAGTATGCGCTGAGCCCCTCAAGGGCCCTGGAGGCCCTGGGGTCACTACCTTGTAACAGCGGAGGACAGATGCCATGCACGCCTGGAGTTGAACATGATCTACTTGTCTTCCAAGGTGGGCTCTCCCTGCTCTGACTCAGGCGCACCAGGACTGCTGATCAGACCTGCTCAGGGCTGTGGCTGCCAGGAGGGGACAGGATAGCGGTGGGAGGCCGAGTGGCACCCGGGGCAGGACCAGCCCCAATCTAGTGAGCTCACTGACACAAAGGCCGCTGCGGTGAGGGCACCCTACCTTTCCTGTCAGTCTCAGTAGCATGGACCAATAAGATGTCCCCAGATCCTCCACGGACGTCCGGCCCGTCATCACCCTGTAATGAACACAGCCAAGGAAGGTATGAGGCAGAGTATGCCCTTCAGAGAATCAGTTTAGGAAGAAACAGGCAGGAATGAGATGACAAAATGCCCTGCAACCCCAAGTCCCCTCTCCTTCTGTGCTCCTCGGCCCAGGAGCAGTGTGGCTGCGCTGCGATGCCAGGGGTGCCCTCCAGACTCACCTTGTGCTTGGTGACAGGCACAAACTGGACTGTGTCTGGGAGCTGGATGGCACCAAGGCACCAGGGCATGTCACTGTTTTGAGCACACAACTTGGGCCAGGGGACACAGCACCTTCCATCCTTCCCTGCTCACCAAACCACAAGTCAGAGGTGAGGTAGGACCCCCTGGGGGCAAGACAGTCCCCAGCCTTGCCCAGGATGCCTGTGGAGGCAGCAGGACTATTTCTAAGCATGTTCATGTTCCCCAAAACTGCAGCAAGCGGCCCTACATCTAAATCCGTCTCCCCAGGTGGAAGTAAAAGTTACTTGCATTGGCACAAGGTTCTTCTGTGGGGCCCTTCCTTAAAGGAGAGCAAAGCATTACAGACAGAAATATTCAATGACTTCTGACGCTGCACACCTGCCACCAACCCACCTGCCTCTTAAGAAGCAAGTCTTGCTTCCATGTGGGCAAACAGAGGCCACCCAGCGTAGAGCCAAAAAGAGCTGTGACTAGGGCCAGGACCAGAGGTCCAGGACAACCCCCCAGGCCTGTTTCTGCCCCTGGCCCTCAATGCGCCTTGCTCTGTAACGCTGGAGGGACGGAACCAGCCCTCTCAGCTGCGGTACACACTCCAGGACTCGCCCACCTTTTTATTTTTAGGCTTTGGTATTTTACCTCCTGACTCCAGAGGCCTGAGATTGTCTTGGGTTTACCTCTAGGAGTAGGAACTATGCCTTTGACCTGATTTTAAGGAAGAAATTTATGGCAAGGATCTCTCTGCAGAGGAGCCCAGCTGTGTGAGTACCCTCATCAGCCCTGCCTGCGTGTGACAGCCCAAGGCGCAGACACGTTCCTGGGCTGCTCCCTGCCATGGCCAGAGCCAGCGCATCCTTGCCTGGGAGTGCGCAAAGGGCAGTATCTGCCCTTTTGTCCATGTGTCATCAAATCGAAGCCCCAAAACAGTTGCCTCCTGGTGCGGGCCAAGGCTGCTTTATGAAGCTGTTCCTTTGTACTTCTAGCACTGCACGGCAGGAGGGAGAGGCAGGGCACTCTCTGTCCTGCTTCCTCTCCACTGTCACAGGTTTGGGCCCTTTTTCACCAACGAGGTTCTGCAGGCAAGGCACAGGACCAGGGAATCCACAGAGTCCAGGCCTGAATTTTCTTTTCTTTTTTTTTAGAGATGGGTCTTGCTGTGTTGCCCAGGCTGGTCTTGAACTCCTGGACTCAAGCCATTCCCCTGCCTCTGTCTCCCAGACTGAAGCTACAGTGGAGCTATTTTTTCAACAACAGAAAAAGTTTCCCATTAGTGAGGGCCGGCCACATGCAGGCTCTGTCTGCAGAGCATTTACAGGGGTTCCATCTCCACACCCTCAGGAGTTCTGGCATCTTTAGCTAGAGAGGCTGCAGAACTTGACCCGTGTAAGATGACTTTCTATAAGCATCAGAAGGAGACAGCACACTTCCCCTGGAGTCTACCCCTCCAGAGCCCACAGCCCAGAGGCTCACCAGGGGCATTGAAAGACTTGGTCTCTAAGCCTCCTAGGGTTGTTCTGCTTATGACAAGATCACATTCTTCTCTGCCCCACCTGCTCTCCTCTGTGGGGCCAGGCTGCAAAGCCCCAGCCCGGGAAGTTCTCACCTCCTGCTTGAGCGTCAGCCTGGACATAATTTCGTTGTGGTCAATGAGGGACAGCTCGTCCACTTCCTCCTCCGACTGAGCCGACTCCAGAGCATCTGGTGACTTTGGGGCCCTGCGGGGAGAAGTGGTTTGTGTTGCAAGTGTCAAACCGGCTCAGCTCCCGATGCCTGGAGGCCAAGGCAGTGCCGGTGTGCACGGCTCGAAACCGCTCCCGGAACACGCCTGCCCCGATGGCAGCTACGTCACTATGGACTGGATCCTCAGCTCTGCTACTGACTGGCTGTGTGGCCATAGGACAGTCGCTGCTGCCTCTGGATGTTCCATCTGTACATGGAAGTGATTCCGCTGGGAAAATAAAAAGGTTCCATTAAGCTGTTTGAGTGATGGTCTCAGCCACTCCCTGCCAAGGCCCACCACACGGTTAGCATTTAGGGAGAGGAGGAGCTAAGGGGCAAGCAGAATGGGAGAGAAAGCTGCATTGCTCTTGAGGCTGCTCCCCAAGTCTTCTCCAAGGACCGACTTGCCACGGGACCCTTTGCTTGGCGCTAAGAAAGAGCTGTGAACCAAGCAGACACAGCCTCTTGTCCCTGAGGGTTCAGTCGAGCAGGAGACGGAATTTATTTATTTGCTTTCTTTTTTTTTTTTTTTTGAGACGGAGTCTCGCTCTGTCACCCAGGCTGGAGTGCAGTGGCGCAATCTTGGCTCATCACAACCTCCACACCTCCTGGGTTCAAGTGATTCTCCTGCCTCAGCCTCCTGAGTAGCTGGGATTACAGGCACATGCCATTGCGTCCTGCTAATTTTTGTATTTTTAGTAGAGACAGGGATTCACTATGTTGGTCAGGCTGGTCTCGAACTCCTGACCTCGTGATCTGCCCAATTCGGCTTCCCAAAGTGCCGGCATTATAGGTGTGAGCCACCGTGCCCAGCCACTTATTTGTTTTTTTTTTGAGACAGAGTCTCCCTCTGTAGCCCAGGCTGGAGTGCAGTGGTGCGATCTTGGCTCACTGCAGCCCTGACCTCCTGGGCTCAAGCCATCCTCCCACCTTAGTCTCCCAAGTAGCGAGGACTACAGGCACAAGCCACCATGCCTGGATAATTCTGTTCATTGTAGGGATGAGGTCTCACTATGTAGCTCAGGCTGGTCTTGATCTCCTGACTCATGTGATTCTCCTGCTTTGGCCTCTCAAAGTGTTAAGATTATAAGCACGAGCCACCGTGCCCAGTATTTTTTTTTTTTTTTTTTTGAGACAGAATTTTAAAACAAGTGGTCACAGTAGCACAGAGAAAGGGGAAGCCCAGAAGGGTACCATGAGCACAACCAGGGGGTCTGGCCTCGTCTAAAGGTCGGGAGGCTTCTGGAATGGGATGGGTGAGCCGAGGCTTGCAGTACTGAGCCTAAGTTGCCGGCTGAAGGATGGGAGAGAACATTTCCCACAAAGGGGAAGGTGGGACGGCCGGGGGTGTCCAAGATGAGTCTCCCAGCTTAGGGTGTTCTGGGGAGAGTGGAAGCTGGGCCTACAGATACGCCTGGCTTTCCCCTGGCATTTTCTTCCACGTTCCTCTATTTTATTCTGGCCCGTCTTGTGGTCATAGGTCACATTTTAACCCCAGGTATCTGAGATGTAAAAATATGTGCCTTTAGGCCAAACGTGGTGGCTCACGCCTGTAATTCCAGCACTTTGGGAGGCCGAGGCAGGTGGATCACTTGAAGTCAGGAGTTCGAGACCAGCCTGGCCAACATGGTGAAACCCTGTCTCTACTAAAAATACAAAAACTAGCTGGGCGTGGTGGCGCTTGCCTGTAACCCAGCTACTTGGAGGCTGGGGCAGGAGAATCACTTGAACCCAGGAGGTGGAGGTTGCAGTGAGCCGAGATCGCACCACTGCACTCCAGCCTAGGTGACAGAGTGAGACTCTGTCTCAAGGGGAAAAAAAAATGTGCCATCAGTAAAAGAATATGGATGGGTCAGAGTGGGCCCTGCCCAGTCTCGAGAAGATCCCTGCTCCACATCTCGTCAATGTTCACCCTGTGGTTTGGCCTTGATGGAGGGACAACATCCCATAATTATTTCTGAGCAGTCAAAGTGTTCATCCTTCTCTTTCATGAGAACCATCTGGAACTCTGAAGACGATACTTTGGGGTCCAGTGAAGCTAGTGGCATACCCACGAGCTGCATTTGCTTGGCCCACACACTCTGCCCCAGGTATTAACCTAGAAACCACACCATTCCTGGCTTCACACCTGGGGAAAGCTCAGTCTGGGCAGACAAGTCAGAGAGACAAGTCAGAGAGCACAAGAGTGGCCAGGAGGCAGGCTGGGCAGGTGGCTCTCTTCAACAGGTCCCTATGCAATGCCTTCTCATTTCTTTTTCTTTCTTTTGCTATTTTTATTAACTGCCTCTTCAACCATTCATGCTGAGCCCTGATAATGACAAGTGGGCACTCCCTTGCTCTAAGGTCACCAAAGACCCCAGAGGTGGCTAAAGCTTGACCTAAGGAGGGAGGAAAAGCTTGAACACGTGGAACATTTCATAGAGAAGGGGAAGTCAATGTGAAGTTGCAGGTGGGAGTGCCCATTTGCAGATCCTACACATCATATTTCACAGGTGCATACTGGGGAAATTTACTACGTATTTCTACACTTGGTCAGGTTTGGTTTATGCTAATATTGAAAAATGTGGCCAGGCATCGTGGCTCACGCCTGTAATCCCAGCACTTTGGGAGGCTGGGGCAGGTGGATCATGAGGTCAGGAGATTGAGACCATCCTGGCTAACATGGTGAAACCCCGTCTCTACTAAAAATACAAAATAAATAAATAAATAAAAACTTAGCCGGGCATGGTGGCACATGCCTGTAGTCCCAGCTACTTGGGAGGCTGAGGCGGGAGAATCGCTTGAGCCCGGGAGGCGGAAGTTGCAGTGAGCCGAGATCGCGCCACTGCACTCTAGCCTGGGCGACAGAGTGAGACTCCGTCTCAAAAAAAAAAAAAAAAAAAAAAGTTATAAGACATTAAAGAGCTGTAACGACTAAATGCAATGAACAGCTCCTGATCTTGGCTGCAAAAAATTAAGATATAAAAGACAATCTTGTTAGCAACATCACATGCACACATATGTCTAGAAATGTCCCTGATAACAAGTTTGTAAGTGGAGGGGGTGTCTTTTACACTCCCTACCAACTTGAAAGAGGCCAAGACCAAGGGAGGTTGGCCTGGGATTTGAAAAAGAAAGGACAAGGCTATCGTGGGTAATTTGTAAGGTAGATAATATAGGTGCAAACAATCAAGAAGTAATGGCAAACTACATGTGAAGGCCTTTGCAGGGTGGGGTTATTAGTGATTTTTCTTGCTTTCTTGCAGTTTTCTATGCTTTTCAACAGTTTCTATCCTGAGCTTGTATTATTTGAGAATCAGAAAAAAAGGAAGAGGGCCAGGTACAGTGGCTCATGCCTGTAAGCCCAGCACTTTGGGAGGCTGATGTGGGAGGATCGCTTGAAGCCAGGAGTTGGTGACCATCCTAGGCAACATAGTGAGACCTCGTCTCTACAAAACACTAAAACAATCAGCTGGGCGTGGTACTGCATGCCTGTAGTCCCAGCTATCTGGGAGGCTGAGGTGGGAGGATCGCTTGAGCCTGGGAGTTCAAGGTTATAGTGAGCTGCAATTGTGCCACTGCACTCCAGTCTGGGTAACAGATCAATACCCTGTCTCTAAAAAACAAAGGAAGGAAATAAGGAAAGAAGGAAGAGTTTCAACTTGAAATACCCTCAGGCCTAGGGGCCAGCTGGGAGAGGCCGCTCAGGCAGGCCTCATGAGTGGGCACACTGCTCTCGGGGGACCCAGCTCCTCTGGGTCCACTTCCTACCTCTCACTGCCGTCTCTGCTGTCCTTCCCAGGGACGCCGCTGACCGCTGAGGGATCTCTGGGGTGTCCGTCTTTCCCAGCCGGTGGCTCCTGGAAAGAGGAGTGGGTGCTGAGTTCTGGACAGGGGCCCTCTGCGGGGCTGCTCTGTCTTCCCAGCAATCCTGCCTGCAAGTGGCTGTGGAGTGCAAGTTCCTATGGAGCAATCTCAGATGTGAACAAATTAAAGATGAATGCCGTTAATCACAGGAAACACAAGCCCTCAAGACTAGCATGTGGCCTTTGGAGAAAGTGAAAGGTGCCACTACTTGTATCATCTGTAAGCTGCCAACCTAGGCAAAGCCACCTCAACCACCTCCTCAAAGAAGACTGTCATAGCCACTCCCCCCGAGCACAGCCAGGCACTGGGCTCTAGGCTGTGCCCACTTGTCCTCATTTGACTTCGTCAGTGAGCTAACACCATCGTCCCCACTCCATGCATAGAAACAGAGGCCAGAAGTCAAGGACCCTGCTCAAGACCACACAGCTCATAAACAGCAGAGCTTGGATTTGAACCCAGGGCTATCTACCTGCAAAGCCTGTGCCCTTAACCACTGGGCCCTGCTGTCGTGAACCAAACTCTGCTGATTTAAAGAAGTCCTCAGGGCTGCAGTGCTCAACCGGGTTCAGTCCCCAAAGGGCCAGCTCTCAGGCCCTGGGGTGCCAGTCCCCTCTTCCTCCGGCAGACTTGCTTCCTCCTGGGTCCCTGGGCTGGCCCTACTCAGTGACAACATGGCCCGCCAACATCCCTGGTCTGCTGCTGAGCCTGATGGAGAACTGGGGCAGGACAAATACAGAAAGAGTGCTTCAAGGCAAGGAGCCAGTGAGCCCTGGAAGTGTCACAGTGGAGGGAGAGAGCCATGCAAAGCTGGCCTCTCCCTGCACGTGGACTTCACCATGGGGAGGCTGAGCCGGGGGGTGCCAGATGCACATGTCAGCAGAGGAGACAGCTCCCATGGACTGGGTCAAATCCCACTGGAGTGAACACTCTTCAATGTTCTACAACCTGCTAATGTCTGAAACAGGGCTGGCTCTGGGTGGGCCTCTGAACCCCTGTGGGGACCCTGCTGAGAGAACCACCTGAACGGGTGTGACCAAGCTCTTCACGGGTGGGGCCCCACCCTGGGGTGGATCACTGGGAGTCTTCCAGCCCTCATGGGCCTCCCTTCAAGGAACTTGTCCCACCTGGGCTCATGGGGGGAACAATTTCTGAAGCTTTTGAACTTGCTCATGTTTGGCTGAAGCAAAATGTGGGAAGTGGATTGCTCAATAGAACTGCTGTATCGCGACGGTCGGGAGCTGGGGCAGCAGCGTCACGAGGGTGCTGACGTCGGGTACCTTGTGGCTCCCTCAGGATGGGGGGTGTGCATAGTCACGGCAGGGGCTATGGGCCAGACTCACCCGCTTCCTCAGAAGCAGTTAGTGTTGGAGCAATGGGACATGCTGGGGAGGGAGATGAAGGTCTGAAAGGCCCTATGGGGAGAAGAGTCCCTCCCTCTGCATGAGGGACAGAAGATGAAGCCAACACCAGAAGATGAGGGAGGAAGGAACCCCACAGAGAGCACTAGATGCACAGCCGGGGCCCGTGCCATGCTGGTCCCAGAGATTTCTAGAAGACCCCTCTGGCCAGGCTCTGAGGAGTGCCACACGCACTGAAGCAGGAGCAAAGGGCAGACCTCCACCTGGAAGGCACGTCCTCTCCAAAGGGCCGAGCTGGCTCCCAGCAGCCTGCAGGAGCCCAGTCCGCTGGTGACTAGGAGGGGGCTCAGCCCAACAGAAGCAGGTGCGGGGGAAGCGGCCTCAGGAGGGCAGGGCCCAAGCCCCGCCAGGCCAGGCCACATGCAGGAGGCCGCCCGAGGTTACTTACTCCTCGAGAGGGAGCCAGCTCCTCGCTGCTCTGGCCAGAGGAATACAGATTGACATATTCACCCTCACCAGCTTCCTCACTGGCGTTTTCACTCTGGGGGAGACAGGACGAGAGGAAAGACACATGGGCCAGGCCCTCCAGCCGGCCCTCACAGCTGGCCAGGGGATGCCACGGCCTGCACTCTGGTCTTCCCAGGTGCAGAGAGCAAAGCTGCTTTTGCCACCTCTTGCCTCTGTGCTAGAGGGGATCCAAGTCTCCTGCTGCTGCTTCTCCAATGGTGTCTGGGGCTAAATCATCCTGGAGAGATGGCCTCACTGTAGTGGAGACAGCAGGGGTCCCCAGTGTGGCGGGAAACGATTATGGAGGGAGAGAAGCAACACATCAAGACAATCCCACATACTGGGGAGTGGGGTCCGCTGCCTGCACTTCCTCTGCCCCATGTACTTGTCTGCTCCAATCCGCAAGGCAGCATTTCTCTGAGTTGGACGAAGCGCTACAGGTACTTTAACAGGCTAGAGACCAGGCTTCTGTCATCGGCACCACATGCAACCGAACAGATACTTGTCCTGAATCTGTCACCTCCACACTTGCAAAGGGCTTTGTACCTTTCCCTAAAAACAGACAAGTAAATGGAAAGCTAGGAGCATTTTGTATCTTATGCGTCTGATAAGTTCCTCTCTAAATGGCCACTAATCCATTTGTGGAAAATCAGATTCCTAGTTTGATAGAACTTTGTATAGAAGAGTCAGTTCTGTTCTGGAAACACATGGGCTCCCATTGCACCTTGTGACCCTCAGTAGCTGTCAGCTCAGCCATGCTGCCAGCAGGTGTGCGCTGGCAGCCCCCGACTGCTAGTAAAGGGGAGGCAGTGTCTTTCAGGAACAGTGAAACCGCTTTTTAAAAAACGTGCAGCCCCATGTGCAGGGGTGTGTGTGTGTGTGCGCTGAGTTCTCACCGAGTCAGTGAAAGAGGTTTCGGAAGGAAGGCAGACAGTATTCCCATGAAAGCTGCTCTCCTGAGAAGCCGAGAGAGGCCCGTCCACGGTGCTGGGAGGTGGACCGGCCATGGTTGGCACGGCTAAGTCAGAGCTCTGAGACTGGTGGGCAGGTGGGAAATGTGGAGAGGAAGAGGAGGTAGGCGGAAGGAAAGGCGGAACGGAAGCTTGGTGGTGAGGCACGAAATCCTGGGAGTAGGACCTAAACACAGACTTATACTACAGAATCCAGGTGGAGAACAAACAAACACGAGAATACGAGAAGAAAACAGAAAAGAGAAAAAGTAATTAGATTGGCAGTAGCTGAGCAGTGACAGGCCGTTCACAGTAACTTAGTCTAATGGGCCACCAATCACGCCAAGCAACCCCCAGTCCTCGGGCCACTGTGATACCCACACCCAGCACCTCCTCCCTTGAGAAGGGCCCTGAGACTGGAGAGTGAACAGCGCTGTCCTCAGGGCTATCTAAACAGCATGACACAGAGAACGGCTCAAGTGGCCACATGCTCCGCTGGGACAGAAAATAAAACCCGCGTGGCCCATCGCTGTCTTGCCTGCTCAGGAACTTCGTGGCCAAATTCAATGTCACTGTAATTACTCATTTTGAATTTCTGGATGAATCTCTCAGGTTTTATTCCTTAAGAGTCAAACACTGCAACTTTTAAACATTGAAATCCACCTTGAATGCTTTTGGAAAGGAGCGGCACAAACCTTAAGCGTGGCTGGCAAGCTGCACTATGGAAATGCTAACGATGTCTGAGTCCATTTCTCTTCCTACCCCATTTTTTTCTTTCTTTCTTTTTTTTTTAAACAAATGAAGTAGGCTGGGCATGGTGGCTCACACCTGCAGTCTCAGCACTTTGGGAGGCCAAGGCAGGTGGATTGCTTGAGCCCAGGAGTTTGAGGCCAGCCTGGGCAACATGGCAAAACCCCATCTCTACAAAAAATACAAAAATGAGCTGGGGGTGGTGGTGAGTGCCTGTAGTTTTAGCTGCTCTGGAGGCTGAGATGGGAGGATCACTTGAGCCCAGAAGGCAGAGGTTGCAGTGAGGCAAGATCAAGTCACTGTACTCCAGGCTGGGTGACAAAGCAAGGTCCTGTCTCAAATAAAAACAAATGTGATCTTACAACAGCTTTGATGCCACCTTGTAGCCACAAGGCTATACTCCCCCAGATGCTCATCAGAGAGGAAAGACACTGTGTTGAGAAGTGACAGCAAATCCCATGGCTTCTGGGGTCCAGTGAGCACCCCTGGCTGGGGCTCTGCTGCTGAAGGAGGGACAGAGGTGTTCCAGGACCTGGTCAGCAGCCACCACGTGGAGAGAACCTAATGATGTGATGTCATCGTGTCCTACAAAGGCCCGCCATCATGCTGCTACCATCATGGGGAGCTGGGAGAGCACTGTTGGGGTGGCCACGTCCAAAGTCCTTGCAGATATGGGTGAATGAATGAGTCACAAAATTAAACAAAACAAAGACCTTGCCGGGCTCACTGGCCCACTACAGAGGCGGGGACGTGAGGAAAGTCAAGCCCAGTGCAAATGTGCGTGCCACTCGCTCAAACATTCTCTGTGTTTGCTGTGGCTGGGGATTTTCAGAACCCATGGAAAAGAGGAAGAAGAGGAAGAAAAATGAAGTTTTAAACTAACACGAGGTCAAAGCCACTCATCCTTAAGTAGTTTTTTGTTTTCTCTTTTGAGACAGGGTCTCACTCTGTCACCCAGGCTCACTGCAGCCTCGACCTTCTGGGCTTAAACAATCCTCCCACCTCGGGTTCCTGAGTAGCTGGGACCACAGGTGCATGTCACCACACCCGGCTCACTTTTTGATTTTTTTGTAGAAACGGGGTCTTTCTATGTTGCCCAGGCTGGTCTTGAACTCCTGAGCTCAAATGATCTGCCCGCCTCAGTCGCCCAAAGTGCTGGGATTACAGGGATCAGCCACCATTCCTGGCCCTTAAGCAGTCTGGCAAAGCTACCCTTTAACCTGTACAAAGAGCTACCGTAACTCGAGGGACAACGCAACCCTCTCGTTTCCACCTGTGTGTACAGCCGTGGCCCCTTCCCGGCTGCACTGACCAGAGTTTCAAGCTCCTCCCTCATCTCACTCCTGTGATCTCACACCAGATCCATGACATCTGCCCTAAGCACTCACTACCACTTACACATCTGCTTTCCCATCTAACCTACAAACTCAAGGCCAACCCTATGCCATGGTCAAATCAATCAGTGGAAGTGTCATACATGTGACCAGCACTGAACACTCAGGTACCTGTACAAGTGAAGTTCCCTTCATATCCTTCTTTCAGGAGCTCGGGGGGCAGACACCCTGCTTGGTACACCCTGGCTTGCCGCCCTCACCTACACCCTCACAGCAGGCTCCACGCAACACTTCAACGTTTCACAGCAATTACCCAGGATGGCGCTGCAGGCCTGGGAGCTCGCTGTGGGCCTTCCTGGGATGGCAGTGGGGTGAAGGGCTTGGCTTTCTGGGTTTTCCATCGATCTCTGGAGGATGCCTGCACACAGCAAGCCTCCCTTACTGGCTGGGAAAGTCCACAGAGAAGACAGCAAGCGGGATGCACTGGCTGAGGGGTGGGACGGCGTGCTGCTGGGGGGGGGCTGCCTTCAGGGAACCCTTGCATGACTGTTTCAGGGAGTGGCTCAATCTTTTGCAGCCCCAATTCTCAGATCTGCCAGATGTTCATTCCCAATGCCCAGACACTGCCACGAGATTTGCTAAACAGATCCCCCTCACCTTGCCTTGCTGCTGCCTAGTTTAAGGAGTCATGTTCCACGCTGACTCCTTCTGGAGTCTTGAAATAGCCTCATTGGCGCCCCCGTGTAAAGTCACTTTGTGCTTCCACGTGCCCTGCAATAACTGAGCACCTGATTTACACATACACAAATGGCTTTTGTGTCATCACAAAATGTACCAAGTTGGAGAAGTGTCTTCCTAACCAATCACATGGTGTGTTTAGCCGGTTTTAATTCAACAAGGTGAGGGGCAGACTCCCACAGCGTGGTGCCTCTTCCGGGAGACGGCACAGGGCAGCGGCTGACTGCAAGGTCTCCAGTTGCCCCTCATGGCATCTCTGCTTGTGTGCCCTAGTACAAGTGACTGAAGTTCTTGAGCCTCAGCTCAAGCTGTTCATCTTTAAAACGGGGATGAAAACAACAGCCCCTCCCCCATAAGGTTTCTGCGACGTTCCGCGAGACGCAGAGCGCTGCGTGCAAGTCCTCTCCTGCCCTCCAAACAATCCAGGAACTGCCCTAAATAACAGTACTGGGGCATTCAGTAGGGGCCTAATACATATTTGCTGATACGTATTTTAGTAGGCACCTAATACATAGTCTAGGCACTGTATTAATTAAGGTGTCTAGAATATTACCTGACTCACAGCAGCGTCTCAGTTTTGAGTGTGGATGGGTAAGAGACAAACTTCACCCACTGCATGGGTTCAGGTCCAGACACTGGGGAGGGAGGCTCAGGGAAATGACCAGGGGTGTGGGCTGCCAAGGAGGGGGCAGCTAGCAAGGAGAAAGCAAGGAGAGTCGGCCTCTCTTGGACAAAGGGGCCTGGCCTGCTCTGCCTCTGCAGCTGTGAGCTCACGTTCTGGTATTCAAGCTATGCAGTCGTGCTGGGACAAGAGCCAAACTGGAAAGGTACCTTCACGGGGCAGGGAGACACAGGGAAAACCTTCTGATCACCATGAAGCCCTTGCTGTGCCCCTTGGGCTCTGCAGATGCCAGGAGCTGCATCAGGGCTCATGGTCACACCATTTACAACAGGCCCCCATCTCTACCGATTCCCCAGAGCAATACTTCCAGCCCCTTATGATCACGCTTACCCACAGGGGCAGAGAGAAAGGCAGGGCGGGCCATTCCACAGAAACGCCGCCTCATCACAGCCTGGAGTTTATTTTAGGATCTGGCTCGTGCCCGGGTTTGCTTCTGACGAGCTGCTGCTCTCTGTGCAGCAGGAACTTTTATTTATAGCCAGAATAAGACTGTTTGGGCTGAGGATTTTAGAACGGGAAGGGCTGCCTGTCTGAGACTTGCAAACTTCTGCACAAGATCTAGGGGTGCCAGTTAGGAGAGGGGTGCCTGGCCCCCAATGTCAGCCCTGGTCACATAGCCAGTCGAAACACAGCAGGGACTGCCTCATGAGGACGAGAACAACTATTCCTACCTCATGCTTCCTGCTAGGCAGATGAAGTGTTGCACGGATCATCTCAATTAACCTACACACAGTGCCTTACTGTTCTTATTACTGATGAAAATACTGAGGCTGGGAGGGGAGACCACGTGCCTAATAACACAGCTGGCAAGATGTGGCGTGGGTATGGCTGATATCACAATCAGTTCGTGTTTTCTGAAATACTGAGGTGTATCCTGGACGAGACAGGCCCTAACCATTGCAATCCCACAGCTCTGCAGGGTACAGCCTTACCAAATCTGCAGAGTTCCTCAGCTGAGTGCTTTGTGACACCAGGCATGCAAAGCCCAGTAAGCTGAGACTTGATCCATAAGCCAGGATGCAGAGAGGGGTGCACTGGCCAGAGTGTGGCAGGACAGGCAGGGAAAAGGTGGAATCAGTAACCAACTCCTTTGGAAACACACCCCTGAAAGCCACTGGGCCCCGGAGTCGAAACGATGCTGGAGGCTGATGACCTCATATGTGAGCGTGTGGCCAATTCATTAAAAGGCAAAGCTGCCTGAAGCTGGCCAGGCACCAGTTTTTTTTCTCACAAGTAAAATACTTAGAAAAGGCACTAGTTTTTGGTGACACCTTCTCTCTATTATAGTCCTGGCATGGAAAGAGGACTAGGGATGGGCTCTGTGTTGCCTTAGCAAGAAAGCAGGAAACATCTTTTTCTTCCTTTCTTTTTTTGAGACAGGGTCTCGCTCTGTCACCCAGGTTGGAGTGCAGTGATGCGGTCATGGCTCACTGTAGCCTCAACCTCCTGGGTTCAACCGATTCTCCTGCCTCAGCCTCTCAAATAGGGGGGAATATAGGCATGTGTCACCAGGTACAACTGATTTTTTGGATTTTGTAGAGATAGGGTTTTGCTGTGTTGCTCAGGCTGGTCTTGAACTCCTGGTCTCAAGTGATCCTCCTACCTCAGCCTCCCAAAGTGCTGTGATTATAGGCATGAGCCATCGTGCCCAGCAGGAAAGCAGATCTTTAAAGGAACAATTCTGAGTCCTCAATATAACAGCCACTCCACTTAATTCCTCTGCTGATCAGGAAGAGCGCGTGCCAGAGGAGGCTGTCTGCTCATCAGCGGCTGAGGGTTAGGGACACAGGCTGAGGAACCTTGATCAGAATGGTTGCTCCACAGTGACTTGAGCTCCAAGCCCTGGAGAATTGTCAGCTCCACCAGTTACAGCGAAATGTGGTCATGTAAATGAATGGATTCACTGGCATGGTGAAGTGTTTGGGAAGAGAAGTTGCCAGAAATTGGTCATTACTGCATAATCTTGGCTCAAGCAAGGCTTATGACTTCAGAGTTTTTGGATGCTACTTAGCAAAACAGATAAGCTATTGGACAGCTGGTTTTCGGGCTTAAATTTTTATCCCTCATTTGTGAGAAAACACATTCAGGGGAAGCTGCTTTTCTAGTGTGGTCTGGGCTTCCTTCCTCAGCGGAGAATCAATGGGAGCCACAGCTCAGCACTGGCGCTGGGCTCAGAGCACATATGTCCTTCAACTAGGGGACGGTGAGCCTCAAAGTGTGGGCCCTAATTTATCTATTCTGGAAGGAAATTGAGCTTTTCACTGCTGATGACACCCACATGATTGTCTGGGGAGGAAAGCTTATCTGATTTGATTCTTATAGAGATGGGGTATGACCACTCCCAGGACACCCTCCTGCCCCAGGAAAGGTGCTTGGTAACACTCCTTGTTACTCCATTTGGCAAACTATTAGGGATACCTCTGGCTTTGTCTTCTCTTTCCTTACGGTCCCAATTAACTACTGGTTTACACAGTAGGGTCAACCTTAGGCCCAGGGGCAACTCCTTTTCCTTGATGCCCTTGTGTTAATTTAAAACAATAACTATACCTTACATAATGTCAAAAGATGAGTTCCAAAGCCAAGTGGTAGGTTCTGAGGCCAATGCCACATGCACATGAACTGAGATCTGCCACTGACCGTTTTCTTTGATCCTGGTAAGAAGGCAGTCCTGTGGGTCACACTGTGTGAATGACAAGATGGCATTCTTCTCACCAAAGAAAGGCAACATTAGCATTATGTTGGGTCCAAAAAATACCTTCTCCCTTTTCAAATAAACTCCTTAGTGGAGCTTATTTTTAAAAACCACCTGAATATCCTAAGAAAAAAGGATGTAAAAGAACAAAAATGCGTTGCTTGGGAGAAGATGGGTGAATGCAAAAGTTCCTTATTAAGTTCCTTCTCATGTGACGTATTTTTGCAACTGGAATCACAATATCTCCACTGAAAATACTACGTTTTGGCCAATGGCTTCATGGCAAATTACACTCTTGCAAAACCTCCAATACATTCTAGGATGCTCTGTAATTCACTAAGTGTTGATCTGAATAGCATCAACCCTTTATAGAAAGATTTAGTACAGACTGAAAAATGATTCAAATTCAGTTCTAGAAGTCTGACAACTATTTTTACTCAGTTTGCATTTCAACAGCCTGACAGGGGCTCTAGTTTATACTTATTCTTAGAACTCTATTTAGAGCCTGTAGCTACACTTTGTAACATGTCAGAACATGAAGGAGAAATACACGCCTCTCAACGTCCAGCCTACACACTTTTCTTTTGACCCAGCCTTACGAGATCTCAAAATTTATTTGGCAATTAAGCAGTTCAAAAATGTTAATCTAACGCTGTATTTTTCATGACAGGGTTCTGGATTCCAACCCTGGCTCTAGCTTAACTTGGAACAAATGGCTCAGCTTCTCTCTCCTGGCTTCTCCATCTCTAGAACTGCAGTGAACCATTTGATCACAGAATAGGAAGGAAGGCCCTTGATAGGGAAACAGTAGCCTGACGTGGAAGTAAAGGCGAGAGGCACTGGACATGGAACTGGCCCTCAGGATGAGTGTCAGTGCACGACCTTTACAAGGAATGGGGATCCTTTGGGTACCAGCCTTCCAAGAAAGTTTGTGTCTATTTCCTATAACTTTATCTTAAAACTTCTCCTCTGTAATTTTCCCCACCACCCTGACTGAACTCCCACATGACAGTTTGCCTGTCATGGATGGAGTCAGAAGTACAACCACGGCCAGGTGCTACAGTGACACTACTGTGCCTGAAGCTGGTCAAGGGGCACCGATCAGCCAAAATGCCAGGCTGTAAACAATAAAGATTCTCAAAGTCTACAACCAGGGGTTGGAAACAGCTGCATCAGAGTGGTTGCTTTTGAAAGCCCCCAATGCGAGGCACTCTCAGCTCTGTTCCTGCTGTCAAGGCTGTGACCAGTCCTGCTGTTGAGATGGGCATACTCCCTACTGCCCACAGTAAGGCAAGGCAGGCTCGCTCCTGGGCTCAGGAGGTAACGCCGTCTCCTCCAGAGCTGGGCCTTTCTCTATAGGTGGCTCTACATTATCCCGAGGGTCGCAGCGACCTGGAAGGGGCGCTGGTCTGCATGTACCTCCTTCCACAAGACCGGGTCAAGCTGAGTGGGATCTAATCCAGCCTTCACACTTCAGAGCAGCACTGGGTCTTTTAGGAAGAGTGGAAAAGCACAGGGGGAACGCACTGCAGGAGCCAAACTGTGTTTCAAGGGCTCTGCAGACAGGAACTACCTGGGAAACTCTTGAGCCAGACACAGCAGACAGAGCCTCAGGTCAGTAGGGAAGGAAAATGAGGAAGAAAATGGATTCTTGGCCAGAGCCTGGGACCAATGCATCTGTTACATGGGAGCTAGAGGCTAGGCTGCACCAAAGCTGCCAGTTCACAGCCCATCCCCTCTCCTCAGGGGACATGCAATCCTGAGAAGACGAACCGGAACATGACACAGGAAAGCAGCAGCCTCCCCCACATGGCGACAGATCTGATGCTAATAGCTCCCTTTCCATGAAATGCTGGTTGTGCGTCACGTACTACATGTGTGCTTTTCATCCTTGTAACAACCTTGTGCTCCCACTGCACAGAGGAAAGCGGGGCCCAGGGCACTGGGGCAGGGCGGTGTGCTCAGGTTCATACAGCAAGTAAGGAGAAAACACGGTGGGGGAGAAGACAGGGTTGTGCAGGAAGGAGAAACTCGTATGTTGGGAAGGGATGAAGGGAAGGCAGTGGAGGTGTGCAGGGGACAGGTTCGTGGTAAGGTGGGGAGAAGCAGTGTGAGGGCCTCTGAAGAGCCAGGGAAGCTGGCCCTGGTTCTGCAGGGATGTGGCGACACTATAGTCTAGCTGCAGGGTTGAGAAGCAGGGAGGGCCTCTGACTGCAGAGGCAGGAAGGCCAGTCAGGAGCTGCAGTGCATCCAGGTGAGACATGGGGGTGGGGAGGAAGTGAGTGGCCACGGGCTGGAGAGAAGCGGACCCGCTCAAGGCTAATGCCCTGTGCAGTATCAGCAAGACAAGGTGGGATTGGGACAAGAGGGGCAGGACAAGAGTGAATGGGCACTGCCTGCCTGTCTGCTATGTGCCAGGCATGGGGACTAATTTCTGACCTCAGGGAGCCCAGGGTCTGGTGAGGAGAGAAGCCTGCACTCAAACAGCTGGAGATCTGTGGAGACTCAACCTTGGACTTGTAGATTCTGCCTCAAAGGGTATGAACTTGTAGACTCTGCCCCTAAGGGTATGGACTGGTAGATGCTAACCCTAAGGGCACAGACTGGTAGACCACACCCTTGAGGGTATAGACTTGTAGACTACATTGTGCTGCTAAACCCCCAAGAATGGAGGAGAGTCCAGGAGTCAACGGTGTGAAATAACCTGAAGCACCTATGTACTACGTGAGCTATGCCAGGCCAAGGAGGAACATGCACCAGTGGGAGGGAGAGGCCTCAAGGGGGCTTCACAACATGGGGACAGCGGCACAGTCCTTTTCCCCAAAGAGGAGCACTCCATGCGGACCGTGCAAAGGGAGGGTCAGACCAGTGTATGCACCAACACCCCCCCCAGGGAGGGGCTGCCTTGAGAAACCCCTCTCCCACCCCCGGCTACCGAGTTCTGCCCACAGATGCTCCCTGCTCTCTCTCTCAATGTGATCTAGCTCTGACCAGGACAAAAAGCCAATGAGACAAGATGGCATCAGGGAGGAACAAAGGACAAAGGTCAGGATGGCAGGAACTTATTTTTTCCAACAGGTGCCGAGAGCCCCATGGACTGTCTTCCACTTCCCTCCCGTGGGCCATTCCGTTTTCCTCCTCCTCTCCTCCCTTCTTCTCTCCTTCTCTCTCTCTCTCTCCCCTTTCCTGTTTGGCCTTTAGGCCCGTCAGTGTGCCCATGGTTTCTGTGATGGCTCATCCTTGGGGATGGTTTGTGGCCAGGAGGTTGTGGGTAGGGAAGGAGAGAAAGAGTGAGTGAGTGAGAGGCAGATGAATGGGCAGAGTGAAGGAGCCTGCAACAGGTCCCGAGGGGCTGGGCCTGGCATTTCCCAGTGAGGGGACGCCATGGCATGGGGACTGAGCATCTGCATGAAGCTCAAGCCTTCTGTTGAGAGCACATGTGCTGATGCACAGAAACCTGGGCCCATCTCAGAAAACGACTGTTTTGCCCAGAATGGGATGCCAGCTGCTCTGCAGACCCTTTTTAAAAAATTAAAGTCCTCAAGATGATACACACTTAACTCTCTTAGCCTGAAGTTTTTTTTGTTTTTTTTTTAAACAGATGACAGTTATTACAGGCATTTCAATATAACTTCTACTCACAACTTGGGTCTGCTAGCAGTTTTAATTATCCAGATTCATTCTGGAAGCCAAGATGGTAAAGAAATATTTCAACAGATTTCTAGCACCCAAATAGATCTCTTAGTGAGAGTAAATACCCATAACTTTCAGTTAGCAAAGAAAGAACGTACAAGAAAGTAGTGTGCGGTATGGAGGAAGGTGTTTTTTCTTTTTTGAGACGGAGTCTTGCTCTGTTGCCCAGGCTGGAGCGCAGTGGCGCGATCTCCACTCACCGCAAGCTCCGCCTCCTGGGTTCACACCATTCTCCTTCCTCAGCCTCCCGAGTAGCTGGGACTACAGGCGCCCGCCACCATGCCTGGCTAATTTTTTTTGTATTTTCAGTAGAGCCGGGGTTTCACCGTCTTAGCCGGGATGGTCTTGATTTCCTGACCTCGTGATCCGCCCACCTTGGCCTCCCAAAGTGCTGGGATTGCAGGCGTGAGCCACTGCACCCAGCCGGAGGAAGGTGTTTTTTCCAATGCCAACCCTGCAGCACCGGCAGCCCTAATGGTTACTGAGAGATTCTGCATCTCTCAGTCTGAAGCCTGTGCAGGGGACGGTAGGAGGGACTCCCTGGGACCAACTCGTGGGAGGTGCTGGTGAGAGAGAAGCCCAGCAAACAGTTGAGTCCAGGCCCAGCAGAGCCTGCGGATGGGGAGGACTGGCTTTTCCTGGAGTGGAGGTTCTGGGGAGACGGGAGGGCTGGCTGTCATCATTCCCCTCATGACCTTATTCTAAGTGTTTACATTTGAGATGACCTTCCCGAATGGACGCTGGGCTTCCTGGCCTCCATGCCTCTGGCAGGTCCTTCTGTTTGGAACATCTTGACTTGCTTTCCCTGTCCTTTAGCTCCTAAAAATCCCGACTGCCCTTCAAGTCACAGTTCAAGCTCCACCCCCAGCCCCCACGACCCTGTCCTTGCTCCGCCACCCACAAGGTTTCTATGCCTACAACTCTCATGTCATTCCTCACACGTGCTTTCATGTGGTGTGAACTTGTATTTTACATACAAGGTATCTTAAGACTCCCATATATTCCAGGGATAAAAACCATGACGTGGCCAGGCGCAGTGGCTCACGCCTGTAATCCCAGCACTTTGGGAGGCCGAGGTGGGCAGATCACCTGAGGTCAGGAGTTTGAGACCAGCCTGGCCAACGTGGTGAAACCCCATCTCTACTAAAAATACAAAAAATTAGCTGGGCGTTGTGGAGGGCGGCTGTAATCCCAGCTACTCCGGAGGCTGAGGCAGGAGAACGCTTGAACCTGGGAGGCGGAGGTTGCAGTGAGCCGAGATCGTGCCACTGAACTCCAGTCTGGGCAACAGAGCAAGACTCCATCTCAAAAACAAAAACAAAAAACCAAAAGCCATGACGCACTCAGACCCAAAATTAATTAATATGTGTGCAGATGTTCTTTGGTTCTGCGCAGGCTTCGTTCCCGTCTTCCTCAGCCTGCTGACCCATGGCCCTGCTTTGCTCGGGGCCATCCTCCTCAACTGCATGTCTTTTGCAACCCGGCCTGGAAAAGCTGATGTCCTGAGCTTGCTGAATTAAACCCATCCCTGGTATCAGGGAAGGAGTGAATGAGAATACTTCTCAGTATCCACCTCCATTTAAATTGTTCCACACAGGTTTAGTGCCCTACAAATTCCCTTGGCAAGAGGTTTTCAATGGTTAGAATCTTTTAATGGAAATAATCGTCCACTGTGCCAAGAACCACGTGAGGTGTCTTCAGATTTGTCAACTGCTGTGTTTCCAAGGGGCACTCCTTCAGAGTTCCATGCTGGACAAACCACACAGGCCCAGGAGCAATGAATGAAGAAAGTCAGGAATAAAGGGCCGCTCTGATAGTAATCCAAAGCCCTATGTCTGGGGCTCATCTCAGAATTTAACCAAAGGATATATGAAGGACATGTTGGCACTGTACTGAATCCCTTCTCTGAGGTTCCGGCATACTGGGTGCTGAATGTCCCAAACCTGGCCATTACTAATGGTTCCTGAGGTATTCTCCTTTTAATGACATAAGGACCTTATAAGGTCCTTCCCTCAGGCTCCTTGGTGGGCTTTTTGCTAAGAATGCAGTGTTTTAGACACAAGATGTCTTAAGGCTCTTGTATGTCCCAGGGATAAAAACTATGATGTACTCATAACCAAACTTAATTAAAATGTCCTCGAATTTAATTTTGTAGCGAACAGTCCAGTTCATTCATAGTCCTCTAACCCTAACTGCTCAAAAGGGATATTGTGGAAACTCTAAGGGGAAAGAAAACAAAAACAAAAATCTAGCTCAGTCAAGAGCTCGGATTGTCTAAAGGCCAAGTTTCGCAAGATTTGTGAAAGGAGCTTGCCAGAGGTGCCTCTGAGGAAACCAGGGGCTTCTGTGTGGCCACAGCAGGGTGAGGGGAGCGCATCTTCCCAGCATGAGTAGGGATGCTGGGGGCTCTAAGGCGTGAGGCCTCAGTACCCATTGGGAGAATGCACTCCAAGGTCCTCAGACAGGCAGGACCATCTTGGTCGAAGGCACTGGGCATTGGACTGCCCACCCTGGGCACAGATGGAAACCAGACAAGACCAAACTGGGAACTTGAGTTTGGATAAGTCTTTAAAAGTCACTCGGTCCAAACTCATCATTTACAGAGGGGGAAAAAAGGCCAAACAGGTTAACTCTCATGTGTAAAGTTAGAAACAGAACAAGACTAGAATCCAGAACTCTTATTACTAAGACAATGAGAGCAAGAACAGTAATAAGCTTTCTAAGCTTACTACATACCTAGACATTTCATATAATTTTACTTAATTTTCACACTTACAAAATATGAGGCAAGTAAAATCCAGTCCCAAAGGAAAGACGCTGAAGCATCTTTGGCGGGGGGCCATGGGGGGAGAATTGCACTGCCCAAGGCCAAACTTCTTTCAAGTGGGACTCGAAATTGTTCTAGAGTTCTTTCCCCTGTGCTAAGTTTCATTTTAATACACGAAAGGGAGAATGGTGGCCATTTTGGTTCCTGGACATGCGCAGATGCCAGTGAAAGACTCCCCTCTTCAGTGTCAGCCCCTAGGCTTCAGCAGTAAACTGTTTGCCCAAATGGCTGCAGCCCATTCCCTTCCTGGACCCATGCCCCGTGCAACATCACTTAGTAGCAACTACCATCAAGAGGCAGAAGCAACTTCCCTGCTCCCTGAATCTGGGCTGGCCTTGTAATTTAACTGAGCAAATGCAATGGAACAGGCATCACACTACTTCTGAGCTGAGGCCCTAAGGGGCCTTGCACGCCTCCATTTGTGTTTTTTGGAAGCCCGCCAGCTATCATGTGAACAAGCCCAGGCCAGCCTGATGGAGGTGACAGACTACATGGGTCACAGCCAAATCAGCCCCATTGTCTCAGCTCAGGTCCCAGGGATGTCAGTGAGTTCAGCCAAAATTGGCCAAGCCTGGGCCAGAGCAGCACACCCATCCTGCTACCCCGTGTCCTAAGCAGTGACAAATGCTCACTATTATTTTAAGCCACCAAGTTTTGGGTGGTTTGTTATGCAGCAAAAGCAAACTAATACATCCCTGAGAGTCAAACCATCCTGCGCTAGTGAAGCCTGCTCTCCTCGACCTGGCTTTCTACGTGAGGAATAGTACCACCCATCTACTCATCCATCTCATCTATCTTATCTATTTATTTTGAGACAGGGTTTCACTATGTTGCCCAGGCTGGACTTGAACTCTGGAGTTCAGGTGATCCTCCTGTCTCAGCCTCCTGAGGAGTGGGGACTACAGGTGAGTGACACCACACCTGGCTATATTCCTTTTTAATCCTGGAACACAGAGGGCTGATCCAAGGTCCAAAGCGAGATTGGGATAAAAAGGCTAAAATGTCTCTGTCAGTTTATGCCAGACTGGTGATGCTCCCAAGGTGGCCACTCACATTTCCCATGCCTGCCCCTGCCTCACCTGGATGCCTCATGGTCTTTAAGGCCCCAGAGAACCAACCATTCATAGCCTTCCCATCTAGGTGTAGGGACCCGCAGAAGGGCAGGGGCCGCGACGGGCGGCAGAACACATGGCTGAGGCACACGCTTCCAAGGAACGGCCCTGTTCACGCGTTTCCAAGTAAAGAACAGCAGGGAGCAACTCACCGAGGGCACGGGCAAGCTGCCGTGCCGGCTGAGAAAGGAGTTAGAGACGGACACACTGAGGCCCTGAGCGGCACTGCCGTCCTCGGGGGTGAAGGCCACTTTAGTTTGCTGGACACAGTGGGAGACAGAGGAGAAGGAAGAAGCAGCACAGGAGGCCTGCTGGACAGAGGGGAGGAGAGAGAAGGCAGGGAAGGAGGGAGAGAAGCAGAGAACAGTCAGGTCCGTGCAGGGAAAGGCCGTGGAGGTTGCTCTCCACATCCTCTAACAGACGTTCTGGAGAGGGATGGCTTCTGGGCCCAGTTCAGGGACTAAAACCAGCTGCCGAAGGCCATCTGCATGAAAGGGCACCCTCCTTCATTTCCTTACACTAGATCCTAAAAATTGTGTCCACTGGAAGCAGGTTGGGTGGAAGGAGGACGAGGGGGCTGGAGCCACACAGAACTGGGCTGACTCTGGGCTTGGAGCTGCTCCTCTGTGGGGAGTGGATCCATGTGTCATTCACACATCTTCAGAACTCAGATGGGGCTCCGGCTGCCTGGGTTTGAGTCTGGACCCTGCCATTTCTCACCTGTTTGGCCTTGGGCACTACTTAAAGGTCTCCGTGCCTCAGGTTTTCCATCTGTAAAATGGGGATAACCCTAGTGTCTCCTGTACAGGGCTGTTGGGAGGATGAAATGGGATGATACATGTGAAGCACTTGAAATATTGCTTACCACACTGTACGTGGGCCAACAGGTGTGTGTAATGAGCACCATTTTTGTCTGTGAAGTGTGGATAACGCTTCCTGCATCTGCATTTGAGAGAGGGTGTGACCAGCAGCTGGCAGGACCTGTCAGGTGGTATGCCTGGGCTGTCATTAGGATTGGGTGTGGCTCCCAGGTCTTCTGTTTCTAGCTGTGGCCTTGGATTAAGGTTCGCTGGCTCTGTCTGCCTCAATTTACTTATAATGGGGATGCCAGGAGCTGTGGCAGGGACCATGTAGAGCCAGATGAGAGCCCTGGTGCTTACCTGGGGAGGTGTTCAACACAGATGTTCCTAACAGGCCTCCAGGGGCTGAGCTCGCCACTGCCCTGCAGGCGTGGTAGAACAGGTTCTGATTCCACGTGCTCCCTAGGGGTGTCTCCCCAAATATTCAGAAGCCTGTGGACTCCACAGTATGGAGAAGATGCCCAAGGATGGCAAATGGGCCAAAAATATTTTCAATAAATCTGGCTCAGCAATGGCTTTTTTTTTTTTTTTAGACAGGTTCTCACTATGTTGTCCAGGCTGGTCTTGAACTGGGATCAAGTGATCCTCCACCTCAGCCTCCCAAGTAGCTGGGAATATAGGCATGTGCCACCACCACTCCTGGCTCTCGGCAACAGTTCTAACCAAACATTTTAGGCAAGGGGTCTCTAAATGAGGCATTTATGTTTCCATGGTGGGACCCTTTTTGAAACATCTTCAGAGCAATTGAGATTCACATTCTCAATTGTGTCTGTGGGATGGGCAGGGCAGGTGAGGATCTGAGACTCTGAAAATGGCACGTGTGACACGGCTAACAAGTGGCAGGACTGGAATTCAGGACTCCCAACTCCAAGCTTGGCCTTTCCTCTACTGGACATGGCCACCTCTGAAGTGGCTGAGTGTGGTTTTTGAGTGGAAACAAAACAGCTTGCTTGGTTAGCCAGAGCCCACTGAGTATAGGAAGGCTCAGGAATTCCTGGGACTGGGCTGAGCCCCAGGTGATTGATTATATGGAGTAATCCAGGGACATTTGTCCTCCAGTCTGCAGCTGCCTCCCAGAAGAATCAGATGGCCCCTCATGTCCTCTCGCAATGGATAAAAGATGGCCCAGTGCACACCAGTCGCCTCCTGGTAGAAGCCACCAGACTGGCCAGCACACGAGAGCAGCAGCCCAGGCAGCTCTGAACAAGCCTGGAGCTCCCTTCTGGGGAGCTTCCTCTTCCTGGGGAGCATGGCTGGACAAGAAGCTCAGATCTTCAAACCTGACTAGGGCCCTCCATGTCATTAACTGGCAGCAAAGGGAGAAAGTTTGGAGGGATGCCACAGGTACCCCCGATCTGCTCACCCTCCCAGTGCCTGGGCAGTTCCAGAGCCTCATGGGGTGCCCATGGTGGAACAGCTTGCCTTCTGTGCTGGCCCGTGCTTCCTTACATGCACAGGAGTCCTTAGCACACGAGTGTTTTCTAGAAGAGGAAGGTGCCATGTCTGAAACAGAGTGGCTCTGTTTAAAGCCATCCTCCACTTCAATGGCACTTGTTTTCCTTGGGCCCTCCCCGGCCAAGGCTGGGTTGTAAGTCACTCTACACAGTTAGGCCCATTATGCCAATCAAGTCCACAGATGGCTGTGCACAGACCATGTCCTGTGCTTTGATTGAGTCCCTCCTTTCTGGGAGGTCTATGTTGAAGCCAAAGAAGAAAGAAAAAAATACAAGAGACTGTCAGCAGAGAGAGCAAACACCCTGAGTACAAGCCTGTCCCTGCTGCGCGGGGCTGCTGCGGAAAAAAAAGGTCCCTGCACCCCAGGGTGGGGAGGTGCTGGAGTGGGCGCTGGGCTGCTGGTGAGCATCTAAGCAGGAAGTAAAAGCATCTGTGTGGGAGATGGTGCCTTCCACGCCCAAAACCAGGGCCCTGCCACAGCAGGGAGGAGGGTTAACCCTGCCCCCAAGGAGGGTCATTCTGGTTCCTAGAGACCTGCTAGGATCGGAAGTTCTAGTCACAAGGGAAGGTGTCACTCACCAGCTGCCGCTGCTTGGGGGGTAGGGCGGGCGGCGGGGCCAGCTCCTGCACGGAGTCCGCCCCACTGAAGGAGTCGCTGAAGCCGTATACCTCCATGAGGAGCTTGTTCTTCTGCTGGTAGATGTGCTCGTTCTGCGGCGTCTGGTAGAACATAGAGGGCTGCGGCTCCGAGTAGTCCTCCAGCAACTGCATGTAGGCCAGCACTGTGAAACGGAGGGAGAAAGCTGCAGCGAGGCCGGGGGAGGCCACATCAGGGAACCCCTCCCCCCATTCTTCCCACAGCAGCTAGGGGGCTTTCCACTGAAAGCACCTCAGAGAGGGACGAACAGACGGAGCACGGAGGACTTTTCGGGCAGTGAAATCACACTCTGTCTGATGCGCTAACGGAGGAGACACGTCCAGACTGGCAGACGCGCAACACCAATGGGGAACCCTAATGTGAACTGGGGACTCAAGCGAGGGCACGTGGCGGGTGCAGGGATGGCAAGTCTCAGCCACCTCCTGAGCAGGCACTTTCCCCTCGAGGCATGTCGCAAGTGCCACGAGCAGCTGCCAGGTGGAGCTGAGATTCAGATGCCAAGAAAAAGTGGTGGCTCTGCAGTGCTAAATTTTGTATCTTCAAATAATCACAAAGCCAGAGGCTTCTCTGCAAACCCCAACTAGTCAACAAATCAAGGAAGGCCAGACACTGAGCTGAGGAAGACAGTCACAGAGGTAGGGAGTTTATTTCTTCCCTGAGCCACACTGGGGGTCCAGGTATAGAGGAAATGCTCTCTCTCCAGGAGTGTCACTGAAGGAAAGTGTTCAAAGTCACCTTCTTTATTTAAAAGAATATGTAAGAATTTCTTACTAGCTCCAACAAGCACCGAGCAGAACTTGGTTGTAAAAGATGCACAGGAAGAGATGGTTCCCCTCTGAGGTCAGCTGCTGCTACTGAAAGGGCAGCTCACAGCCCCTTGAGCTTGTCTCACACTTCCTTTTTTTTTTTGAGACAGAGTTTCGCTCTTGTTGCCCAGGCTGGAGTGTAGTGGTGTGATCTCGGCTCACTACAACCTCCACCTCATGGGTTCAAGCGATCCTCCTGCCTCAGTCTACTGAGTAGCTGGGATTATAGGCATGCACCACCGTGTCCAGCTAATTTTTGTATTTTTAGTAGAGATGGGGTTTTGCCATGTTGGTCTGGCTGGTCTCGAACTCCTGAACTCAGGTAATCCACCTGGCTCGTCCTCCCAAAGTGCTGGGATTACAGGTGTGAGCCACCAAGCCCAGCCCCACACTTCCTCTTTAATGCTGCACAACCAATGTCACCAGGCTCCAGAGGAAGAGGCAAGCCTAGGAAGGTGATCCCAAGCACCCACAAACTGCTCCCTAAAAAGACTAAATATGACCAGGCGCACTGGCTCATGCCTACAATCCCAGTGCTTTGGGAGGCTGAGGGAGGAGGGTCACTTGAGGCTAGTTCAACACCAGCCTGGGCAACATAGTGAGACCCCCGTCTCTAAAAAGAAAAAAGAAAAGAAAAAAATTAGCAATGGTGGTATGTGCCTATGGTCCCAGCTATTCAAGAGGCTGAGGTGGGGAGATCCCTTGAACCCAGGAGTTCAAGGTTGCAGTGAGCTATGGAAAAAAGAAAAAGATTAAACACAACCATCTCTGCCTGACTTTTCTGTAAAACTGTGATCTCTTCAGGAGGTCTTTCTGAACTCTTGATGTTGAAGTCCTTGTAGACACCTGCTAGCCAAGCACAGAACAGCAGTGATGCTCCCAGCCTTCTAGAAATGAGGAGGACCCAGTCCGTTTCAAAAGCAGCCCAGAGGCTGATTTTAGAGGCCTTGCTCCTAACACAGCCAGCATTGCTGGGAAGGTTCAGCCACCAGTGCTCAGGGCCTGGGACTGTGGGGATTTCAGGTGCTGGACAGTGATCACAAGGCTCGTCTGGCACAAGGGACTCATGGGGCTGCCCCGGGCAAGAGGGGCTGGGGACCCTCACGATGTCAGTGCATCCCAAATGATGAGGACATGTCGTGACATTGGGACTGAGCGTGCATGAACTCAGGCCAGCGTTAGCCACGCGGCCAGGGTGATGATTCTTTCCTTCTTTCCCTCAAAGCAATTTTGAGGCATTTTCCACAAGGTCACCTGAGGGTCCCCTCGGGGAGTGAACAGCAGACTGGAGACAAGGATGAGGCTCAGGGTGCCTAAGTTTGGGGCTCTTTCACAGGGTACGGAGAAGACCACCCCCTGCACAGGGGTCAATACTGTAAACTGGATGGGATCTCAAGGAAGGAGGGCTGAATCTCTTCCTCCTCGGCTTGGGAGGAGGTGTAACAGGCTTGTACAACTCAGGCCAGGCTCTCAGTCCCAGATCTGTGCCCCACTTGCTTGTTGATCTTGGGCAATACTCAGTTCTTCTGAGCTCCAGTTTCTCTACCTATGAAATTGGAGGTAATAGAGCCTGCCTTGCAGGTGGCTGTCAGGGCTACCTTCGATAGGGCATGTGAAGCTTTAGCTCAGGGCACACCATGGCTGTAGCTCAGGAGTTTTTTTAGAGGTTTGCAGGCTCCAGTGCTGGAGACACTGATGAATTGGTTAAAGCCTCAAAATGGTGGCCTAAATTAATAGGGATTTTCAGCCACTTGAGACTGTTTGAAAGGAAACAATGGCTACCCCTCCCTTTCCTTCTCCCCTCTATAGACCCTGCATGAGGACCGCCGCCCACACTTGTTCTAGGAGCTGGAAGGGTAAGGCTCTCTGGCATCTGCTGCAGCTTGCAAGGATGCCATCCTGCCCAATGTCTGAGCTCAGAGGACCCCTCCCCTAGGGAAAGAAAGGGGGTGAACCTGAATGGCACGCAGCCCAAGATAACAGGGGTGGAGGGGGAGGCCAACAGCTCTTTAAACACTTGTCCATGCAGAGGGAGGGGAAGAGAAGGAAATGCTTCTGGCATTGCCATTGCACACCCCTCTGCGGGAGCCCTGGTTTCTGATGAGCGAATATACACGACAGATGGGGATGACATCATTAGTCCCACAGAGCCAGCTCTCCCTCTAGCTGGGGGACCACACTGCTGAGGCCATCAAACAAGCTGGGCAACACCCACTGAGGAGCTGGGGATACATGACATCATCGCAGCCGCCGCCTTCTGTGGACCACGCAGCCAGCCCTCAGGGCGATCCTTGCTGGACTGAACCAAGCCAGGTCTTCCCTTCTTTGAGAATGGGGCCCAGCTCTAAGCTGGGCTCAGAAGCTCTCACTTGGGAATTTGGAGTAGAGATTCCATTTCTAGGTCATAGAAGTTCTCTGCTGGATGTGTCAACTGAGGCCAGGGAAGCCTGGGGCTGTGTGGCTAATGTGACCACACACATTGAAACGGTGACAGCTGTGCTGCCAAGAAAATCGAAGCAGAACTATGCTAGTGAAGCAGGGAGAGGGCGGGGACAGAGGGGGGCAGGCAAGTCCCAGAAGTGTGGAGCAGTTAGGGGAGCTAGGAGAAAACCGAATTTCCAGGAGAACTCTCCTTATTACTTTTATGACAGATTTACAGTTGGAAAATATTCAAAACTTCAGCTCCACCCCTGGGCTCCAATAACATCATATATTAAAATGTCTGGTCCAAGAAGTGTCTTCAATTACTCCTGCTGGGCAACCCCAGCTTCCAAGTCATTCTGGGAGCATGAACAGAGACAGTGTGCTCTAGACAGGGATCCTTAGACAATCACTCTGTGGAAACTAGGCAAGTTCTGCTGAAATTCACATATCCACCTCGCTCTACACAGATGTTGCTGCAATGCTGTCCTGCATGCCAGGACACTCGTTCCCCTCTGTCACTGTGATCAGGCCAGAAGGTCAACTGCTGCCATCTAAAGAGGAGAATCCCTCAGACTACATGGAGACCTGACCTGAGATTGTATAGAAACTGTAAAGGAGAGGTCAGCTGATGAGGCTTTAAAAATGATCACATGTAATGACAAAACCTGGCTCCCAGAAGTGTCCACATACCTGGCTGGCCTATCTTTTATGAAATAATGAGGCCACTGATTTGATTCTGGTGTAATGCTGAAATAAAACATACTGCCATTTCAGGTTATAAAATGCACTTCCTGACAACAGTGCAACAAAGGCTTACTGTGTTTGTTTTTCTTCTCTGGTAGAGGAGGTGGTTTTTCTGGGTCACCCGTTGACTCAGGAGCAGTAAAATCACCCACAAATTCGACAGGGGCTGAGGAACCTCCATGCTGAAAGGGCAGAATAGCAGCAAAGGGCGCGTAGGGGACGGATGGGATCGGGGCTGTGCTCTGCAGGTCCTCCCCAGAGATGTTGTCATACTGCGAGGGATGCCGCTCGTAGGACACCCTGCAGCCAGAGCCGTCCGCCGTCTGGGAGGCTGCGCTCCTGCGCTTCTTCTCGGGGAGAGCAGGTGGCGTATCTGTCTGCTGCCCTGGGGCCAGAGGTCCGTCTGGCTGGGGATGGCTGCCAAGAGGCAGCTGGAAAGGAGGGCCAAGAAATGGAGACCCAGACTCCCCCAAAGACTCTGGCAACGGACTAAGGTTCCAGGCCGTCTGCTGAGGTATCTGGTCTGCGTTAGAGAGGTCTTGCTGGAGGAATTCATAGTCGGGATCATAGTGGTCTGCAGTTACAACAGGGAAAAAAGAGACCCGTTAGCCACAGGCCCTGCAGGAGCAGCCAGCTCCCCCCGCCCGCCTCTCGCCGGCTCGCTCATGGGGGTGTGACAAAGACCTGTCTCCAGGGCTTATTTTATATTTACACGTTATATTCTTCATTCTTCTCCATGATTATAAAAGCAAACCAGATGGGAATATGGCTGTTTGCTATACTTTCATTTTTTACATTTCTTACTTAAAAAAAAAATACACAACCATTACGGAAACCATGGCAAATTACATCAAGAAAATAAAAATCATCCACAGTACCATAATCTAACTGTACTTTCTATTTACATTTTGAAGTATTTCCTTAAATGCCTTTTTTGCCTATACGATTCCTTTTTGAAAAAGCCCAACTGAGGGCCACACGGTGGCTCACGCCTGTAATCCCAGCACTCTGTGAGGCCAAGGCGGGCCGATCAGTTGAGGCCAGGAGTTCAATACCAGCCTGGCCAATGTGGCAAAACCCCGTCTCTACTAAAAATACAAAAATTGGCTGGGCACGCTGGCCCACTTTGGGAGGCTGAGGTGGGCAGATCACCTGAGGTCAGGAGTTCAAGACCAGCCTGGTCAACATGGTGAAACCCCGTCTCTACTAAAAATACAAAAAAATTAGCCGGGCGTGGTGGCACACACCTGTAATCCCAGCTACTTGGGAGGCTGAGGCAGGAGAATCACCTGAACCTGGGAGGTGGAGGTTGCAGTGAGCCCAGATCGTGTCACTCACTACACTCCAGCCTGGGTGACACAGTGAGGCTCTGTTTCAAAAAAAAAAAAAAAGAAACAATTGAGAATACTATGTAAATGGTCCTGTACTTTTTCTAGTTATCAATATGACTGATTTTTAATAGCTACAGATTATTCCAGCAAATGAATGTACCATAATTCATCTGATTTCCTACCAATGAAATCTTGCTATTAATCACTGATTATGCTCCTAGGATACATTCTCAGAAGTGAAAATATCTAGTTCACAGGATACGAACAGCTTCCTGCTCTCTAAGCCCCCTGCCCAGCAGACTCGGAGGGGCCCGCACAGTACACATTCAGCATTGACTAACGAGAAGGCCGGCTCGCGCGGCTCCCTCCCCTTCAGCCTCTGTCAAGTGTTGTCAGGACCCCCACCCCTTCGTTTAAAGCTCTCAACAGAAATGGCTCTTAATTTTGGTAAAGAGAGTCAAATTACTCACTGACAGATGAACTAACAGTCACCGCTTGAATATCTAGGCTGTGGTTTTACATTGTGATTTCATTTACATGCTCAACTTCCTTGGGAGGCAGATACTGTTATCCATATTTTGCAGATGAGGAAGCTGAGGCTCAGATTTTAAACAAGTCGGCCAAAGCCACGTAGTCAATGATCGCATGACCTGGGACTCCCACCCAGGACTGTATGGCCCCAGAGAAGCCACCGAGACATGATGGAACAGGAGGATGCTGGCGGCTCACCTAGTGTTTCACAGCTTGTGTTCCGGGAGCACTGCCCACTGTCCCTGTCCAGAGAGGACAGCTGCTCGTCTGACTTGCTGAGCTTGCCTATGCTGCTGCAGGGGGAGAGGCGGGGCGACTCTCCACCATATGAGTGGCTGCCTCCTGACAGTCGCCTCTGTGCGTAACAGTCAACATCAAAATCCTCAAGTGGAAAAAGAAAAACAAAGCCAAATCACTTCTGAGAAACGGTGGCAGAGACCAGGGGTGAGGCAACCGGTGCATTTACTTAGAGAAGGAAATACTGCCAGGCGAACTCAGAAACCACCTCTGACGTCAGTAGTCGAAGGACACACACAGTTGAGAAGCAGCCATCTGGAGTTTGTGGGGGGTGTGGCCAGGGAGGGCCCTGGGGCTGGGCTCACCTATCCCCAGGAGACGCCCTTTGGCTCTGCCCTCCCTGCCCTGACCCTTATCCCCATATGGGAACTTGGACCGTGTCCTGGAGAGAGAGGGATGGGTACAAGGTCTCGCACTCCTCAATGTGACAAACACCAGTGCCTGAAGACCATGGGTTTCTTTCAGCTTCAGGAGCCACATCCCTGAGCCCCCCACCCCCTCCCTGCCTTCCCATGCAGGGAACAGGGGCTGCATTACCTGCCTATTGATTCCAACAGGCAAACTGGAGCCACTGGTGGCTCGGCTCATGGGGGCCACCACAGCCACTCGGGTAGGGGATGGTGCCGACTGTCTTTTCTTGGGTGGCAATGCTGGTGGAGGACTGAAACAGACCGAAACGTCCAGGCAGACCAAACCACACTCACCAAAGCTCTTCAGCGTGATATTGGGGTACGGGATGTGGGGTTCTTTCATTACTAGACTCTCCACACCCAATGTTCACACTTCAACTCCTGCCTACTCCCCTCCGCCAAAATAAAACCTGTAAATACCAAATGAACAAAAAAGAACAACCCTTTCTTTTTCTTTCATAATAAATCATACCACGTCTCCCTGGGCTGAGGGCACAAGGAGGCCTTCAGGAGAGCTCAGGGTGGCCAGCAGGGCCGGCGGGGTGGGGACAGCTCCAGAGTCAGACTCCCAAGGGGGGCCAAGCCCTCAGCGCTGAGGGGAAAGGGCCCGAGCCCTGTCTTCCTCCCTTTCTTGCTCATTCTGCCATGGGAGGCACTGGACAAATAGGAAGGTAATTACCTATTATCAACCACCCGAATGCCAGGCAGAGGAGGCTTGGGGGGTGCGACCTCTTCATCCGTGGCATCTGGGAGGAGCTCAGTTGACTGTGACATCCCAGTCGTCTTGTTTAGGATCTCTACCTCGCGGTCTGTCAGGGGGAGCTCTGCTGGGCTGGAGAATTGGGAAGAACTTGGGGTTACAGAAAGTCAAAGGCGGGACAGAGCACACACAGGCCCTGAGAGGGTGAGGACGTGACCAGGAAGAACACAGTGGGTGAGGTGGGGCTGAAGAGCAGGCTCCCTGGATACAGAACCCTGGGGTTCTGGTTTGGTTGCTAATGAGCTACTGGAGCTTGGCTGTGCCCCCAACTTTGCACCTCAATTTCCTCATCTGAAGATGATCTAAGGGCTCTCTAAAATGCTCCAGGCCGGGCGCAGTGGCTCACACCTATAATCCCAGCACTTTGGGAGGTCAAGGCGGGCAGATCACTTGAGGTTAGGAGTTTGAGACCAGCTTGGCCAAGATGGTGAAACCCTGTCTCTACCAAAAATACAAAAATTAGCTGGGCATGGTGGCGTGCACCTGTAGTCCCAACTACTTGAAAGGCTGAGGCAAGAGAATTGCTCTAATCTGAGAGGAGGAGGCTGCAATGAGCCCAGATCGCACCACTGCACTCCAGCCTGAGCAACAGAGACTCTGTCTCAAAAACAAAAAAAAAGCTCCAAATTTATGTTTTATATTTTTACCAGGAGCTTGGAGTAGAGATGAATATAAACCTTTACAACCATCCATGTCATCCTCAGTTTACTCTTGATCAAACAAGAGTGCTCTCAAGTCAAAGCACCCAAACCCAAGCCTTTAAAAGTTCTTTGTCATTATGAAACGAAGCTGCCCAGGAAAAGCACTGGTATGTGTCACTGGACGCGCTCACAGAAGATCCTTGGAAACAGTCATGCTGAAGGGTAAACTTGAGACAGGGCAATACTTCAAGCCTGTGTGAAATATACACACACTGCTAACCACTGAAAAAGGAATATGGGCCTCCAGCAGCCCACTCTCATGCTGCCCACCCGCCCCGGGCCCTATCCTTGTCAAGTGCAGACTTTGCCACTGAGCGTGACCCCCGCGACAGGAGGGTTAGTCAGCACCTACCCATCAGGCTTGCCGGCAGGGGAACTGGGCTTCACGGGGCTCGTCGGAGACGGACGTCCCTGCTTCTCGATGGTGAGCCTGACCAGCTCCTACCCCCACAAGAAAAAGGCAATGAGCAAAGCTCCCGTCACCACTGAGTTTCCACCAGAAGGCAGGCAGGTGCTGTCTGTCCTCTGCTCCTGAGTCTCATTTCTGTGCCTACAGATTCCCCACGCACCATAAACGCAAGTATCACTTGCCTTAGGTAATCTGCATGACTTCCCAAATGTCCCCTGCCCTCCAAAAATACCTTCATGGCATGTCAAGAGTTTCAAATGCGTAAAGACACTTCCTCTTGGAAGGGGAAATGGCAAACCCCAGCCTCTCAAAATGATTGTTTATCACACAAATTAAAATACTCAGCAGAACAGGTTCCCAGTCAGTTTGTTGGGGAATAACTCTGTTCCTAGTTCTCTAAAGCCATTAGATCATATGCACGATGATGGCACTGGGTGGTTTCCCAAGGTGAGCTGGCCACAGGTGTGGTGGAGCTGCTAGCTGGTAGGGGTGGGTGAGGGCTGGCTGGGATCCTTGTCAATGGAGAGGGAGTTAAGGGGAGATAACCCAGCAAAGAAATCACTTTAGAACCATTAACTGAGAAAAACAGAAAAGAAAAATAGCCTTTTTCAAATCGTAGCAAAAGAAAAAAAAGGGAAGACATAAGTGCCCATGTGTTTTTTTTTTAAATTAGAATGCATTTTTTCCCAGTTTGATGAGTTTTGACAACTGCATATACCCAAGTAAGCGCCACTAAAAACACAAAGAACATTTCTATCACCGTCTCCAGCCAATCTGCCCCGCCCCAACTGTTTAACTTCTATTATCATAGATTACTTTTGCCTGTCCTAGAACTTGATATAAATGGAACCATATCATACATACACTTTTGTGTCAACCTTCTTTTTAAAAACAGCTTTATGGATATATAACTCATATGCCATTAAATTCACCCATTTAAAGTGTACGATTCAGTGGTTTTTAGTCTGTTCACAGAGTTGTGTGACCATCAACACAATCAATTTTAGGACTTCTCATCACCCCAAAAGGAAGCTCCGCATTCCCCTCGACCCCCAGCCCCTGGCAGCCGCCAATCCATTTCCTGTCCGCACATCTTTGCCTGCTCCGTCCCCCGAGCTGAGCGTCAACAGCTGTGCTTCGTGTGGGCGAGGCGCCTGCCGGCAGTGTTCCCACTCGTGGATGCACCACAGCTTCTCCCTCCACCTTCCTGTTGCTGGACATCTGGCCTGGCCAGGGCCTGCATGTGTGTGATGAGGGGCTTCCAGGCTTTCAGCAGAAAGCTGTTTCCAAGTTACAGAGGAGGTGGCTGCGGATGCCAGTGGGCAACACAGTAACCAGAGACCCTGAACCAGCGGCTGCCAAGCCTCTCCAGACTCAAAAAGCACTACACACAAAAAAGGCAGCGTATGCTGCAAATAAGGCAAAGAGTCAGTTACCATCCTTTCCAGCGCAAGGGTTCTTTCGAAAACAAAAAAACTAGAAGGTGAACACGCCGAAAAAAATATCAAACAAGAAATTTACAGATACCAATGGTCAATAATCATAAGACATTCACCACCTTGGATGGTAATAAAATAGAAACTTCCAGACATGGTAGGTGGGAGCACCACTTCAGACAGCCTCTCCAGAGGGATGACTTATCAGTATATATCAAAAGCCTTAAATATTTGCATTATAAGAATTTTGCACCAGGTGCAGTGGCTCATGCCTATAATCCTAGCACTCTGGAAGGCTGAGGCAGAAGGACAGCTTGAGCCCAGGGGTTCGAGGAGCACTGAACTGTAATCACACTCCAGCCCAGGTGAGAGAGGTGAGAGATTGAGACTCTCTCTTTTTTTTTTTTTGAGACAGAGTCTCGCTCTGTCGCCCAGGCTGGAGTGCAGTGGTGCGATCTCAGCTCACTGCAAGCTCCGCCTCCCGGGTTCATGCCATTCTTCTGCCTCAGCCTCCCGAGTAGCTGGGACTACAGGCGCCTGCCACTGCACCCGGCTAATTTTTTTTTTTTTTTGTATTTTTAGTAGAGACAGGGTTTCACCATGGTCTCGATCTCCTGACCTCGTGATCCGCCCGCCTCGGCCTCCCAAAGTGCTGGGATTACAGGCGTGAGCCACTGCACCCGGCCAAGACTCTGTCTCTTAAAAAAAAGAATCCTGTCCAAGAAAAATGTCATGAATGTGTGCAAAAATTAAACCACAAAATATGGTTATCACAGAATATACATAAGATTACGTATCATTAATGTGGTAATTTTGAATAGTTCAACATCCCACAATTAAATATTTGATAATATGTATCAATTACATAAGTCATGATAGAACCAGACAATGGGCTGACCATTACACGTTGTTATTAAAGACAAAGTCACAACAAGAATATGCACTGTATCGTGGAAAGATGCTGTAATACACTGAGTGGAAAAACAGTTCTAGGTGATATGCTGGTTTATATTGCACGTTTTGTAAACAAAGCCAAATCAAGAATATATGTAATACAAAAAATATGGCTATGAAACACCCTTTTATCTTGTTCTTTTTCTATTTTCTAAATTTTCTGAACATATATTACTTCTGAAATAATAATTAAACAAGCAACCCCGCCCCCCAAAATTAAATGCATATATCAAACTCTTGGGCTCAAGTGATCCTCCTACTTTGGCCTCCCAAAGTGCTGGGATTACAGGTGTGAGCCACCACCCTCAGCCAGGCATATCCACAGATGCAGGTTCAGTGTTACCCTACTCTGTGACAGTTGTTACCCCATTCAGATGTCTATTCTTGAAGAAATGTGGAGAAGCAAAATCTCTAAGAGCCAAGAACTAGCAAGAAAGGAGAACCTTAATACTTGCATGTTAGCACAATTTAGAAGTTAATATTTAAGGGACAGCCATCTAGCTGGTGATTACAAACAGGACAAGATGGAGGAGGAGAGACTACACAATCAGTGAAGAGAGCAGTTAGAAAAGAGGCAGCTCCCTTGCACCCTACCGCCTGGAGGGAGGATGGTGGGAGAAGCAGCTCTTCCTAAAAGCACAACGCCAGGCCCCAAAGAAGAGCATCACGGCCTTAGAGGGAGTTAAAGAGCGCCAGAACACAGTGCCCTGGATGCCCCACTTTCAGATTCACTCTTCTTTACAAGCAGGGCAAAAGGAACAGAGAGAAGTCTGTGTTGTTTGCATCTGTTGATACAGGAAAACATTCCTGGTTCTTCATTGATTCATGAGCAATTATAATTAGATCGTCATCTTTCTGGAGAGGCAGCTGTGAACTCAACTAATGAACAATGGCAAAACAATCCTGGAATGACAGGCACACATGTGCAGACACGTGCCCAAATTCAAAGATGACGTCATGATCCCAATGACGCTCCCTACACTAGCTTGCGTGGCCTGGGCTTGAAAAGACTATAAAAGGGGCGGGCTGCTTTTTAAATTTACCACCTATCTCCCTGCCTAGACAGAAGGTCTTTAATCTTGACTTGCCTTAACTATCACAGAGGAGAAACCTTAAAATGTGCACATATCTGGCTACTGTGCTAACACCCTAATCTCATTGAAAGTTGACCATTTATAATTTGGCATGAGCCCAACACCTCCTACTGAAGGTAGAATTTTTTCAGAGGGATGTCAGACTTTTTAATTGTCCTGAGGCACGAGTTAGAAAAGACTGAAAAAGGCCAGACCTGGTTGCTCATGCCTGTAATCCTAGCACTTTGTGAGGCCGAGGCGAGTGAATCACTTGAGCCCAGGAGTTCAAAACCAGCCTGGGCAACATGGTAAAAATCTGCCTCTACGAAAATTAGTTGGACGTGGTGGCATGCACCTGTGGTCCCAGCTACTCCGGAGGCTGAGGCTGGAGGATTGCTTGAATCCAGAAGGCGGTGGTTGCAGTGAGCAAGATTGTGCCGTTGTTGCACTCCAGCCTGGGCGATAGAGTGAGACTGTCTCAGAACAAAAAGAAGAAGAGACTACTCTAGAGTCTATGTCTACAGCAGGGACTGGAAACTGCCGACTGGTCACTGAAAATCAGTTTTCAAAAGTCAAAAACGGTATTTGGAAAAGTAGCTCTCCAAATATGTAATACTTTATTTCCATGTTCATTTTATTCATATTGAAAATGATCATAGGCCAGGCGCGGTGGTTCATGCCTGTCATCCCAGCACTTTGGGAGGCCTAGGTGGGCGGATCACTGGAGGTCAGGAGTTCAAGACCAGCCTGGCCAACATGGTGAAACCTTGTCTCTACTAAAGATACAAAAATTAGCTGGGCATGGTTGTACGCGCCTGTAATCCCAGCTACTTGGGAGGCTGAGGCAGGAGAATCACTTGAACCCAGGAGGCGGAGGTTGCAGTGAGCCCAGATCATGCCATTGCACTCCAGCCTGGGCAACAAGAGTGAGACTCCGTCTCAAAAAAGATTATGGAAAAGAGCCATAATCACTGTCAAAAATGGTCACTGTGAGCCGTTAGAAATGAACACTTCTCCAGGTAACACTGTTTCCCCACTGCCTCCTGGTCACCTAGTTCTTACCAGGTACTTTATATACTTTATCTTACTGAATTTCCTCAAATCTTCAGGGTAAATATTTTAAAACCTACTTGAAACTCAGGGAAGTAACTTGCCCAAGTTCATACAGCTTGAACAAGTGGCATTTATGTGGAGGTTTAAATGATAAATGCTACCACGCATTCAGGGACAAAACCAAAGTAATCCTGTTTTACAACCCAAGTTCAATCATTTGAAAAAAAAAAAAAAAAGAGGAAAGACTCCCTTGAACAACTGAATGGGTTACGTAAACAACGGTGAGTCAGTCTAAGAACGTCCAACGCCCCTCCTCCAAGTGGGCTGACAACATCCTCATGAGTGCATTTCCCTTCTGCACAGCTCCAGTCCCTCCCAGCTGGGGAAGGCTCTCTCACGCCACCAGGGCATGGGCTTTTAAGGTGTCCCAGGCCTGAAAGGGATGGTGAGAGAGGCTGGAAGCCAGCTAGCTTGGAGGTGGGAGTGCAGAGAATCCTGTCCTCCCATGGGAGGCAGCTCAGGGTGACACGGTGCACAGGAGCCAGGGAGGGGGCAGCAGGTTGGGGGTGGGAATCACAGCCTTGCCACTGACTACTGCTCCACCTGAGCCTGAGTCTCCACACCTGTGAAAGGGGCAAGGGGCAGCCATTTATGCCTATTATGGAGAGTTGTCATGAGTATTAAGTGAGGACAATGTACAAAAAGCACCCCATAAATGTTAGCTGTTATTACTATTAGACAATAACAACAAATGCCAACGTCACAGTGTCTCGATCACTCTCACTGCCTGTAATGACTCCAGCACGAAAAGCTCCCAGCCACAGGCAGCTCCTGTCCATCCTCCAGATGCTGGCCTGTCTCTTCCTTGGGGAAGCGTCTCTGACCACCCTGAGAAAAGAAGGTCATCATACCCTTTCATCACACCCTGTGCCATCTCCCTTGGCAGCGCTATACCACATGGGTGTGCCTTTGTGTTTACGGTCCTGCCCCCCTTAGACTGTAAGTGCCATAGGGCAGGGTCTGTGTCAGCTTTGCTCATATTTCCTATTATCTCTCACTGCCTGGCATATAGAAGGTTCTCACTAAATGCTTCTTGAATAAATGAAACAAAACTGAATTTGTAAAGCTTCTCACCTAGAGAATCTTTGTTCTGGCTAAAATATTTTTAAAGCAATTGTGGAAAAGTTATTTGCTCTGACATTGACAAGTTCATAACCTATAGGTTTCTCTCTCCTTTTTTTTGCCCCAGTCACTTTGAAAAATCAAGGAAATTTTTCTTTCAGACATGCCTTTCTACTAATGAAGTGGTGCTGTAATGACTCCATAGAGGAAATGTACTTGGGACTGCCACAAAGCTTTATGAGTGGAAACTCATTCTCCTCTGTTTTGGCTGCTCTAACTTGTGAACATCTCATCAGAATCAATTCGATAGAAGGAAACCTTAACAATGTTACCTGAAAAATAACAATTTTCAATAATAGCATTTTCAGAAGCCTAGACAGGAACAGCAGGGGTGGGTGAGCCAGAGTGACTCGGGGCTGCTGATAAAGCCCCAGGCCACGTTCCACTCTGCTCTGCTGAACCCAGTGTGCTACTGTGAGGACCAGATATGATAATGTACGTGCCTGTCCTCCAAATCCTGGAAAGGGCCATCAGCTCTGATCACAACAGCCACCCTGGGCTACATCCTTGAGTCTCGCTGCCCTAAGCAGATACTAGTAACTTTTTGGAATGCAGGGAACATGGGGAGGCTGGGCGCAGTGGCTCACACCTGTAATCCCAACATTTTGGGAGGTCGAGGCGGGCAGATCACCTGAGGTCAGGAGTTCGAGACCAGCCTGGCCAACATGGTGAAACCCCATCTCTACTAAAAATATAAAATTAGCTGGGTGTGGTGGCTCACACCTGTAATCCCAGCATCTCGGGAGGCTGAGGCAGGAAAATCACTTGAACCCAGGAGGCAGAGGTTGCGGTGAGCCGAGATCGCACCACTGCACTCCAGCCTGGGTGACAGAGTGACATTCCATCTCAAAGAAAAAAAAAAAGGAGAACATGGGAGAATTCAGAGGAAAATATTGATGTCATCTAGGCAGCCCCTCTTACATGAACTCCATGGCCCCAGCAGACACGTCAGCCTCCCCTTAAATGCTGCTGGGGTTGGAGGGCCACCCAGATGTCCTGGCAAACACACATTTCATTCTGGAGCAATTTGCAATGCTGAGCAATGCTTTCTCAGCCTCTCTCTATAATTTAAGTCCTTTGGGGGTCCTTATTCTACTCTCCAGAGCTGCTGGGGAATGTTAAGCCAAGGAGGCAGCTTTCAGGAATTTGTTAGCCTGGTTGAGTGGGAAGGAATTTTTTTTGACCTGGGGTAAATACCTCAGCTATAATTTTGGATTGAGGGGTCCAGAAAGGAGAGGGACACAGGTTTTTCAAGCCAAGAGATCTGTTTACAAAGCATGCATCTAGCACCACATAATTAATAATAAATAGCAGCTAAGGCCTGACTGCTCCGTATGTGCCAGGTGCTGTTCTAGAAGCATTATGTGTATTGACTAGTGTAATCTTCCCTATAACCCTGAGATGCACAACACTATTATTATACCTATTTCATAAAAGAGTTACTTAAGGTGCAGAGCAGTTGAGTAAACTATTCAAGTTCATAGACTACGAAGTGGTGAACTTGGGATTCAAATCTAGCCAGGTGCTAAGGCTGGCCCCTTTCTACTACATTATATGGCCTCACACAACAGCGGGGTTTCCACTGTCCTGCTGCCTGCAGCCCTGGCCCTGACCCAAAGGCCCTTACCTGGTTCATGTCCAACATTCTGTCTTGCTTCCCATCCTCTAGGACTTATTTTCTCTATTAGGATTTGTCCCCCTGACCCCAATTCCAGACCTTCTATGGCCTTTGCTTCCCATCTTAACTAGGATTCACAATTTCTTATGCTGTTTCTGACTTCTCTGGATAGCAAATACACAGACCACATCATGGATATCAAGTAAATACAGAAAGTTCCATTTCTTACTCATCTCACTCCTGCTTTTCTACCAAGAATCCTAGAAGCTCCCAGAACATGAAAAGGTAGTGCTGATATGACATGCTGGGAGCTTTGCTTAAAGTCATTGTGAAAACGATCTCCATTGCATTTTGTCTAGCTGGAAAGCATGCTCAGCCAGCACGATGCTACAAAGACTCATTAAGATTTAATGCAGTGCTCAGTAAGGGCTGACTGCTCTAGACAGCTTTTCCCTAAGAGCCATTCGCACCAGTCCTGAGAGAAGTAAGTAGTTATGGGATAGAGCACACCAACACCAGAGACGCAGAAAGACATTCTAATGTTTGAAGGTCAGGAGCAAGCTCTTATGTGACAAGCACCAGCAGGCAGGCTGCTCTAAGTCCCTGACTGGGACTGTCTGGAACCTGCACCGGTACCTTCACTCCATCCAGCACAGCCTTGATGACCCCCTTCACAGTCGTCACCATCTCCTTGTCTTCTGAGTTCACGCCTTCCAGCATCACTTGGTCAGACCAGCGAATGAGGTTGGCGAGGCTTTGGTACACTCGGCTATAGCAGGAAGAGAGGGCTGAGCTACAGGGAAGAGAAGAATGGAAAAAAAGAAAATCTAAAGCATGACCATCACTTAGCACAGAGCCAGCTTCTCGGTGACGAGGGTGTGTTTCTCCAACTTTCTTTGTGCAAAATCCATACTGCCTTTTAATAAGCAAACTTCTCCCATGTGACTTTTTCCTTACATCCAACAAAGATTTTGTGGAGCTTTATATTCTAATCTGTGTTTCAAAATTTTTTTCATTTCCCAAATGTAACATTACAAAAATTCCACCACGATAGTTAAGATGCTTTTTCAAACTTCACATCCTTCTACAAGATTCTGATCACATCTCTCAAGGAGTGCCCCATCTTCCCCTCCTTCTAGCTGCTAATCACTAGACCAGGTCCAAGCAGTGTATACTGATTGTTAGCAATTAGAATCAAATCTATTTTAGATGTGCCACAAGGAGCCGACAGGTTTGCGGAATTTTAACAGTCATGAGCTCAAAACAGGTCTGCAGTTTATTAGAATTCCTCCGTCACGGGGCCAGCTTCATCATCTTCTGCACTATAACGATGAGACAGACGTCAGAAGCGCACGAATGAAGACTATTTTGAGAATAGCAAATCAGGGGTGACGGGGCCTGTGATGGTGGTGGGGATGTGAGGATGGGAACGCAGATGAGTGTGTGTGTGTGTGTGTGTGTGTGTGTGTGTGTGTGTGTGTGTGTGTGAGACCACGCTACCAGCTACACTGTGATGCCAGCGCCCACAAACAGAAGCCCTGAGTGCCTCAATGATTGTAGAGTAGCAGCTGAATGGAGAATTTTTACATCTTTCACATATTTTTAAATAACTAAAGATAATTTTCCCTAGGAATTGTGGAAAGGATTATTTTTCCATTTCAAACAATTATCACAGAGGAAGAGCAACAATATAGAAAATTTATGTGCTGCAACCTCCCCTACTCCAAAAAAACACAAAAAAACAAAAAAACACCCCAAAATGATGCAGATTTAGGAGCCAAAGATATAACTTTGAGGAAAATATATAATATTGTAAGATATGATTAAAACAGGTTCTAAAAACAAAGCTATTTAAAACAAAAATGTGAACCAAATAGTGCTTTAATGAGAAGCTCTTCAGAATCAGGCAAGGAGGAAACAATTTTTGCAAGGATCTAAAGTTTCCATTTAGCCAGGCGTTCCACTCTGCATGTTCCAACAGGAGAAAAGGGTCGGCAGGAATGAAAGCAAACTTTTCAAGTCCATTAGAAACAAACAAACAAAATTCCTAAGGAGACCTGAGAAAGCCAGGATTGGGTTATTTTAGAAGATGATATGGATGAAAAGTATCTGTTGTTGGAACTACTCTCTTAGGAAAGAGGATGGAGAGGGAAAAACAAAGACCCTGCAGTCTCTCCTGGGGTTGGACCAGAGCTGATCTGATCCTGCAGGGGAATGTGCTTCTAACGGCTGGGCTGGACCTCGCTCTGCTTCCTGGCAAGGCCAGGTGAGGCATCTTGAAAGAAGCCTGCTGCCTTCCCCTGATGTGCTGTAGGAGGATTCCACCGGAGAAAGCATCTCACTGTCACACTGCTGGTAACAGTGAGGTGAAAGAGGGGAAACACTTTTATTCACTACTTCCTTTCTACCTGCATTGGAGGCTAACGTTTCCCGGAAGGCGCTGGAATTATGTCCAGCCTTCCCGTCATTAGCTTGGAAGCAGAATATTCCTGTGTCAAGGGGCTAAGACATAAGAAAGGAAGGAAAGTTGAGGACTATAAAAAATGCCATCTGAGGCCCAGCTGCTGGCTCAGTTCCACAATGGAGCAAAGCCCTCCGCATGTGACGAGTGTGACTCTTGCTCTCACATGGGCCTCTGAGTGCCTCACTCGGGAATCCTCCATTCAAAGCTCACGCTAAGAGCCAGCTGCTTGTTGGAGGCCAGCCTATCACTGTCCCAGGAACCGAGGTGAGGGCGGCAAAGGGCCTGTTTGCAAGGACCCCCCACCCCCTGCCCCGCAGAAGAAACGAGAAAGGACCTTCCAGCTCGCAAACTGCACTTAGGGAGGAAAGAGATAATGCAAAGCATCTAAAAGGAGCATCTGAGGAGGTATTTCCAATCACTGCGGGAGACCAAGAAAACCACCTCCACTAGCCTGGAAGAATTTCAGAAGGAAAACCCCTTCAATGGGATTAGTCAAAGGACTACCAGAAAACAAACCATATTTCATGGGTTCTTACAGCCACACCCAGGCACTTCCCATTTTCTCCTCTAGGAAATGGTTATAGACATTCAATGTCAATTAAGAGCCACCCCTCAATAGACAAAAAATACCCCCAGCCATTACCATGTGACTTGATCAGTTCTTACCCAGGGTTTGCAAGTGACCTCCAAGCAGAGCCCTGGCTCTGGGAAGCAACACTCCTAGCAGCAATACACTCTGGGTGTGAGGGTCCAGGGGACGCTATCCTGGACTCTCCCAAAGAGGCTTAGCGCCTGAGGGTGCAGGGTGATCAGTCGCCTCTTCCCACTGTTCCCCTCTCGTCCATGCTCTAGGACGTATACCCTCTGCCCACGACTGCCCGAGTCGCCGCCCTCCCCAGTGGCCTCAGTTCCTTTGCTCTTGTTCTCCTGACCCCACTGCCAATCCAACTGCTGCTTTCCCTCAGGTCGGGCTCCAGGAACTACTCAGTCAAGAGGCTTCATCAGATCAACTCCAACACCCCTGTAACTCTCCCTTCTTCAAACTCCAACACAGCTTCCTCCCTGTACCATAAAATAAGTGCTTTATCGTAGAACAGAGGGAGCTGATTTGTTTCAACTAGGCTTTAACTATTCCAAGGCAGAGACTACCACATGAGACTAGGTCCACAAAAACATGTTCTAAAAGGGAATCCATACATCTCGCTGTGGCATGACGTCAGCACATTCGCTCCCAGGAGCCCAGCACCGAACCCTTCTAAGAGCCGGAGCTGGACTGACTCTGGGAAAGACAATGAAGACAAGCATGCCCTGCCTCCTTCCCGTCACCAACCAGCGCCAGTGAGCTTCTGGCCAAAAGACCACAGTCTCCATGCGTCAGCTGAAACTCCAGGGAGGAAGCCCCAGGGCAGAGAGTTTCTTGTAAATAAAGACACTATTTGCTTTATCCCCCAGAAGAAGAAAACTATGAACTTCATTGCCAAGTTCTGAAAGCAGTTCATAAAAGCTTAGCCTCATGGGGCTAAATGAACACTAAGTCATCTTGCGGAATTGCGACAGAGAAGCATTTATCCTGAACAGGTACCATGGAAGAAAAACAAAACATGCGCCAGCCTCTTAAGAAAAAGCTACTGCTAGGCTTTCATTTCAGATTACATTTGGTAGTGCTCTTCTTTTTACATTTAACAATAAATACAGGACAAGCTGCTAGCTAACCTTTAAGAGGAAAATGTACTCCAGCAATAAAAGTATTACCCAACAAAAGCTTCCTGGGGCAAAGGCTGACTCCATGTCCCCTGCAGGGAGTGCTTGTAATTTTATGTTGCCTCAGCATCTGTTTTAAAATATGTTTAGCTTTCTCATACCAGAAGTAGGGCTCACGAACCCTTGACAAGGTTCCTAATACTACATCCTACCCGACTGGCTCTAGCTGGTGGCCAGAGACAGAAACTTACAGGCATCTTTGCCCGCCAGCAGGCTAGCTCCTGGCTTACCTACTGATCCTTTAAACAGACCATTTGCCTGAGAACTTAAAGCAATCACCTCTTAGTCACAGGCTGCGCCTCCTGAACACGTGCCTGCTTGCTTTAAACCCACCAATTAAAGCTCCCTGCAGGATGCCTGTTTGGATAAGGCCCGCCCTGGACCCAATAACCCCAAAAGCGGCGCTGGTCCATAGGGTCCCTTCTCTCTCTCCCAGCTTGTGCTTCTTCGCCTCCCTGTGCAGCCTCCAGGCTGCTGTGTAACCCCCAAGGTCTAAGGTACTAAAAAACTCTTAGCTTGTGAGCCTGCAATCCAGCCCCTGGCAGTGAAGCCTGTGAAGAGACTCATGCAGATGGAGGCCCTGCTGGTGCTCTTCAGTCTGGGCCTCTGGTGATGAGTGGAAACAGTAGCTTCCACCTGACAGATAATGAAACTCAAAAAGTTTCATTCAAAACAGGCTCCTCCCACCCGCAGTGAATCCAGGCTCCATGTCTGGGAGGTGTCCTGGCTTGACGCAGTTAAGTTCTGCAATGACCACAAACTTACACTGTGGCCACATCCCTAGGGATGGCAGAGATGTGTCCCGGGCTTCAGGAGTAATAGTGACCTCAACTCTGAGATGGCATCACGGGATAGTTGTGGGGGGAGTGGTCAGGGGAAGGATGAGGGGTGATGGAGTCCTTTTCCTGACTGTTCCTAGGAAGCTTGAGTTTCCAGTGCCACCAAACCAAGATGCCTCTAAGGCTTCCATTGTTCTGACACAGCCAAAGACTTCAGAGCCACTCACCTGTGCTGAATTCGAGGATCGTTCTGCACCAGGGGTAAGATGGCCTCCAGCACCTTGCTGGCTGACCCTGGAAGCATCTCCAGTACCTTCTTATCAATTGCCATTTTGTCCACAATGGTCTTAAAGTAGCGCAGGGCACTGACAACTTCCTTCTCTTTCTCCTCCAGCCAGCTCAGGTTCTGAAAGGAGACGTTAGGCATAAGGAGGAGGAGAGAGATTAAAGGGAGCTATTTTGAAAAAATAAAGGAACATTTTCTTTAAACCAGCTTGAGATCGATAGGAATGGAAAGGCTCTTGCTACAGAAACCAAGCCAGATCATTTTTCTAAGGATTGTAATCAGGAGACAGAGGGTAGAGCTGAAGGAAGAAGGGGGCTTGGACCAAGAAAGCTCATTCAGAAATTTCTGAATTCCCTTTCCAGACCCTGAGGTCTTGAAAACCACTTATCCTCCTGTCTGTCCTCATCAGCCACACTGACAGACCATCACTAACCCTGTTAACTAGAGTGAGGACTAATTTGCTGATGACTTGGAGAAGCAACAGTCAAGGCCCATGGTACATCTGTATCCTGTAAATCACATCAAGAAGCTCCAGGCTTTTGTTTCAAAGATCTGAGGGACTGTGTAAGACTGGTCCGGGGCATGAGGGGCTGAATCCCATTCCCTCAGGACTCCTCACTAGGTTCCCAGATTGTTCACCCCACTGAAGCCCCCACTCAAGGAAATGATATGCTATTCCTCAAGGGCCTGGAAGCTCCCAGGGCTAGAAGGGGCAGGAAATCTGGGGAGAAAAGGCAGAGAAGCCAGAGCAAACGACCGTGATTCTCAAGATTCAATCACGACTCATGCAGTGGGCGCTAGCAGCATTCATGGTCCCTCTGCTCCTGAGAGAAGCCCACCTGAGAGAAAGGGAAAATACAGAGCCCTGCGCTTTCCAGTGCTTAAGCCACAACCCCAAGCTTTTCTCCCTGACCGTGGGAGGCCTTGGATCCAGTTGGTGGGTCTACACACCCCTTTTGTTCTTCTCTCCAACTTCCCCTCTACTTGCCCTGATGTCAATGATCCAGGTCTCAGCTGGCTGGCAGGAAAAGGAGGCTAAGAGTAATCTACAGAAGTGGAGTCTCTGAACCTGTTCTGGTTTGGGAGGCTGTCCTTTAAAAAAAAAAAAAAAAAGAGTAGTCTACAGAATGGATAAATCCCAAAATGGACAGTGTACTCAAGTAGTCGATTACATGTCTAGTGCAAATTAAGAGGGGTGTGTATGAGGCAAACAGCCACCTGCAGGATCTCAGAGGTCTAGAGGATATAAATAAAAACTGAGGGCAAGAAGATAATTTCTAGAAAAAGGTGATTTAAACAATATACATAGACAAACAAATGGTAGAAATTAATAAAAAGTGCTTATGATTCTGAATACTAGCTCTTTTCTTCTAAAATAGTGCCGATTGGCCAGGTGAGGTGGCTCACACCTATAATCCCAGCACTTTGGGAGGCCAAGGTGGGCAGATCACTTCAGCCCAGGAGTCAGGACCAGCCTAGGCAACATAGTGACACACCGTCTCAATTAAAAAAATAAAGTTTAAAAAAAGGTGCAGAATATCATTTTAAATATAAAAATGTTCAATAGTAGAGGCTTTTATTTCATAGGAATGTCAAAAGAAAAATATATAAATGGCTACTTTAGTCAGACAATGCACAAAAGACCCAGTCATTTCTTTCATTGAGTCTTTCCCAGAAGGTGTCCTGCAGACTAGAAGACACAATTCTCCCATGGTGGGGGAAGTGCCCTTCCTCATCCCCATCCCTGGGTCCTGCACCCTGGCTTTATTTTTCTCTTTTCACTACCTGACAGATTTGTTTACGGTCTGTTTCCAAGAGGCTGGGCGCTTACTTTTCCACCTCGTGGACAAGAGCTCTCTGCTTCATGTCATCTGCCCAGGGCAGGGAGGAACCTGAGTGTGAAGGAGTCGCAGTGCCGACAGACCTCAGATGTGCCTAAAGCCATGGTCAACAGGCAAGAAGAGGACTATGACAGTAACACTGCCACCTTAGCACATCAGAAAGTGTTAGAGACCAGCAATGATGAAACTTGCTGAAGAACAGGAAACATTTTAAGAAAATGTGTCATCAGGTCACACAGGGAGAAAGTGGCTAATCTGAAGATGGGAGGCACTCGAAAGTGGCAAGGCACTTCAGAGCAGAGAGTTTTTCTGTCATTGCAGAGAGATCAAATCAGCTGTTTAAGAGTCAGGCTGTCCTGGGCTCCTCCTAAAGGAGCCAACAATGTAGCACAGCCAGGCTGCCTCCGTGAACTCAGATTCTACTCCCAGAATTAATGGCCTCTGGGTGTTGTGCATTCTCCAGCCTTTCAGCTGTCAAGCTGGGGATCCTTGTGAATGCAGCCAGCAGTGAGAGTTCACAGCCACACACCCACATCCAGCACTGGCTCAGACTGGGGACTCCATGCCTTGGCTTTGCTGAAGCTGCCTCGTTGCATAACCCGAGGGCAGGTGCATTCACCTGCGCACCCCTCCTGCTGTGGGGGATGGATTGCCATCATTGGTCCACATAAGCCTGGAAACTAAATGAGGCTGTCCGTGTCTGGGGATGGCTTAGAGACAAAGCCAACTGCTGGGCTTTGGGCTTGTCACCCACAAAATGGGGAGAATAACATCTGCCCTGTGTAACTAAAGAGGTGACTGTGGGGGACTGAATGAGAACGCATATGAAGTGGTTCACAACATTTAACAGGCACTATACCAACACCAGAGACCATATACCTGCCAGTAATAAAGCAGAGAAAGAGGGCCTAGGATGGGAACATCTGAAAGGGAAGAAAGAGGCCAGATCGTAGCTGCCACTCATCGGGGACATGGAGGCACCCACTGTGCTATGGATTTTATATAGGCTATTTTGTTTAAAGGTTACAACCACCCTGTGAAGTGGATACTATTATTTCACAGGTGGGGAAACTGAGGCTTAGTGGGACGTGGGGGAGGTTAAGCAACTTGCCTAAGGCCACACAGCTGTAGTGACAGATATGGAATTTGAACTTGGTCTGTCTGAGTTCAGAGCCTGGAGAGATAGAGAGGAGAATAAAGACCAGATCAGAAATGTGCTGAAGTTAAAAAGTTTACTTGAGATCCCCTGGTCTAAAGATCTCATTTAACAAACGAGTAAACTAAGACCCCGATGGCAGAGATGGACATAAAACCCCCATCGCCTTTCCTGCCCCGTGGGCCATATTCATTTCTGACGCCCAGGCTGTGGCTCCACAGCCATGTGCTGCCACAGGAGATGGCGGGGAAGAAGGTGAGGAAAACTGGCCCTCCTCTCCAGACAGTTCTCTCCCCACAGCCGTGCCGCAGCCGGGACACCCGACTTGCTCTGTCACTCCTTGTCCCATCTGCAGCCTGGGTGCCTCCCCTCTCCACAGCAACATAAGCCTCATTTCCACACTATAGGACAGTGTACCCTGAAAATGTGGGTAAAGCCAGGGAGTGAGGGGGAGGGCAAGTCACAATCAGTATAATAAAAAACTAGAATTGCAGGATTTAAAAAAAAATGGCAATGCAACATTATTCCTCTCTATTAGTCCAGAACAGTGAGGCCTAGCAAGAAGACATGTCGAACACAGACATTGGTTACAATGAGAGCACCAAATCACCACCTGCCACCAGGCTGTCCGGCAGCAGCATCTCCCTGGAAAAGCTGAAGGGGAAAGGCTTTCAGGAATCCACCCAAGAGCGCTCGGATCCAATCTCTGTCCAAATGCCCTCAGAGATGGGGCATTAACACCTCCCAGGACCCCCTGCTCACTGCTCATTGTAATTATACCTTTGGACACCCAGTATATGGCTAAATTTCCTCTACAACTTCAACACTCTGCAGCTCACTGCTAGACTTGTTAAAAGGTTGCAAAAAAGTTTAGAAATTCATCACAATGTACTTTGAATTTTTAAATTCACTAAGAAGATGCAAGAGACTTCTAATGTGGAATCAGTCTGGGAAGACAACAGAATATAGTGAGAAAAACAGATTTTGATCAAGAAAATGTGCACCAGGGCCAACACTGTCTGCACAGTGGGAATAATAAAAGCTTCCCCACACAGTTATGGTGAGGAGTAAATAAGACAGCATGTCTGAAACCACCCAGGACAGGGCTGGGGCGAGGAGGAGCCCTCGGGAAGTGGCAGCGAATCTGAATCTGTACTTTCATCTCCCTGCACTTTCATTTCCCTCGTATCTGAGCAGGGAAAGCCATGCATATGACCTGAAGTGAAATAAGAATGTACATAATCACTCCCTAAGTGGTAAGAGAGCTAATGAATAATCACCGAGGGCAGCAGATGACAGACCCACTGCAAGGTTTCTTGGACATAATCCTCTAAGTCCACGTACTCTGGAAGTTTCTCAATGCTTCTGGTTCTGTCCATGGGCCTCCATGAAGCAAGAGGTTCGCATTTACTTGTCCCACGCAGGTGGCTTGGGACAGAACACGGTCATCCAACCCTTCCTAATGAGCACTGATGAAAAAGGGGTAACATTCCTTCTTGGGTGAAGATCACACCTACAGCTCCCTGCTACAGAACAGGTTTCTCAGCCTTGGCACTACTGACATTTTGGGGCAGAGAATTCTTTGTTGTGTGGGGGGCTGTCCTGTGTATTGTAGGATGTTTAGCAGCTTCCCAACCCCTACCCACTAGAAGCCAATAACATCTGCTTTGCCTTCCTATGGCAACAACCAAAAATGTCTCCAGACATTGCCAAATGGCCCCTGGGGTTTACAGGCACCCCACTAAATGAGCGGTACTTTAGCACTGAATTTTTCTCTGTGACCTCTCTTGGAAAAATGAATAAAGGGGAAAATCCCGGCTGGGTGCGGTGGCTCATGCCTGTAATCCCAGCACTTTGAGAGGATGAGGCGGGCAGATCACTTGAGGTCAGGAGTTTGAGACCAGCCTGGCCAACATGGCAAAACCCCGTCTCTACTAAAAAATACAAAAATTAGCCAGGCGTGGTAGAGGACGCCTGTAGTCCCAGCTACTCGGGTGGCTGAGGCGGGAGAATTGCTTGAGCCTGGCAGGTGGAGATTGCAGTGAGCTGAGATTGCTCCACTGCACTCCAGCCTGGGCAACAGAGTGAGACTCTTATCTCAAAACAAACAAACAAACAAAAAAACAACAAAAACAACAAAAAGGGGGGAAATCCCAGGAATTGAGTGGCCAAACAGTTTCATATCAGAATTCACTAGCAGGATAATGTTGTTAGTAAGTGAATCATTTTACTCTGACTGCCTGGACTAGTGTTGGATGACAATTACACTCTACTTGTAGTTAGTACTACATTCGCCTACAAGAGGTTACTAAACAGATTGTAATAAAAAATAACTGGCACAGACCAAATCTACTGTATTACTCTTCTTCTTCAATCTGGAATTTAGATCAATCTGGCAAACACTGACTGTTTCCCTCTTGCTTGTCAGTCACCTTTTGTTAAAAGAGGGGGCAAGAAAAACCACTTTTCATCAAAAGACTTTTAGATTTAAAACCTTTATTTTCCTCCACTTTTAACTAAAATTTTAAGATATTCTGCTGGTCAACATAAAACCCAAAAATAGATGAACTGCAAAATTCAAGAATTATGTATTTAAATAAGAGGCTAGTGTTTACCAGCGGCATTAAATGGATGGCTGTGACAGTAGTTCTGCTACATAGAAATTATACTTTGGATAATCACTAAAGGATTAAGAATATCTGTCTACAAGGTTTATTTTATTTTACATTGCTAAGTTTAGTTTTATTTATTTATTTTTTGGAGACAGAGTCTCACTCTGTTACCTAGGCTGGAGTGCAGTGGCACGATCTCGGCTCACTGCAACCTCTGCCGCCCGGGTTCAAGTGATTCTCCTGCCTCAGCCTCCCAAGCATCTGGGATTACAGGTGCCTGCCACTATGCCTGACTAAATTTTTTTTTTTTTTTTTTGTATTTTTAGTAGAGACGGAGTTTTGTCATGTTGGCCAGGCTGGTCTTGAACTCGTGACCTCAGGTGATCCGCCTGCCTCAGCCTCCCAAAGTGCTGGGATTATAGGCGTGAACCACTGTGCCCAGCCTAGTTTCATTTTTATGTAATGAGTCAGGATTAATATTTAAATTCACGAGATATTAAAAATCCTGTCTTTCATAAAGAGGAAACGTAGCATCTCGACAATTCAGACTCTGACGTCAGACAGCCTGCATTCAAATCTTGACTTTGCCACCTTTTTGCTGTGCAACTTTGGCTAAATGCTTAATATTTCTATAGATCCAGTTTCCTTTTTGGCAAAATAAGTTTTCACACATCAGGGTTGCTATGAAGATAAGTAAGAGGACACGTGTAAAGCACTCAGCACTGGGCCAAGAAAAGGCTCCATAAATGTTAGGGACACAGGTGTCTGTGGCTCTGAGAGCACTTGGTTATGCGGCGGTCTCACTGCACTCCACCAGCCTTGTGAGATGGGTAAGAAAGCACTCGGAGGCTTCAGAAGCCTTTTCCCTTCTAAACTATTCAGATCATCTTAGCAATTCAAGGAACAGCTGGTCTTGAGAGATGAGACTCGCCCACATCCCCCGGAACCCGTTGGACCCAAGCAGCACACCCAAACCAACCCCAGAAAGAATCCCTGAGCTTTTGCCACAAAGCTCTCTCCAAAGATCATGGGACCTTGAATAAACTCTCACTTTTATCCAAGGTCCCTTGGACTCTTTCCTGAACAATTCAGCCCACGGTCACCACCCAGTTGAACATAATAATAGTGCAATAGAGTTTTTTCCATCCCCAAAACCATGGACCAGGATTCTGCAGTAGAAGGCAAGGCAAACCCAATTGTTCTTAATGTTACACTGACCTTCTGCCTTTGAGACCTGGAAGCCACAGCACTGGTGGACATAAATTCTACTGCCTGCTGCTCCAGATCCAAGGGGAGAGGGTAGCCCTCTGGTAGAAATCTGTCTGTTGCCTCCTGGAAGAGAGGAAACCTGGATTCCTACAGAGTTTGAAATGGCTGTTTGAGGCTGAAGGGAGGGGTTGATGAAAGTCAATAGCTGTTTCAACATATCTGGCTTGACTGGCCCTGCTGAGGCCACTAACTCTTGAGGACATCTTTGGCTGCGTCTCAAGGGGTTTGCATGTTTCAGAGCACAGGCCCTAAAGCCAAATGATGGATGTTCTGGACATCACAGAGTTCCCTGTGTTTGAGTGTGCGCCAAGGCAACGTAGGGAACTGCAGGGCAGGGAGGCAGCAGCCTGGGGTGTGGACATGATGTGCTGAGCTGTTTTAAATGCCCAGAGGATGACACAGCTGGAAAAGGAGAACTGTCTTAGCCAACTGAGCTTGGCTAACATGGCAAACACTCACCATCCTAATGGTTCTTATTTTACAAGGACACCAAAGGTCCCGCCCATGGAATGCTACGAAGTAGGTATGATGCACTGAAAGCTCAATCCCCAGGGAGGGAACATACAAATCGCACAAACTCATACTGCTGGAAGCAGGTGAGGCCAGGAGAAACATCCAGAGTCAGCTTACTTTGTTCACAGGCTTCTCTGGAATCTTTACGGACACCTCAGCTGGTTTTCCCTTCTTTGATGGCGTTCTCTTGATTTTGGGTGAGTGGAATTTGTCCATCAGCTTCATGGTGAAGGAAGAGAGATGAGAACGCTGAGAGTCTGAAAACAAAGAGGGTACTGACTGTTAGAGGGGAGTGGGAAGAAGCAATGGTTCATTGACCTTTTGTGGAAATGAGCAATGTCCCCAAACCCATCTTTTTTCTTGGCTGTTGAGAGTTTCAAGGGAAAGGATGTATGGATCCATTACAAAACATTTCTGCTTACATGCTTCAATTTTTGCAATTTTCATCAAGGAACTGTGGAAATCAAAGGCAGTCCAAATAAATATGGAAAAAGAACTTGCAAATATTCCCAAGTGTCCTTACAGAGTTTGTGTGATGATCTAACTAACATCCAAGGGAACTGGCTGAGAAGAAAGAACACCCAGTCAAATCACAGATGTGTAGGATGTGAGAACTGGAAAGGAAGGCCCTTTCGAATCAACCTCTTCATTCTTTAGGAAACTGCAACAAGTGACATGTGCAAGGCTCTGGAGTTGGCAGCGGTGACTGAATCAGAAGTAAGGTGTTCAAAATCCTCTGGGCCCTGGTGAAAGACTGAAAGACTTGCCCCAAAGATCAGGAATTAAGACTAGGACATCTGTTCTCACCACTCCTATCTGACATTGAACTGGATCAGACCTAAATGTAAGAGTTACAACTGTAAACCTCTCAGAAAAAAACAGGAGTTTTTGTGACCTTGAATTTGACCATGTTTTCTTAGATACAAAACCAAAAGCACAAGTAACAAAATAAAAAAATAGAAAATTGGACTTCATCAAAACTAACAACTTTTGCACTACAAATACTACTACTAAGAAAGTGAACAAACCCACAGGATGAAAGAAAATACAGTCATGTGTTGCTCAAGGACAGGAATAAGTTCTGAGTAATGCATCATTAGGCAACTTCGTTGTGCAAATGTCATAGAGTATACTCAAATGAACCTAGATGGGATAGCCTACTACACACCTAGGCTATATGGAATAGCTCATTGCTCTGAGGCTACACACCTGTACAGTACGGTACTGTACTGAGTACTGCAGGCAACTGTAATACAATGGTATTTGTGTATCCAACCATATCTAAATGTAGAAAAGTACGGTAAATGGTATAAAAGATTAAAAATTCCACCTGCGAAAGGCACTATCACGAATGGAGGCTGCAGGCCTAGAAGTTGCTCTGAGTAAATCAGGGAGTAAATGTGAAGGTCTAGGACACTCCTGTACACCAGGGTAAACTTTATAACCATGGCACATTTAACCTTCACTAAATTTATTTTTAAAATATTCTTTCTTCAGTAAGTTAACCTTAGCTTACTGTAACTTTTCTACTTTATAAACTTTTAATTTAAAAAAAAACATTTTTATTCTTTTGTTTTTTTGAGACAGGGTCTCACTCTTGCTAAGACTAGAGTGCAGTGGTGTGATCACAGCTCACCACAGCCTGGAATTCCTGGGCTCAGACATCTTCCTGCCTCAGCCTCTCAAGTGGCTAGGACTATAGGCAAGTGCTACAATGTCTGGCTCAGTTTTTAACTTTTTGTAGCGATGAGGTCTCACTATGTTGCCCAGGTGGGCAAAAATATTTTCTTTCTTTATATCCTTATTCTTTAAGCTTTTTTCTATTTAAAAAATTATTATTATTTTTTTCACTTTTAAAACTTTTCATTAAAGACAAAGACAGACACACATTAATCAGCCTAGGTCTACGGGGGCAGGATCATCAGTATCACCATCTTCCACCTCCCCATCTTGTCCCACTGGAAGGTCTTCAGAGTAATAAAATGCAAGAAGCTGTCATCTCCTATGATAACAATGCCTTCTTTTATAACACCTCCTGAAGGATCTGCCTGAGGCTGTTTTACAGTTAACTTTTTCGTTTTTAGTAAGCAGAAGCATACTCTCAAATAATGATAAAAAGTAGAGTAAATCCATAAACCAGTAACATAGTCATTTATTATCAAGTACTACATACTGTACATAACCATATGTGCTATATATTTACACCAGCATCACCACAAACAGGTGAGTAATGCATTGCGCTGGATGTAATGATGGCTACATCAGGCGAGGCGACAGGAATTTTTCAGCTTTATGATTATCTTATGGGACCATAAGATTATAATGTGGTCTGCCCTACATATGTTATAATGTGGTCTGTCACTAACTGAAATGTCGTTATGCAGAGCATGACTCTATTTGAAAATCATATGCAGCCATCCCTTAGCATCCTCAGGGGCTTGGTTCCAGGATCCTCTTCGGGGATCAAAATCCACGATGCTCAAGTCCCTTATATAAAACAGTGGAATATTTGTGTATGACACACATCCTCCACATGCTTCAAATCATCTATAGGTTACTTACAATACCAAATACAATGTAAATGTTATGTAAATAGTTATACTTTATTTTAAAATTTGCATTATTACACTGTTATTTTTATTGTTTTTCCCTGTATATTTCTGACCATGACTGAATCAGAGGCTGCAGAACCCACGGATATGGAGGGTCAGCTATACCTGATAAGGGACTTGTATACAGAAAACATTACAAAATTCTTACAGCTCTAGAATAAAAGGCATGTAACCCAATGTAAAATGGGCAAAGAGTTTGAGCAGACATTCTCCAAAGAAGATACACAAATTGGCAATAAGCACATGGAAAGACGGTCAACATAATTAGCCATTAAGGAAATGTAACACTTCACGCACACTAGGTCTAATAAAAAAGACAGTACCAAGTGTTGGTGAGGACTGGAGAAACTGAACGCCCTACACATTGCTGGTAGGAATGTAACATGGTTTCTCTGCTTTGGAAAATGTCGGGCAGTTTCTCACAAGATCACAGAGTTGACATGTGACCCAGAAATTCCACTCCTGGGCAGATTTGCGAGAGAAATGAAAGCCTAAATCCATGTGACTTGTACAGGTAAGTCAAAGGAAAGTTCACAGCAACATTATTCATAATAGCCAAAGGTGGGAAAAACTCAAATGTCCATGTTTGTGAATGACTAAATAAAATGTATTATATCCATACAATGGAATATTATTTGGCAATAAAAATAAATTAAGTACGGATCAGCTACAACACAGTTGAACCTTGAAAACATTATTTAAGCTAAAGCAGCCAGCCACAGAAGACCATATATTGTATGATTCCATTCATTTGAAATGTCCAGAATAGGCAAATCCATAGAGACAGAAAGTAGATTGGTGGTTGCCTAAGACTGGACGGGGCAGAGATGGAGAGGGGCTGCTATAATCAGTATGGAGTTTTTTCTCCTGGTGTACAAAAGTATTCTAAAATTAGAATATGGTGATGGTTGTACAGCCCAGTGAATTACTAGAAAAAAAAAAGAACTGTACCCTTTTTGAATGAATTGTATGATATGTGAATTATATATCAATAAAGCTATTTTTTTAAAAAAGCCCACTGGCAGTCTTCCTTCATCTCAGCATTATTACAACCAGTTCCAGTGTCTGAAAACATCTTATTAATCGATTTATTTAAACCTGTCTCCTCACAAGAATGCAGTGGTTCATGCCTGTAATTCCAGCACTTTGGGAGGCTGGGGCGGGAGGATCACTTGAGACCAGGAGTTGGAGCCTAGGCAACAGAGTGAGACTTTGTCTCTACCTACAAAATATTAGCTGGGCATGGTGGTGCAGACCTGTAGTCCCAGCTACTCAGGAGGCTGAGGTGGGAGGACTGCTTGAGCCCAGGAGTTAGAGGCTACAGTGAGCACTGCGCTCCAGCCTGGGCAACAGAGCGAGACCCTGTCTCAAAAAAATAAAGGCTTGGGGGACAAGTTCCCTGAGGACTGTACCTGTCTTGTTCATGCCTGTTTTCCCAGTGCTGACATGGCAGTTGGCCCATAGAAGATAATCAGTAAACATATATTCAACAAATGAAGAAACCAACCAACAACAAAAATATCCCAGGAAGAAGACTGCTTCTTTTAGTAACAGCAGAAATACTTGAAATTGGCTGAAAATTAAGCAACAAAACACTGTCCTACGCAATGGAAAAATAAATACCTGTAGTTTTAAAAATAAAAAGCACTCCCTCTGTCAAGTTTTTCCAGCAATTTAGTACAACAAAACAAACCAGAAAACCAAACAAAACAACCCTCCAAATAAATAGCACGGCACCTTGCACTACATGGCTCTCACTCTGTCTACTATTGCTGCACGTGACTTAACAAGGCCAAAGTTCAGTTCCCTTGCTAAAGACCTTCCAGGTGGCCAGGCAGGATCAGATAAACTACCTGCCCTTTGCAAATTACCTAGGCACCCACTGCGCTCTGGACCAAAGAGAAAAGCCAGGGCCTGACCCGCATTCACATGTGGTCAAACCAAACAGCTTCACAGCTGTGTGATGGCCAGAGCTGCAGAAAGCCCTTCTTAGTCCCCAGATGGAGATACAAGTCAACAGGAAGCTGCTGCACCTGGCTAGCTCACCTGGAACAGCTCAACAGGGTCAGGAGGCTCTCAACACCAGCCCTCATATGTCAGCAGTCATCCCTCGCATTCAAATGAACTGGGATGGTGTGACTTCTCCCGCTCCCCTCTGTCCTGCCTCTTCTCTCTCTTCACCCAAGCAGGGTGGATCCCATTTACAGTTTATACTTCCTTCTTTATACTTCAACATGGATGTGAACAGTCTAATCCTTCATGTGATGCTTAAGAGGGTGTGCACTGTTAGCCAGGCCTGGTGGTACATGCCTACAGTCCCAGCTACTCGGGAGGCTGAGGCAGAATGGCGTGAATCCGGGAGGCGGAGCTTGCAGTGCAAGATTGTGCCACTGCACTCCAGCCTGGGCGCCTGCCACCACGCCTGGCTAATTTTTTTGTATTTTTAGTAGAGACGGGGTGTCACTGTGTTAGCCAGGATGGTCTCGATCTCCTGACCTCGTGATCCACCTGCCTTGGCCTCCCAAAGTGCTGGGATTACAGGTGTGAGCCACCGCGCCCGGCCAAAAAATTTTCTAAAAGGGGGGTGTGCACTGGAGTCAGAATGCTTGCATTCAAATACTTAGATATCATCTCTCTAAATCTTTCCCTTATTTTGTCTGGAAAATGAGTGAGATAACATTATATTTCTTGAGATGGCTGATGTGATGTAGATTAAATGAGATATTTACTGTGGATAATACAATAAGGTATTTCACAAAATGCCTGGCACACGGCACCCGCTCAACACAAGGAGCTTGGATGCATAGCAAGGTCGATCGATTCTGAATTCTTATTTCCCAGCTGCTTCCAGATCTTCATCCAGTTATTCTGCAACACTGAACATTTAACTCACTATTCTAAGTAAATGAGACCTTATAATTGCCCACTCTTCTCTTCCTTTGGCACTGAACCAGAAGTCTCAATCTGGCTTTTAGCCTATTAGTCTATTTCCCTCTTTGGTTTAACCTGCCTCCCTGCATACGGATCCTATTGCTGTCCCTACTCCATGTCTTCTGATGGCAGCCCCACAGTGTCCCTAAAAGACACAGCCTCTTCCCTCACCAGGCAGGTTCCCAAGTCAGATGGGCTGTCAGAGCAGTTTCCTAATCCATGTGACTTGTACCCTGTTGAGTAGGACTGAAGCAGGGAAAGCAGACACAAATGGGGAAGTCTGGGCAGGATGCGTGGGTTCTCCGGTGCTCAAAGATCTTCAGGCTGGGTGAGCCAACTTCCGCTTTCTCCACTGTCTACTGCCCTGAGTTGCTGTTCAGGCAGGCATGGGGCTAAGGAGCTGGCAAGATTCACAACTGCGCCGTCATGACCACAGCGGAACTGGGGTAGACAAGTGAGGTGTAGAGGTCGATCACCAAAAAACCCTCTCAGGTTCATGCAAGGGCAGGGACCAACTAAGAGCACTTCTGCCTATGAGCTGTTGATGGAACTCAAGAGGTTTATTATTGCACTCACAATTCTTGTCTGCCTTGGGCAAGGCTGGGAAAACATGTCAGCACCTAAAGACAGTGCAATGCCTACCAATAAATCTCCCTCCTCAGGGTATCCGCCTCAGAACAGCCAGCTCTAGCACAAGAAGCCATAAATCAGGCAGAGAGAAGAGATTCTTTCAAATGACAACCAACCTTCTCAACGCTGGAAATCGAGGACAGCACTAACTAGGACAGTATGTTTGTCACATCCTTCTTGAAACCTTGGGTTAGCAGCACAGGCTTCAGGTGATTCTCAAGGTCATTCACACTATGCCTTTGAGTGCTGAGGAGGTACCATAATGCTTTGCGATAGCAGGGTGGGGAGGAAACGACAGGTGCCCTCACATGAACACTGCTGTTAGGGCAATCTCGCCAATGGCTCCAGACAGGCAGGCAGGCAGGCAGGCAGACAGACAGACAGATGCACTCTCCCTGCCCCTTTCTCATGCACGTCAATCATCTGGGATGGAGGGCGACGTGAAGGGAGTGTTCCCACATGACTGCTGCGTCGCAGGCAGTGCCACCAACTGCTCTCTTGCTATTCCCCTGCTTTTCACACTTAGGAAGTTACACTGTAGAATTTGTATATGTGTCTTTTTAGTAATTTTCTAGAACTGAAGTTAAAACAAAAAATTTAAAGATTTCATACAAATATATATATATATACAAGTTATAGAGAATGAATCAAATCCAGGCACCCACCCTCTGGCCTAGCAAACAGAACCTTCTGCAGCGATGGAGGCGGCCGGTACCTGAACTGTCTAACACGACAGGCACTAGTGGCTACTGAGGCCTGATTGTGGCTGCTGTGGCTGAGGCACTGAACTGTGAGTTAACTGTGTAAACAGCCCCTGGGGCTGGTGACTGGCACACTGGATGGTGCAGCTCGAGAAGCGGATGGATTCCACTGGTGCTGCCATGTGCTCCTCTGCAGCCACATCTCTTCCCTACAGGCAGCCCGACTCTGACTTTCAGACTTATCATCCCTTACTTTTCAGGATAGTTTATATCGACATATACAGTTTAACTTATAAGTTTGTGAACGTTACCTAAGTGATGGCATATTGTAAAGATTCTCACGCTCTTGTTTTTTACTCAATAGCAGGCCTGACACTCAGGCATGCTGGGGTGTATCAGTGATTTCGTTTTCAATGCTGAGAAATTCCGTAGATTCCATAATCCCAGCTTTATTTATCTGCTCTCCTGTCAGTGGACACTGGGTCGCTTCCAGCATTTTTGCTTTAATAAACAATGCTGCTCATACATGTCTCCTGGAACACATGCCAACAGTCCTCTAAGAGCAGAACGGCTGGATTGTAGGGTATATGCCACATTGATTCTTACAGATATTGCAAAACAATTCTCCCAAGTGGCTATGCCACTTTACAGTCCCACTAGCAAGGTTAGGAGAGTCCTAGTTGCTCCATATTCCTCCTGGCACCTGGGGTTGCCAGACATGCACACTTTCCCACATGGCCATGTCTAAGAAAGGACACAAAAGTCCTCCTTCACCTGGAAATGCCATATGCTGGTGTATTTTATTGTGATCTATCCAATCTGTGAGAGCAACTTCAAGTTCACCTGAACTTAAGAACAGAAAGCCTCAGACTCTTGCTCCATGTTACATTTACCCCAAGGTCAGAGACTCCCAATGACTAATCTGCTAGTCATTCCTTCCAGAGGAAGGGTGGCTTATATGAGCTTACAAACAATTTCTGTATAAATTGACTGTGATGTTACCAACAGCAGCCACTTTCTTGGGCAACCATCACAGGCTACAGATCTGGCTGTCAGATGAATGTCCTTCTCTACCGAGAGAGAAAGAGGATGGGCCGGAGGAGAGGATGTAGCCTGCTCACAGAATCATGTCTCAACAGAAAACCAAGCAGAGCAAAAAGACATCAAAGCCAACCCAATTTCTTCAAGTGGTCTGCCAGATGCCAATATTTCATTCTTAAATTTTTAACTTGCCCCTCGGCCAGGCTTAACAATGGTCTCTGCCTGTTGCTGACAAATGTGGCTATCAACTGGCCTTCTTTCTGTGTCATTTGTAGCAGCAGCTGGGTTCCCAACTTAGCAGTGGTTTCTGTCTCAACTTAATCTCTCACCAGGGATGGCGGGGAGTCTCTAAACATCAACCACACGGGATCACAAAGTCAAGGGCAAGGTGGACAACTTTGAGGCAGCCAATCTTGAGAAACGCTGTGGCTAATTCCTCATTCCCTGTCTTCTACTGGGCTCAGAAGTCGAGCACTGGGAAGGATTTAGAGATCACTTACTTAATAAACATTCCCCATTTTCCAAATGCATAAAAAGGACAAATGGAGTGGAGGCGTGATTGAGGACATTAGGAAAAGCTTTTTTAAAGATGAGGATTTCCAATTTTTTAAAAGTCTTTTCACTTGTCTAGGATTTTGTGGACTGCAAGGTAAAGATGGAGACAGAGGGCTATGGGCACAGGAGGCAGCAGAGCTGAAGTCTGTGGCTTTTTTTTTTTTTTTAATCTATTTATTTATTTTATCTTGAGACCAGGTTACGAGACTGGCTAATTTTTGTATTTTTGGTAGAGACAGGGTTTCGCCATGTTGCCTAGGTTGGTCTCGAACTCCTGGGCTCAAGGGATCCTCCCATCTCAGCCTCCCAAAGTGCTGGGACTACAGGCGTGAGCCATCACGCCAGGCCTGTGTGTCTTTGTTTTAACTTGAGCTCGGCCACTAACCTGGGCAAACTTTTTACCCGAGCCTCCGGTTCCTCACCTAGAGGAAAGCCATAGCCACAGACCTAGCTCCTCCTCAGGTAATTGTGGAGATTAAATGTGACCCGTGTGTAAAGCATGTAGCCAAGGACCTGATATATAGCAAATACTTAATACATGGCAGCTATTATTGTCATGTGATAACCTCGTCAGGTCTCTGCCAACACTTAAAAAGGCAAAAGCTAAAAATAACCCCAGTCTAGTCGAGCCAAAAGCAACCTGGAGTTATATTTTTCTTTTTTTTTTTTTTTTTTTGAGACGGAGTCTCGTCTCGCTCTGTCGCCCAGGCTGGAGTGCAGTGGCGCCATCTCTGCTCACTGCAAGCTCCGCCTCCCGGGTTCACGCCATTCTCCTGCCTCAGCCTCCCGAGTAGCTGGGACTACAGGCGCCTGCCACCACGCCCGGCTAATTTTTTGTATTTTTAGTAGAGACGGGGTTTCACCGTGTTAGCCAGGATGGTCTCGATCTCCTGACCTCGTGATCCGCCCGCCTCGGCCTCCCAAAGTGCTGGGATTACAGGCGTGAGCCACCGCGCCCGGCCTATTTTTCTTTTTTTTTTGATATGGAGTCTCGCTCTGTCACCCAGGCTGGAGTGCAGTGGCGTGATCTCGGCTCACTGCAAGCTCCGCCTCCCGGGTTCACGCCATTCTCCTGCCTCAGCCTCCTGAGTAGCTGGAACTACAGGCGCCCGCCACCACGCCCGGCTAATTTTTTGTATTTTCAGTAGAGATGGGGTTTCACCATGTTAGCCAGGATGGTCTCGATCTCCTGACTCCGTGATCCGCCCGCCTCGGCCTCGCAAAGTGCTGGGATTACAGGCATGAGGCACTGCGCCCGGCCTGGAGTTATATTTTTCTAACAACTTTAACATCGAAAGATCCTCTGTCTTACTTAATATACAACTATTCCTGTTAAAACAGAGGGAAAACAATATTTGAAGTTTTGCAATTCCAAAGACTCTTTTGTTATGGAAATCCATTCCTACTACCCAATTGTTCAGGAAGTCTACTGGATAACTATGACACTGCTAATGGGAATATTAAGCCTATCTTTTAAAAAATTTTCAAACAATCTCATTATAAAAATCCAAGCACTGTAAAAATATATAATGTAGACGGTAAACATTTCTCATAATTCCACACACAGCAGAAATATTTTTTTCACTTTTTTTTTTTTTTTTAAACAACAAGCCATTGTGGGCATTTTCCCATGTGAGTGCAGTTAATGGCTGCATGATGCTCTGCTGGACGGCAACCACAGTGTATTTATGCAGTCAGGCCCCCGAATGAATAGATTCTAACTTCTGCTCTTCAAACAATGCTGCGTTGATGAACACCCTCAAGCTGGCCTGTCTGCGCCCTTGTATGGTGAGACAGACTCCTAGGGATGGACGGCATGGGAAGCTGGATGCGACATAGTCAAACTGCCCCGCACTGAGCTGAATGCAGCCAGCACTGCCTGCCCCAGAGTGGGGCCCTGGATGGAGGCAGAAGGGGTGAGGAGGGATTCTGGGCCCTGGGGCCTTCTCGCCTATGCAGGAAACCAGGCTTCACCTTGGATTTGGGTTAAGATCTGACAGAACCACCCTTTTCATTTTACTTGCATAACTGGTAAGCATTACAAAGAGATTCAGAATCACAAAAGGCAACATTCAAATGGCCAATAAACATATAACAAGGTGCTCAATTTGTCATCAGGAAGCAGTATGTTAAAACCACTGAGCTACCACCACAAACATGCCTGAATAGATAAAAAGAAAAAACAGGGAACACTATCGGTGTTGTGGATGAAGAGAAGGGGGACTCTCTACCCTGCTGACTGACAGCCACCCACTATGGCTGAACACATCCTTCCTCTCCAGCCCAATAACTCCACTCCAAAGAACGCCTGTGTGAGGTCACCATCAGACATGTACCAGAATATCACAGCAGTGCTCAGCGAATGCCTGTCGACAGCAGGACGGGTGAACCGTGGTACCGTCGCACAGTGGAATACCATGCAATCGACACCCATGACATGGATGATTCTCACGAGTGTAGAGAGAAGCCAGATTCAAAAGAGTACGTTTTATACGATTCCATGTATATAAATGCAAAAACAGACAAATTTAATCTATTATTTGGGGATTCAAGATAGTGGTTATGCTCGGGGAGTGGGGGGTGGTTAACTGGCAGGCGACATGAAGCAGTGGGCTTCTGAGGTGACGGTTATGGCCTGTTTCTTGATCTGGGGTTTGGTTGTACCAGTGTGTTCAACTTGCGAAAATCCTGCAAGCTATCTACATAAGGTATGTGTATATACTTACTGATGTATAGTATATTCCAACAAAAAGGTGAAATAAACTAGATACAAAGGTCTAAGATTCTTCGGAAAAAGAGCCCGCATGATTTTTATATGGGTCAGATTAACAACTGCAAAGTTCATTTACAACTTAAGGAAATTCCATTCCCTAAAACAAACAAATGTATTTACCCATGAATATTCCAGAATGAGTACCTTCCCTAAGAACTCTGAATTGACTATCTCAGGAAGAGCCTGTGAATATCTCAGGAAACTTCTGTCTCGTCTTTTTAAAAATAATAAAAGATAACACCTACATAAATGTATACATTCTTAGGATCTTAAATCACCAGTAAATAAACATTTTCCAATCTCTTCTCCCTTATTGTATGAAAAATTCTAGGAACTTAATATAAATACAATTGAATCTTATAATTTTTTATGTTTAACCAAGATTGAATCAATATACTTTTAATAATAGTATCTGTCTCATGAGGCTCGCCTAAGAATTAAAACCAAAACTCATTCAGTGACTTTTTAGGCATCTCATCTGTGCCTTACATCAGCGGTGGGGCCCCACCCACCTGGCCTGCTCACACACTGCACCAGCCATTCTCTCCTCTCCCCACCACCAGGTTTCCTTCTGCTGTGTGTCACTTCACGTCTGCACATACACATGGGAGATCTCCCCCATCTTAAAGACCCAAGTCCTTAAGCCCACCTTCTCCTCCAGCTACTCCCACGTTTGTTTCTCTAAATAGCAAAGCCACTTGAAAGACTTGCCTATGTTGTCTACAGTTCCTTTCCTCTTATCCTTCATTTTCCCCCAACATTTTATTTTTTGAGACAGGGTCTTGCTCTGTTGCCCAGGCTGGAGTATAGTGGTGTGATCCCAGCTCACTGTAGCTATGACCTCTGGGGCTCACATGATCCTCCTGAGGAGCTGGGACTACAGGCATGCGCCACTATGCCTGGCTAATTTTTTGTTTTATTTTTTTTTTTTTGAGATGGAGTCTCACTCTGTCACCAAGGCTGGAGTGCAGTGGCACGATCTCGGCTCACTGCCTTCCTGGTTCAAGTGATTCTCCTGCCTCAGCCTCCTGAGTAGCTGGGATTACAAGCATGAATCACTATGCCTGGCTAATTTTTTTTTGTATTTTTAGTAGAGACAGGGTTTCACCATTTCGGCGAACCTGGTCTCAAACTCCTGACCTCAAGTGATCTGCCTGTCTCGGCCTCCCAAAGTGCTAGCCACCATGCCCAGCCCTGGCTAAGTTTTGTTCGTTTTGTAGAGATAGGGTCTCACTATGTTGCCTAGGCTGGTCTCGAGCTCCTGGGCTCAAGTGATCCTCTTGCCTCAGTCTCCCAAAGTGCTGAGATTACAGGTGTGAGCCTCCATGCCTGGTTCCAACATTGTATTTTGGAAAAAAAAAAATCAAATCTACTGATGTGCTGAAAGAATATTATGAAGCGAACGTCCACATACCCTTCACCTAGATTCGTCAACCGTTAACATTCTGCCATGCCCGCTTTCCAAAGTTGTATTTTGGAAAAAAAAAAAATCAAATCTATTGATGTGCTGAAAGAATACTATGAAGCGAACGTCCACATACCCTTCACCTAGATTCGTCAACCATTAACATTTTGCCATGCTCGCTTTCCATCCCTTTTCTTTCTCTCACTATCACAGAAACACACATGCAAATTTATTTTTCATCAAAGCAACTGAAGGTTGCACACGTTATAACACATCTCTAAATACTACCAGCTGTCTCTCTCCTAGGAACAAGGACATTCTCCTGCATAAATAACATAATAACATTATCATACCCAAGATACTTAACACTGACATAATATTTGCTCCATAAGCAAATTTATCTTATCAGATTCTCTATAGCTTTTTTTTTTTTTTTTTTAAATCCAAGATCCAATTAAGGAGCATACATTGCATCTGGTTGTCATGTCTCTCCAATTTCCCTTATCTAGTCTGGAGGCAGGAGGGACGGGACTGGCTTTTGGACGTTGACATATTTTGAAAAGTGCCTGCCAGTTGTCTTGGAGGAGGTCCTCCGTAAGTTGGATCTGCCTGTTCCCTGTCATGAGATTCGGGTAATACATGCTTGGTAAACACAGTTCCTGGGTGGTATGTGCTTTCTACTGTATTATTAATCAGTTATTGATAATGCTAAGTTCGATCACTTGGTTAAGGTGGTATCTGCCAAATTTCTCCACTGCAATGATATAGTTTCTCCTTTGTAACTAATAAGTAATCTGTACTGCAATTTGAGATTTTAAGCATCTTGTTCCCTAACAAATTTTCACTGAATAGTTTGGCATCCACTGATGATCCTTATGTGAATCTTTATTTTACTGGTGGTTACACATTGGTGATTATTAATTATTCCTCGATATTTATTGGCTGGCATTCCTTTATAAGTAACAGGCCCCCACCCCTTACTTTTTTTGGTATCACTATGGACCAGGGTGTTCATTTATTATTCAGTGTGTTATAATCCATTATAATCATGCCCTTTCAAGTTCAAACTTCCAAACTTGGCCAGAGGGAACCTTTTTAGCCCATCTCCAGTGTTACTGAGGAGTCTCCATCAATCTTTGAACACTTCTTTGGTTTTTGATGCAAAAGAAGCTCCAGAATCACCCCGTACCTTCCCTACCCCATTTCTCCAGGAAATCAGCTTGGAATCTGCCATTTCTTTAATGTACCCTAGCTCCTTTTGGTGGGGAGTGGTATTTAGAAACCAAGATCGGGGCATTAGATGTGCTCATTGCCACTGGGATGTCACTGTTCTATGTCCTTTCAGTGGACACAGCTAGGAGAGAAATATGTACATGTATTTAATGTAAATATATATAATTAAATATGAGTGTGTATATATCTATATATTTTTAAATCATAAGTTAATACTGTTATTTCTTACTGCAAGCCAACACCACCGGGTTCTTCCTCCTTCCTTGATTCCATATTTGCAGCTCCCTTCCACAACAGTGAGAACCCTGGTTTCTAACATCATCAATCTATTCATTTGCCTTATCCTACAATAAACACAAAATTTCTTCAGAATTGCTACACGAATATCATTAACAACTACTAAAGGTAAAAGTTCAAGATTTCTTAGCAATTCTTTTAGTCCTTAGAATATATCCTGTGATGGGCATATAGCGAGTACTGTGTTCAAAAAGATATTCTAATTCTTTTTTCTGTGTGGGTTATATTATCATTTAATATACAGTTAGGTTTGTTTTTATTGATATTCAATTTCAGGATTTTTTCTGAATTTGTAAAATATTTATACAGTTCAAAAGTTAAAAAACTACATAACTTCTGGTTTATCCCTCATTTACACAGAAATAAGTAGTATATCCATCCTTATTTCCTCTTCTTACAAATACTGTATTAGACATCCACAGGAGCCTGAATTAGGCAGTTCAAGAGAAGTGAAGGAGCTAGGTGAAGGCTAGGGGTATATATTCGAGAGCTGTCGGCATATACACAGTATAGGAAGCTAGAAGACCAGTGGAGGCCCTCAGGGACATGTGTAGATAGAGAAGAGGGCCAGATGACTTCACTGTTGGGTGGTCTCATTACACAACACAAGCTCTTGGTGATTCCCTTGGACATTTGACAGGTGGCTCAAACACAAGTCTAAAACTGTATCTCTGAAGCTTCCTCCCAAACCTGCTTTGACCACATCTTGGTAAACAGGACATTTCACCCTTCTTCCAGCAGCTCAGGTTAAAATCCTTGATTCTTCTCTTTTGCTTGAGTCCATCTGGCAATCCTTCGGCAAATCCTGTGAGTTCTACCTTAATGGTACATTCAGAATCCACCACTTCTCACCACCTGCACCAGGGTCAGCCTGCCCAGTGCCATCTTTATTCCTCAAATGGACGACCGTGATGGCTTTCCAACTGTCCCCTGCTCCTTGCCCTCCCCATTCTCAACTCTGCAATCAGAGTAGTCCTTATAAGAGCTAAGTCTCGCTATGTCACCCTTCTGTTTGAAAACCTCTGATGGTGTCTCTTCTCCCTCAGAGAGGCCCTGTGTGATTTGCATCCAACCATGTGCCACCCCAACCAACCCCCTCCCCACCTCTGAGAGTAAGCCCTCCATGGTAAGCCTGTTCTCCGATGTCCCCCAGATGGGGAGGCCTGACAAGTGCAAAGCCACTATGAGTGGTTGGGTAATGTTGGTCTAATCCTGGGACTCAATACTGGGAAGCTCACTGGGCTCTTAGAACAAGCTGCATCCTTCAAGCAAGGCTTTAGAAATCAAGGTGATATTTGGGTCCCCATCTATCTACCTTACTGTCTTCTTTTCCAACTTTCAGAATTCAGGGGACAGAGAAGGGTTCTACTTACTAGTCCTTTGAGACCCCAGTGAGAGAATCAAATCTCATTCATTTTGGAATCTGGCACTTAGCCCAATAACTGACACATCATAAAATAAATAAGTGCTTGTTAGCAAACACAGATAGAAGAATCAATGAATTAACCCTGTAACAACCAACAGCTATGACATTCAGTCTACACCAGATGGTAATATCAGAGATGTAGATAAGATGGTTTATATGGATTTTTAATATAATTCTCTAAGTAGTTCTAGTCAGAGACAACTCATTCAGGAACTTTCTTTGGTGGGACGCTTCAGCCTGGGTTACTAGAACATCTGTTGTTCAAGCTACCTCCAGGGAATAGACAAGAAAGACTATACTGTTCACCCTCCTCCTCTGGGTTCTAACAGACTCTCTGGACCAGTACTATCCAATAGAAACATAGTGTGAACCACATATGTAATTAAAAAAAAAATTTTTTTTTTTTTTTTTTTTTGAGACAGAGTCTCACTTACTCTGTCCCCCAGACTGGAGTGCAGTGGCAAGATCTCAGCTCACTGCAACCTCCACTTCTTGGGTTCAAGTGATTCTTCTGCCTTAGCCTCCCGAGTAGCGGGGACTACAGGTGCCTGCCACCACGCCTGGCTAATTTTTGAATTTTTAGTAGAGACAGGGTTTCACCATGTTGGCCAGGCTGGTCTCGAACTCCTGACCCCAAGTTATCTGCCCACCTCAGCCTCCCTAAGTGCTGAGATTACAGGCATGAGTCCCTGTGCCCAGTCTTAAAAATATTTTTTAATTAACCCAATTTATCTAAAGTATTATTACAACATGTAATATAAAAACGATTAATGAGCTATTTACCTTCTTTTTCTTTCATATTAATCTGCTGTGGATTTTATACTTCAGCACATCTCAGATGGCACTGGCCACATTTCCAGTGCTGCTGGACTAGATGCACAGCCTAGGCCCTCACCTCCTGTGATGGGACGGCTGGGACATGAAGCGAAGAGCCTTGGCCTGGTTGGATCTGCCTGCTTCAGGGTGGAGTGCTGAGGTCTTGAAGGTGGCGCTTCCTGCTCGCCTTCAAAGCATTCTTTTTTTTGGAGACAGAGTCTCACTCTGTCACCCAGGCGGAGTGAAGTGGCACGAACTCGGCTCACTGCCATCTCCATCTCACGGGTTCAAGTGATTCTCCTGCCTTGGCCTCCCTAGTAGCTAGGATTACAGGTGCCCGCCACCACGCCTGGCTAAGTTTTGTATTTTTAGTAGAGATGGGGTTTCACCATGTTGGTCAGGCTGGTATCAAACTCCTGACCTCCAGTGATCTGCCCGCCTTGGCCTCCCCAAAGTGCTCGGATTACAGGTGTGAGCCACTGCGCCCGGCCAAGGCATTCTTATTACCACTCAACAGATGAGGAGACCGAGTCACAGGCGGCTTCCTGCTCGCCTTGGGCAGGGCTCAGGGCAGCACTGGAGTCCCAGACTATGGAGCCCTCCCACACCCTCTTCCTACACGGAGGTACTGCCCATTTCCTCCTCCACAGTACCTGGTACAGGGACAGAGGTGGCTGGGTGATGGCCTCAAGAAATGTCACTGTGCAAGGTCTGGTGATGGAATGCATGGAAAAAGAGGCAGTCTTCTATTGTTTCAAGAGAAGAAATCTCTACCATCATAGCTTCCCAACATTCCAGACTGATTTTCTCTGAAGGTAGGGACCACGGTCATTCAAAGGGGAACTGCCACCATGTCCTATGGCTATGACATAGGGCAAACAGAAGTGGCACTCATCTCTACACGTGGCCTAGGGCAGCCTATCCACGTATTCCCGTCCCACCCACGTCTCAGATGGAAGGGAAAGGCCGTCATCTTGTGTGATGCTGAGTCAGCTGGCCTCCCTGGAGCTTGCTTTTCTCTGCTGTAAAATGGGAGTAGTGATCTTTACCTCACTGGGCCGTTGGGAGGATGTCATACAGTACTGCACATACAGTGAGTCACTAAGCCCAGTCCTGGCACTTAGTTAACATTCATAAATGTCATCTGTGGCCACCAGACAGTTCAAAAATATACTCCTTTTTGGGATAAATGCCACCATCTTTAGTGGACAGCTGTTATTTCTTAACACAACTGGCTTTAAAAATAGAGAAAAATTCTAATAACTTAAGCATCTCCTAGGATTTAAACAGAACCCACAGCCCTCGTCAGGTAAACTTTTCCGTGTGAACAAAGCGTGGAGATGATGTCCAGGGAGCCCCTCCCCTACCTGCCAGAGACGTGAAGAGAATTCCCAGACTCGCTCCTCTTATAAACCACGGACACTGCTTGAGGGGATGGGAGGGAAGCCTCTGAGACTCAGAGCGGCTTCCCTCCCGGAGCCCAATCAAGTGGTTAAATCAGCAGCGGCTGTTTTTAAACTTCCCCTCAGAAATTTTTAAATTAGATATTAAAATTTAGATTTTTAAAAAACTTACAATTTAAGAAATCCCCTTAGCAGCCAGGAGTGGGGCTTCTAATATGTGGGGAGCTCTTGGCATATGCCTGGTCCTCATGCTAACATCAGAAGGGAGGTATTCTTATTACCACTAAACAGATGACGAGACCGAGTCACACGGTAGTCATGGACCTTGGCCAAGGTCACAGGGTTAAGTTTAAACCTCCCCTCCCCTCCCATTTTCACAGACAAGGTGACTGCAGCCCTAGCAGGTGTCCTGAACCACTCAAGGTGGCCTGTCCCCACGGTGGCCTACTCCCAAGGAAGCGTTTCTTTTCCATTACTGTTAGGCATTGATCTAGAGATGAAAACCACAGGCTTCATAGGCTTCCTGAGATGTGAATTAGTCATTTCTCAGCTTTATTTTCAGAGGCAAAATGAAAAAAAGAGTGATGGTAAAATAACAGTTTATTCTGAGTAAACCACAGAGCAGAGGCCAGGGCACATCTCATCATCTGGAGGCAGAGCCCTCCCCCGGCCTTTGTCTTTTAGGTGGAGTTGTTTGGGGCAGCCTCCGTGGCTCAGAGGAACCTGCCTGTTAGGATGGCTGCCAGCCTAGGAGGGGCAGGTGGAGGCAGCATGCCATCTCAGCACTCCAACAGTGCTCTGCCGGGGCCGCAGCCTCCTGCTCTCCAGTGCAGTGCCACCAGCAAAGGAGCCAGTCTGGGGGCAGGAAGGCCTGTCTAGCTGGGGCTGGGTCGTGGTGATGGAGCCCCATGGGCCTGCAGGCAGGAGGCGGCAGCAGACGGCCCCCACCTCTGCTGCGCTAGCCCTGCTCAGAGACTCTGAGAACTCACAGTTTGACAGGCCACCCTCTGGGCCTCCAGAGGAAAAACAGCATTTTCATTCGCCAGTAAGCATACATTCACGTATTTATCTCCCAGACAACAGGGGAAGGAGCTGGCAGCCACAATCCCTAGCAGCTTGGGACACTGCAGAAGGAGCTCATGGGCAGAGAAAGAAGACAGTGAAGGGACAGGAGTCACCTCAAAAGTCCCTCCCTGTCACCTTAGGGAAGCAGGCTGCACTGCACAGTGCAGGTCAGACACTGCGTGGCATCCTCACTCAGCCACCCCTTCAATCCATAAACATTTACACGCCAAGCACTTGCAAGGTGCCGGGGTTAGGAGGAGGCCCAGTTTACCACCCAGGCCCCCCTGCCCCTGAACAAGGGCAGTTCCGGCTCCTTCCTCCGAACTGGAGGAGAAAGCGTCAACTCGCCTCCCTCAGCCCTTTCTCCTCCTCATGTTCTGACATGACACCCAAGCATGCAGAGGGCTGGGACAGAAGAGCCCACCCTGGTGCTACTGATACCAGCTGACTCTTACTTCAGAGTTACTGGCCTAAACCCCACGGGAGGCTCCTGAGGGCCCTTGAGGTTCTGGGAAAATCAGAAGTCCTGCTGGTTTAAGCACAGACAGAATTTCATTGGTTTAGAGCCTAAAATTCAATCCACTTCATTTCTAGTCAAATGTATTGGCCCCCACTATGTACAGGGAGTTGTATCAGGTACTGAGTAACACAAGGCCCTGCCCACGTGGAGCTGGCAGCGATGACAATGGCTACACAGCAATGACTAGGACCACTTCTCGTGCAGCGAGCACCCAGCACCACCGCAGGCACTCAACAGGCCTCATCTCACTGAAGCCTCGAAGTGACCCTCCAATACAGGTACCACTGTCTTCATGCCACAGACAGGGAGAGTGAGGCCGAGGAGTAAGTGACAGACCCTGGATTTGAATCAGTTCTGCTTCACACACCAGCCACACGGTCTCCTAATTTAGTAGAGAGAGGAGTAAGTACCCTAAGGATGGTTCAAACAAAGCAGAATTCAAGTTCAGAGGAAGGAGGGCTCACGTCTGCTCTTGGCCCTGGAGGACTTTTCTTATTTCCTCTGGGTCAGTGTTCCACTTAAGTCAGCACCCACTCAGCGTGGGACACTGGGCTTGGCTAGGATCACCACCATCCTGTCCCCACCCTGGCTTCCGACGCAGATGCCACAATCTTGGTGTAGGCTCCTCTTCCCCCTTTTGAAGCCAAAGACTAGCAAATAAGCTGTTTATTAAGTGTGTTCACAACCTTGATCACCAGGGGAGTAAGTCACTGTAAGAGGAGAAGAAAAGACTTCCTGGCCAGGACTGCTTGTAAAAGTGAATTACACCCTTCTGGAAAAGCCCAGGACCAAGATGGCTGGTTCATAGCAGACACACATCAAAGACCTCCCAGCTGTGCTAGCACCTGGGCTAAAAATACTCTCAGCGCAAAACCTCGGGACAGTCTCCTGGCCTCAAGGAAGAGGCCAAAGTTATACACTGGCTCTCTTGACTTGGGAGGTGGGATTATGGGTGCAACCAAGACACTATTTTTAAACAACCCCAAAAATAATGGGTTGGGGAAGAACATATATTTCAGTGATGCCTGGAATTGCCAACATTTGGCAAGAAAGCGGAGAAGGGGATCTTCCTAAGTCAGAAAGTCCTCCCTTTCTCACTGCCTTTATGCCTTAGCAGTCTGTGATCAGTTACAAAACTCGCCATACTGATTAAAGAGGCTCCTCAACCAAGTGTTTTGAAAAGACAGCCATCCCCCTTCCCTGGATCTTGAACTCAGCCAAATAGCATTCCTCTAACTCCCTCCAAATTACCTCCCTCATTTAACACTCTCTAAACCCCACACTGTCCGGGGAGTGCCCCTAGGAAAAACCAGGGGCAACCCAACTTCCAAAAACTCAGTTGCTTTACTCTAGAATCCTCAGAGCAGGAAATAGTGATCGTTTTTCAAGAGGGAATCTCATTTTTCATTGCTCTCCCTCAGCAGCTGTATCCTTTAAGTCTCCTGGAATTGAAGTTCTATTTTAAAGGCCCAAATCCTCCACAGGAGGCAGCCTCCTGCCGTCTGTCTGAAGGCCTACATCTCAGCCCGCCAGGGAGGAGGCACGGGCCACACGGTGGAGAGGCAAAGCAGAGATCGGTCTTTTCCAAGTCAGTTGTTGGAATCAGAACACACCTTCCCCTTGAAACAAAGTTAAAAACCAAGTCCCAGTTCTGGGCCCGCCCACAAAACTGGGGGTGCAATGTGGCTGAGCGCCTCCAACCAGCCCGACAACGTGGGGCCTTTGCTGCCACAGAGGTTCCGGGGGCACAGGAATGCAGGCTCTGCACTCAGGTGGTCTATAAGCTGACAAGAAAGTCAAGCCTCCAACCCAGCGCTAAGGCACACTGTGGGGTGAGTCAAATGCTGAGGACATGTGGGGGTCACTTTGTGAGAGATGCAGGAAAAGTTCATGAATGGAGGCCCTGGAACCGAGACTGGCAGACGGTGCAGGATCTGGCTGTGGAAAGTGCAGGGCAGTTGAGCTGGGGGAGAACAGGTGCCCTGGAGAGTTGTGGGAACTGGTCCTGGCCACTTGAGGGGTGGATTTGTGGATTACTCCCAATGTTGACGTTTACGATGCACAACCAACCCATTTAGCACTTCCCAAAATCAATGTCATAGATGAAAACATGAAACAGAAAATCTCAGAGGCCATGCATGTATTAAAGCTAATATCGTTTCACGAAACTTAATCACAACCAACTTGAAACATCTGAAGACGCTTCTCCCTGGAGTGTGGAGTGGAGAAACCCCCTCACTGGGCCAATAGGTGCTGCTGTAGGTTAGGGGTCATGTACGGTGGTGAAGACCGCAAACCTAGCCTGTAGCCAAAAGTTGCCAAGACACTGGTTAGCTTCCCCTCCTGAGCCTGGAACTAAGGACCATGCACAGGTGCAAAGGCACAGGTGGGCATTTCAGAGAGGGAGAAGTAGCTAAGGCAGAGGCTAATAAGCTTTTTGACCCCGGTAAGAAACGTATTTTATATTACAACCAAGTACACAAAATATGTCAAAAATCTAAAGATTTAAATTCTATTTTACTTTTTCACTACTTGCTATTTCACTGAATCAATTTTAGGACAACATTGTGTCTTCATCCTTCGTTCAGCTGCAAAGGGACTGGGCATCAGATGACGGCATCAGTGTCACATGGGAGGGGGTCTGGATGCCAGCTCTTTAGCCCTGGTGCAAACCTAAGAATCTGATGAACTGGGGTCTCTGGGGAAGGGACCCAGGACACTGGGCTTCAACAGGTGGCCCTGCAGTGCTGGAGTGTGAGAAGCACTGTTTCAGAAGACAAAGGTCTGAGGGAACCAGTTGAGCTATTAAGATTTTCCACATCTTGGGCCAAAGACAGGGAGGGGCTGATGACTAGCCCAGCACAGCCCAGGGCACATGGGAAGTGACAGGCAGATGGGACCCTTTGACTTCGACAGCAGGGGAAGTTCTAATCTCATCTCAGATCAGAACATTCCTTAGGATAAGCCCCTCCTGGTTGGGAAACAAATCTGTAAATGCTGAACCTGGAAAAGGCCCGTGTAGGGTAAGAGGGGGTGACCACCAGTTCCAGCCACCAAATTCCAACTAAGCAGTCACCCCTACCAAGGAAATTTAGCTGAATCAGGCTCTTCTGGTAAAAGGCTCAGAGCACCAGTCAGCCAGTATCTCCTGAAGCCCTACTGCGTGTGTGGAGTGACAGACATAAGAACCAGGGGGCCAAAGCCACCACTGAGCCCTGCTCTTCCTTCTGCTTCAGGGCTTGTTTGTTTATATTTGGCTGTAGACTTTGTTTAGCACCTACTTTGTGCTGGGAAAAAAAGTGCTTTTTGCCCTCAAATAACTGCACTAAGTCAGTGATTCTCAGGAGAGGAGTGGGGTGGGTCAGAATGACCTGGCGTCTGGTCTGAAAAAGTGCACCCAAAAAAACCATACATGTTCCTATTTGCAATCAGAAGAAAGCAAATCCGAACAAAATCTTTTAGTCTCTCTCATAGGAATACAGAGTAGATACAGTGATTTTCAAATCAGAATTCCTAAGAGGGAGGGGCTGAAACATCAGTGTGTCCCAAATCAGGGCTGGATGAAAAGCCACCATGCCACTTGGCCTGCTAGGAGCAGGCCCAAAAGCTAGAGGTTGGGGTCTCAACTCCACTGCTGACCCTGTCCTGTAGATGAACTGTGTCCTCAGTGGAAAGCAGTTATCTTTAAAGTTCTTTGAGCACATTCTAAGATGATAACCACCTTTTACATTTAAGATGGACTTAGAATTTTCTAAACAGGTAAACCAATTGGAACCAACTGTAAATCAACTGGAAGGGAAAGGAATTTGCTGAGGACCCTGTGACCCAAAGCACAGGTCCTCTGCAGATGGTTAGAAAGCAGGACATTCTTATCAACTCCATCTGTGCAGGGCTACAAAAGCACCCCCCCGGCCACCCCACCCAACAGAGAGGAAAGGAGGGGCCAGGAGAAAGTCCAATGGTGCTGAGTCAGAAATTGCCAAGAGCCACCAGTGACCGTGAAGAAAAACATGCCGCTTCATTTTCCACTAGGTAGATGGGGCCCGTCATGTACTCATCGTGGCCTCTGTTTCCTAAAAGACGGTTCCGTTCTGCAGCTGGTGTCTGCCAGTCCCCATGTCCTCAGATCTAAGGGTCCCTTGATAATAAAAATATGGAACTCGGAGAGCTAATAGACGTTTTTGCAAATGCATGACAATCCGTGGACTGAATCTATAAATGGGTCTCTAAACTCTGTAAAAAGCAGAATGATGCGAGCAGAGAGTTATGAACATTGTTCGAAGCCACCTTTGAAAGCATTTTTGGTTCTAACTTTTGCTTTACAAATTGAACCACCACTGCAGAGCAGGGATTGGGATATATCTAGTTTCTTTATAATAATATTTTCGTGTTCTTTGTGGTGGGGGTTGAGAGCAGTGTTTTTAAATTTTTCATCAAAACAAAAATATTAGCACAGAACTATGTGTCCTGAAGCTTGTTAAAATCGGGGGTGCTTCAAACGGGGCTTACCGCTTTCAACATTCATTTCTGAGGGCAATGAACCAACTACGTAAAGACCAGTCTGAAAATGCTGAAATAGGCGCCCTGCAGAGCACGGTTTTGCTTTAAAATTCTGCCCTCTTACCCAAAGCAGTCAGCCTGACTTGAAAAGGAGCTCAGATCTCTGTGTTATGAACAGGCCCTGGTCCGGTTCCCCAAGGCGTGAGAAGCCACCACTGTGGTCCCTCTCCCTCAGGTGCAAGGAAATCTAGGTCTCCACACTTGGCTCAGGAGAAAACCGTTGCCCTGCACTCTTTTGGGCGGCTAGGGCTGGAGCTCTGGCTGCTTGGGCGGTGGGAACCGCTGGGTAGAGTCCAGTCTGGTGACCGCCTCCCTGACACAGCCCACCTGCTCCAGTTCAGACGGCCTTCCCGCCAACCCAACCTGAAGAGGGATCCCTAGAAGGAAAGTCCAATCTGAGCTGGCTGCCTGCTGAGGAAAAGCCTCTGTCCTGTCCCCTACTCCTCAGAGAACAAGAAACCCTGTGGAGGCGCGGGGAGGGCAGACCTGAAGCATCGCTACCGGGGTCAGGGGATAAGTGCTACACAAGTGAGGCCAAAGACCCCTAACCAAGTCTGGAGAGAGGGGTGGGGGTGGCCTCCCCAAGGTGAATGCTTAAACCTTGGTCCGGTTCCCCAGAAGCAGACTCCTGGGATGTGCAGGGACACTGGGGGGTTCTGGAGGAGCAGCTGGGAGGGAGGGAGCAGCTGGGAGGGAGGGAGCAGAGAGAAGGCGAGCGTCATAGCCCTTTCCACAGAGGGTGGTGGGGGGTGGTAGCAACTGTGCTTGCCACCAAGAGGAAACTGGCTTAAAAAGAAGCTGGTGAGATTTGCTGCACTTGGCTGGATTTGCGCTGTATTTCTCGTGGGGATGAGGCATGGACCGAGGGGAAAATGCTCCCAGCAGAGGGATGAGCACATCTGGAAGGCCCCAGCCCAGCAGGGTCAGCTGAACAGGTGACCTGACTCAGGGAGGGCAAGAGCCAGGGGCTGGGCGAGGCTGCGGAGGAGGGCTCTGCGGGAGCAGGGAGCCCGGCAGCTTCCTGCGGGTGCCGGGACATGCCGTCCGCAGGGTTCACGATGTGTTTTTTTCTTCACCAGCCATGAGAAAGGATTAATTCAGAAATCTAAAAATGGTCCCCAACAGGCTGAGAAGCCAAACACCCACAAGCCACCTTCCACTAAGAGACGAATTACCAATGTACTGGTGGTCCTGATGTCTAGATAAAAATGAATTCCCCAACCATGTCTTACAGGAAATTGCCACAAGGCAAAATCCAAAGTAAGCACACACCATTATCCTGCCCCTGTACCAGGAAAGCCCCCGGGGAATGAAGGTAGAGAAGAGGAATTTAAGGCAAGGGTTAGTCAGGAGCTAGTCTACTTCTTGCTCCTCAAAAGATAGCCTGTAATTTACTGAGCACTTACTATACGCCAGCCCTGACAGGCAGACATTAATTGCCATTTTGCAGATGAAGAAACTAAAGCTCAGAGAAAAGAACTAGGTGCAAAGTCACAGCATGATTGGGAAACAGCCTGAACTCGAACTGCTCAGTTTGACAACAAACTCAGTCTTTTTTTTTTTTCAAATCTCGCTCTGTGGCCCAGGCTGGAGTGTAGTGGCATGGTCGTAGCTCACTAAAGCCTTGAACTCCTGGGCTCAAGGGATCCTTCCACCTTGGCCTCTCAAAGTGCTGGGATTATAGGCTGGCCTCACAGTCTTAATCATGACAATAAAGTGCCTTCCTTAAGTGGAGCCAGTGGCCATGTCTTTTAGAATGGGGAGGTGGGCACCAACAGTGCAATGGAAAGGATGTAAAAGAAAACCGTGGACAGAAGGCGGCCACAATAACCTCCTTCTGCCCAAACTGAACAGCTTCTGAGGTGGGCATGGGCAGCCGCTGGGGGTTCTTCCCAGCGCACCCTGAGGAAAGGGGCAAGGGCTGTGAGGAAGTGAAGGGTCCCTCAAGTGTGCTCCCCTCACCCCAATCTCAGTGCCCACCATGGGACATGGGAATCACCTGTGTGGGGGACTGAGTCCCCTTCAAGGCAGCTGAGCCCCAAGCACCCCGGCTGTGCTAAGATCTCCAAGATGGGCAAGAAAATCTGGGGACACAACTGCCAAACAATGAGAAAACTTAACTTAGCTCCCAGCCCAACCACATCCTTTGATGGGTAGCAGATGCCACAAAGAGTGGCTGGTGCAGCTAACACATACCTGGAACGACACCTCCTGTCCTCTTGTTCTGTTCCAAGGTTGTCAGGCTGGGACGAAATCCCAAGAAAGAAATGGTCATGTGGTCACTACCATAGCAGACTGCCAGTTAGGGACATCAGAATATATTTCTCTGTCCTCAAGTTAGGAAGTGAGAGGACAAACCTGGCCTTCTGTGTTGTTTCAGCCACTAATTGGTTTTGTCAATTAGGCAAAACATAATTTCTCTAAGCCTCTTTTCTCATCCACAGGCATTAGCCTAGTCAGCGGTTCTCAAAGTGTGGTCCTGAACCAACAACTTCAGGACCACAGCTTCACCAAGAGACTTCTTAGAAATGCAAATTCTTGGGCCCACGCCACACCTACAGAAGCAGACACTCTGGGGGTAGGCCCAGCAATCTGTTTTAACAAGCTCTCCAGGTGATTCTGATACACACTAAGTTGGAAGACCACTGGCCTAGCTGATGTCCCTTTTTATTGTTTTAGAAACCATCCTTCCTTACGGCCTCCTACCTGTAGTGCTACTGACTTCATTTACCCAACAAATATTTACAAAGTTTCTACTATGTGCTAGGAACTGGGGACACCAGGGGAACACACACGTCTGCTTTGTGTTTAAGTTCTCATCACAATAAACGTGCACGCAGCTTGTTGGCTGGTTGTTCACTGAGTAAGCAGCACAACTGTATTTTCCAGCAACTTGCCTCTTTAGCCATGATCTTCTTCCAAAACTTACTGTACTTTTAAAATTAAAGAGCTCTGCATGCAAGTAGAGATGCGATGTGCTAACAAATACAATGTTACTGTACCGCTGATGATAAAAGAAAGAGATTATGGATGTCCAATTAACATAAGCACAGGAAATCAACTGGAAAATTTCTAGAAGGAAATATAGAAAAGAGTAACACAGACAACATTCCTTTCTCCTAAAACTATTTTAGTGACTCACAGTGCTCACGGGTCTTGAATGTTATTCTAGGCACAAAATAACAAACACCAAGTGACATTTTTAGCAGTCCATTTTGCTTCAGGATATATACACAGGAAATGCAAAAGCAAAAACAAAAGCTAAAATGCTCTACCCTAAGAGGAAAGACGCAACCAAACTACCATAATATTAAAAACAGGACTAAAATTAGCTTCCTCTCTTACGCTTAAGGGTCTTACTAAAAACATCTGCCAACAGCTTTTCTTCCTCTCTCCTCTGCTCAAGCAGACCAGGGAAGGCAAATGAAACAGGCTCAGAAGACAAACAAGCGGCCAGCTGCTGCAGAGCTCGGCCTTAACACGAGTCTTGGTCTGCATCAATCCCACAAAGATTCACTCCAGGCCAGAACTAAATTCTCCTAAGTCAAAACTACATCATGGGATTTGACCCTTTTGAGTAGAAGCAGAAATCAGAGTTCTCACCCAGAGCACAGGTCAACAAGCTCTTGTCTGCACTAGTTAAAACAACTCACCTAATAATTAATAGAACATACTCACAGCTGTTTCTGCTTAGAATTGAGGTCAACGCAAACCACAGAGCTAATGTGCAAAGTTACAAAGCAATTCCTCCCCTAATGGTAGGTATTTATTTAGGCAACACTAAGCACACAGCAAATGAGACACTTTAAAAGCAAACAGAGTCAGAAGCTTAGAGCTCAAGATTTACTGCAACTGAGTTGTATTCGTTTGGTTCTAAGTTTCCTAGTGGCAAAGGTAAAAAGGTAAATAAGATAGGTTTTGTCCATTAAAAGAAAGTAAATAAACTCAACAGAAGAGGGACTTTTCCTAGCACAACATTCTAGAAGGAATTTCAAGAAGAATGTAAAGTAACTTTGAATCTGGTCTTCAACTTTGCTTTTACAAGATCTATGATGTTCTTCAAATAACAATTTAATATTTTCACTCTATAAAAAATCAATAGTCTGATAACTTTATATCAATACACATTTCTTAGAGAATCTAAACCACTAGTATAAGCCAGTGTGCTGTTTTCAGGAGCTCTAACTTAATCCAGCTGTAACCCTCAAGAGCTTAACAGAAATATGTTCCTCCCCATCTATTTTTGGCAGAAGTGAGATGGTGGTCACATCAACACTGAGCTCTGAGGCCCAATGTTTGCAGCTCAGAGCGGTTAAGTGCTGATGACTAAGGCCTGACACACACCCGTGCCCACAGGGACTGTCAGCACTGCAGGTACTAGCAGGACCTCAGGGGTGCAAAAGGACACCCAATCAAACAACACACCAGAAGGCCAGCCTCCATGATGGGGGGTGCCGGGGGCACAGGCAGCCCTCTTCCTCCTCAGAGCACCTTTCTTCAGAGAACCAACAATCAAACAGGAGCCTACACAGGGGAGGCTGGAGGATTTGGTTTGACCATTTCCCCCTGCTTTTTATGAGTGAAACTGGATATGGTTTTGAAGGGCAGTAGCTAGACAAAACAGGCCAGCAGGAGCAGGACAGATTTAAAATGCAGGAATTCCTCAGCCCGGAGAAGCAAAGGCTAAGAGGCAGCAGTGACTGGGGGTGGGGGGAAATGATGAGGAGAATCCTAGGACAAATATGGCCCCAGCGTGCTGGAAACTCACACGAGGAAATCCCAACTGCGAACTCATTATGTGACAAGGGGGGGCCACAAGCAGCTGTACAAAGGATAGATTATAAATGTCTCAAGATGCTACCTCCTTGGAAGCTGCAGCTGACCTCAGGGAAGACAAGCCTAAGGGGCCAGCCCCTGTCCTCCATGTGTCCTTCCATAAAAGAACACTGGGCCAAATGATGTGGGATGCCCCTCTCTTCCACTATGACCAAGGAAACCTGTCAGTGCTACAAAAAGGACCTCAGGAGCCACTTTTGGCTTTGCCTGATGGGAAGAAAAAGGGAACGGTGGATTAGAAGCTCACCAAGGCTGTGATTCAGATGTTCCCATCCTAAAGTGATCTGACTTGGCTCAGATTTTTATAACATTAAATAAGTACCAGTAACAACTTGTGTAAGTCCTGAAATGTTTTGTATTGCCGCATAATGAAGTACACAAACTTAGTGGCTTCCAACACACATTTATCCTCTCCCAGCTTCTGTGGGTCAGGGGTCCGGGTCCACGCACAGTTTAGCTGGGTCCCTGAAAGGCTGCAATGAGGGTACTACGCAGTGGGGACTCCGCCAGGGAAGTGTCTTCATTCAAGTTGCCCACTTGGGGTGTGGGCAAAAGAAGTGATTTCCTTGCAGCTGTAGGACTAAGGTCCCCAGCTTCTTGCTGGATGTAGGCAGGAGGCCACCTTCAGCTCCCTGCCACAGGGGCCTCTTCCTCAAAGCTAGCCAGGAAGAATGGCCCCAGAGGGAGTCAGCTGGCAAGAGGAGTTAGAAGCGGGAAGCGAGTCACAGGCCACATCCAACTCCAGGTGAGACAATGAGACAAAGGCGTCAACTCCAGGAGGCAAGAATCCTAGGGGTCACCTTAAAGTCTGTCTGCCATACGCATCTAGCTCCTTTACAACTATAAAATCAAAGCATATTTATAACTAAACGCAACTAAAACTCCCATCCCCAAATTTTGATTAACAGTGCTCACTCATGGACAATAAGGACAATGTCTTCTTGAGACTGCACAGTCAGTTCCAATGTGAATCCAGTGTAGAGAGTTAGTTATATTGGGGTTCAATATGCTTAACTGTGTGTCACAATGACAACTCATTCTCTTACCACTTTTTTCTACTGAATCACTAGACATCATTTTAGCTTTCCATTGGCAGAAGTGCCTCATCCACATTATTAAGCCTGGCTCTGCTCTTTTTTCATCAGCCTGTCCACTGCAATTGAAGGAGGAGAGGAGTGTTGGGAGCAGGCCCCCCAAAATCTGGCCATAAACTGGCCCCAAAACTGGCCATAAAAGGAATCTCTGCACCACTGTGACATGTTCATGATGGCCATAATGCCCACGCTGGAAGGTTGTGGGTTTACGGCAATGAGGGCAAGGAACACCTGGCCCACCCAGGGCAGAAAACCACTAAAGGCATTCTTAAGCCACAAACAATAGCATGAGAGATCTGTGCCTTAAGGACATGCTCCTGCTGCAGTTAACTAGCCCAACCTATTCCTTTAATTTGGCCCATCCCTTTGTTTCCCATAAAGGATACCTTTAGCTAATTTAATATCTATAGAAACAATGCTAATGACTGGCTTGCTGTTAATAAACACGTGGGTAAATCTCTGTTCAGGGCTCTCAGCTCTGAAGACTGTGAGACCCCTGATTTCCCACTTCACACCTCTACATTTCTGTGTGTGTGTCTTTAATTCCTCTAGCACCGCTGGGTTAGGGTCTCGCGGACCGAGCTGGTCTCGGCAAGTAGCGTCCATCGTGGGGGCTCGAATCCAGGTGGAGGGGTCGCCAGAGTGATGGCTGGAGAATGCGGAACTAGCTGGAGGACACCCGAGTACTCTCAAAGCAATCCCCCTGGTGAGTAAGAAGGGGAGCTCAGAAGCATCAGGGTAACAATAGGACAAGTGTGGGGGTGTGGTTCGTCCCACCTTGGAACTTTTTCACACCGATGATGAGGAGGAAGGAGAGTATAGCTAGGTAACAAAAGAGGTTACAGAGCATGTTTATTTACCAGCTAAAGCTAAAGCAGCAAAGGAGGGAGAGGTTCATCCCTACCCCTCTGCACCCCCTCATTATTATTTTGAAGAAAATGATCCTCCAGATCTTTCTTTTCCGGAGGACACTGGGCGAAAATTAGTTGCCCCAATGACTGTTCAAGCAGCACCTCGAGCGACCACTCTTAGTTCTATTCAGGCAGGAATTCAGCAAGCTAGACGAGAGGGTGATTTAGAGGCTTGGCAGTTCCCTGTTAGAATACACCCCCAGATCAACAAGGAAATATTATAGCTACATTTGAGCCTTTTCATTTTAAATTACTCAAAGAATTTAAACAAGCTATAAATCAGTATGGACCAGGTTCTCCTTTTGTAATGGGACTGTTAAAGAATGTTGCTGTTTCCAGTCGGATGATTCCTACTGACTGGGATGCTCTTACTCGAGCTTGTCTAACTCCTGCTCAGTTCTTACAATTTAAAACTTGGTGGGCAGATGAAGCTTCCATTCAGGCTGCTCGCAATGCCCAGGCCCAACCTCGAATTAATATAACTGCGCACCAGCTTTTGGGGGTCGGCGGCTGGGCTGCTTTAGATGCACAACTCATCATGCCGGATGATGCCATAGAACAGCTTAGAGGAGTGTGCATTAGAGCTGGGGAAAAAATCACTTCAAGTGGAGAACAATACCCTTCCTTTAGTGCTATAAAAACAGGGATCCAAAGAACCATACGTTGATTTTATAGCTCGGTTACGGGAGTCTCTTAAAAAGATGATTGCAGATTCGGCTGCTCAGGATATAGTGTTGCAGTTATTAGCTTTCGACAATGCTAATCCCGACTGCCAGGCTGCTCTGCGACCTATCAGAGGGAAAGCGCATTTAGTTGATTATCAAGGCCTGTAACGGTATCGGAGGTAATCTGCATAAAGCTACTCTGCTAGCACAGGCAACGGCAAGACTGAGAGTGGATAAAGGAAATACTCCATTTCCTGCAGCTTGTTTTAACTGTGGGAAGCATGGCCATACTAAAAAAGAAGGTAGAAAAAATAAGCGAGTCAGGCTGCCAGATAGGGGAAAAAAGAAAACTGCTGAGCCTGAAATATGTCCAAAATGTAAAAAAGGAAAACATTGGGCTAATCAGTGTCACTCTAAGTTTGATATAGAAGGGAACCTGATTTCGGGAAACGCCATGAGGGGCCCGTCCCGGGCCCCGTTCTAAACCGGGGCATTTCCAGCTCAGGCCATTCCCTCACCCCCGTACAATGTCTGTCAGTAGATTTATGCTGCACAAAAGCTGTGAGCCTTCTGCCTGGGGAACCCCCGCAAAAGGTTCCAACAGGAGTCTGTGGACCCTTGCCAGTGGGGACAATATGATTACTTCTAGGAAGGTCTAGTTTTAAGTTTAAAAGGGGTGCGAATACATACAGGAGTCATTGATTCAGATTACAATGCGGAAATTCAAATTGTTGTATCTACTTCTGTTCCCTGGAAAGCAGAGCCAGGAGAGTGCATAGCACAGCTCCTGATTGTGCCGTGTGGGGGAATGGGGAAAAGTGAAATTAAATGAAAAGGAGGATTTGGAAGCACAAATAAACAAGGCAAAGCAGCTTATTGGGTAAGTCAAATTACTGATAAACATCCTACCTGTGAAATAACTATTCAGGGAAACAAATTTAAAGGTTTGGTAGATACAGGAGTGGACATTTCAATCATTTCTCTACAGCACTGGCCGTCCGTGAGGCCAATTCAACCCGTTCAATGTAACATAGTTGGAGTTGGTAAAGCCGCTGAAATATATCAAAGTAGTTATATTTTGCATTGTGAAGGGCCCGATGGACGACCTGGGGCTATTCAACCAATTATAACTTCTGTACCTATAAATTTATGGGGGAGAGATTTATTACAACAATGGGGAGCACAAGTTCTAATTCCAGAACAATTATATAGCCCTCAAAGTCAACATACAATGCATGAATTGGGGCATGTCCCTGGTATGGGACTAGAAAAAAATTTGCAAGCTTTGAAACAACTGCTTCAAGTGGAAAAACAAAGTTCCGCCAAAGATTAGGAAATAATTTTTGATGGCAGCCATTGTTAAGCCTCCAGAACCTATACCTTTAAAATGGTTCACAGATAAGCCAATTTGGATAGAACAATGGCCGCTAAGTAAAGAGAAACTGGAGGCTTTAGAGAAATTAGTTACTGAACAACTAGAAAATGGGCACATACTTCCTCCAACATTTTCCCCTTGGAATTCTCTAGTTCTCGTAATTAAGAAGAAATCAGGTAAATGGAGAATGTTAACTGACTTAAGAGCCATCAATTCAGTTACACAACCTATGGGAGCATGACAGCCAGGATTGCCTTCTCCTGTTATAATTCCAAAAAATTGGCCTTTAATAGCCATAGATTTAAAAGACTGTTTCTTCACTATCCCTTTGGCTGAGCAAGACTGTGAACGGTTTGCATTTACAATTCCTGCAGTAAACAACCTGCAGCCTGCTAAGCGTTTTCATTGTTTTACAGATGGGACTAGTAATGGTAAAGCTTTATTCTGGATCAAAAAGTAAAGATTTCCAGATGCCCTATATTTCAGCTCAAAAAGCGGAGCTTGTAGCTGTAATTGAGGTATTGACTGCTTTTGATATGCCTATTAATGTGGTTTCTGATTCTTCATACATGGTTCATTCCACACAGTTAATTGAAAATGCTCAGTTATGATTTCATACAGATGAACAACTGATGACTTTATTTACCCAACTGCAAACAGCAGTTAGAAGTAGAAGGCACCCTTTTTACATCATTCACATTAGGGCTCATACACTTCTTCCAGGACCTTTGACTGAAGGGAATCAAATGGCCGATCACCTAGTTGCTAATGAAATAGCTAATGCTAGACACTTTCACAATTTAACCCATGTTAATGCCTCTAGTCTCAAACGCAGATACAGCATTACCTGGAAAGAAGCTAAAAATATTATCCAGTGATGCCCAACTTGCCAAATGGTGCATTCCTCATCTTTTACAGGAGGAGTTAACCCTCGAGGACTGGAACCTAACTCTCTTTGGCAAATGGATGTCACACATGTTCCCTCGTTTGGGAGACTAGCTTATGTACATGTATGTGTGGATACCTTTTCTCACTTTGTCTGGGCTACATGCCAAACAGGAGAGTCTTCTGCCTGTGTTAAACGTCATCTTTTGCAGTGTTTTGCGGTGATGGGCATTCCAGCTTCTATTAAAACAATAATGCCCCAGGCTATCCTAGCCAAGCTCTAGCTACATTTTTCTCTATGTGGAATATTAAAGATATTACTGGTATCCCATACAATTCTCAAGGACAAGCCATAGTGGAAAGAATGAATCTTTCCCTAAAACAGCAGTTGCAAAAGCAGAAAGGGGGAAATAGAGATTATGGAACACCGCTGATACAACTGAATCTAGCATTATTAACTTTAAATTTTTTGAGCCTGCCCAAAGGCCAGATGTTATCAGCAGCTGAACAGCATCTACAAAACAGCTGCAAAGACAGAAGCAGAACAACTGATTTAGTGGAGAGATCCAATAACAAAAAGTTGTGAAATAGGTAAAATAATAACTTGGAGTAGAGGTTATGCTTGTATTTCTCCAGCCCAAAATCAACAGCCGATTTGGATACCATCAAGACACCTGAAACCTTATCATGAGCCAGATGCCGAGGAAGAGATTCCGGGAGGATCCCAAGGACCCCTCAGTTGCAGCCATGTCGAGACTGATGCTGAGGAGGACCCCAACTGTCATGAGCAACACCCGTCGAACACAGCCACCCACCTGGGGACAGATCAAGAAGCTGTCACAGATGGTGGAAGAAAACCTGAGGAAAGCGGGACAACCAGTCACAACAAGTAATTTAATGGTAGCTATGATAGAGGTTATCACCACTGCCGTGAGTATTCCTTCAACAAGGGCTGACACAGAGAACAATTATACTTACTGGACATATTTATCTAGTAACCCATTAAAATGGATAAAAACACTTGGAAGCTCTGTGATTTCAATGATGATTGTGCTTTTAATCTGTGTTGTCTTTGTATAGTCTGCAGACGTGGATCCTGACTCCTGTGAGAAGTAGCTCACCGCGACAAAGCTGCCCTTGCTTTTATGGATTTGCAAATCAAAGAAGGTGGACATGTTGGGAGCAGGCCCCCCAAAATCTGGCCATAAACTGGCCCCAAAACTGGCCATAAACAATCTCTGCAGCACTGGGACATTTTCATGATGGCCATAATGCCCACGCTGGAAGGTTGTGAGTTCACGGGAATGAGGGCAAGGAACACCTGGCCCACCCAGGGCGGAAAACAGCTTAAAGGCATTCTTAAGCCACAAACAATAACATGAGCGATCTGTGCCATAAGAACATGCTCCTGCTGCAGTTAACTAGCCCAACCTATTCCTTTAATTTGGCCCATCCCTTCGTTTCCCATAAGGGATACTTTTAGTTAATTTAATATCTACGGAAACAATGCTAATGACTGGCTTGCTGTTAATAAATACGTGGGTAAATCTCTGTTCGGGGCTCTCAGCTCTGAAGGCTGTGAGACCCCTGATTTCCCACTTCACACCTCTATATTTCTGTGTGTGTGTCTTTAATTCCTCTAGCGCCGCTGGGTTAGGGTCTCCCCGACCTAGCTGGTATTGGCAGAGGGGCATATAGTGGAGTATGGAGAAAACTCAGGCGAATTCAGCTACGTGCATTTGGACAAACAGAGAGGCAGGGCAGGGCAAGGAGGAAGGAGACACATTTTAGGCAAATCACTCTCCAATTTAGTCAGAGAGCATATGATGCCAGGTGAGGGTCAGATGGAGAGGCGAGGTGACTGCTTCAGTTCCTTCATGCGTTCTGGGGTGTGAATATCTCACCTCACTGATACGATTCTGGTGTTTAAAGGTAACAATTTTCTTTTTACAACGTAGTACCTGAATATAAAACAAATTCCTTCATTTGCTCCAAAGCAGAGGGCAGCAAACTTTCCTTGAAGGGCAACATACAAAACACTGGACTTCGTGGGCCATACAATCTGTTGCAAATATTCAACTCTGCCACTTTGGTAAGAAAGCAGCACCAACAATATGTAACTAAATGGGTATGGCTGTGTTCCAACAAAACTTTATTTATAAAAACAGACCACCGACTGGATTTGGCCCATTTGCCATCCCTGCTTTTAAGAAACAGCATTCTGTTCCAATGCTGCAGACAACTGGCTTTGTGGGTCTCCGACAAGGATTCTCTGTGTGATTTTGACTATGGGCAATTGGTGCTGTGTGGACTTTTCAGACCCAACCCCCCACCTGTATGGAATGCAGCTCCACTACACAACTGGGCAGCCACACAAGGAGCTGCCCAATCGGCCTGAAATCAACACAAAGTCACCATCCAGGCTGTCCACAAGATGCTGGGTTCCCTCTCTGTTTGAATAATTTTTTTCTCCCACAGACTTCCTTGACCTCCTAGATGGGGTAATGAGGCCAGAGCTCTCTGCATAGCATTCACCTCTCTGTGTTGTAGGTTACATCCACTGCCTTTGTTTTCCACCTGGCAGTGAGAGGATGCCTCCTGGAAAAGGCAGGCAAAGCCTCTATATTGCTCAGTGCCCAGCACAGTGCCAGAGACTTAGACAGTCCTCATTAACATCTGCTGATGAAGTAAGAAACCGGGTTTCAGTGTATGTTTCTCTCAGCCCCAAATGTTTTACATTCACAGTACTTAAATGTAACTACATCGTCATACTATAATTATTTAGCTGAACTATGATGGCGTTCTGATGAAATGGAAGATCTAAAATAAGTTGACTGCTGAGGTGTTGAGGTTCAAAACCACACGAAGATAATGAAATAAAATTACCAATAGGATCCGTTATGTTAAGTCAAATGTTATGTTAAATCAAATCAACACCAGCCTTTGGCTTCTTGACAATACTGGAAAATTTGAGAATGCAAGCCTGGACAACAGACTCAATTCATAATCAATCAGTAATCTTTCTGAGTGGCCAATCAAATAACTTGCATACAGTTTTTTTTTTTTTTTTTTTAGAGACAGAGTCTTGCCCTGTCCTCCCCGCTTGAATGCAGCGGCACGATCTCAGCTCACTGCAACCTCCACTTTCCAGGTTCAAGCAAATCTCCTGCCTCAGCCTCCCAAGTAGCTGGGACTACAAGCGTGCACCACCACCCCTGGATAATTTTTTTTTGTATTTTTAGTAGAGACAGGGTTTCACCATCTTGGCCAGGCTGGTCTCAAACTCCTGGCCTCAAGTGATCCGCCTGCCTCAGCCTCCCACAGTACTGAGATTACAGGCGTGAGCCATCACACCCGGCCTTGCATAGAATTCCCATTCACTCCTCCCCAAAAGTCTGTTCTCAACTGAGCATGTTTTCCTTAGATTTCATTTTTTAAAATGCCTCAAGAGTAAGGTGGTCCTTGGCTTTTAATGGGAAGAAGTAAAGGAAACGCATGGAGGCAATGCAGCCACTTGTATAACCAGCCTCCTGTGATTCCTTTAGAACTCAGAGCAGCCCCTAGGTTGGTGCCAAGGAGGACAAGTTTAAATGTAGCTGAAAACACTAAATGCTTAATCTTCTCTCTCACCACGCCACACATCCCACGATCCTCCACCCCCATGCCTTAAAAAAATCAATTTTCATATAATGTTCTATATAAATGGGAAATTAACCTGTCAATCTTGATACTCCACCATCACATGGGTCTCAATAGTTTAATAACAAAACCCTATGGGCTGTGAGGAACAAGTGTGTTACCCACGTGAAGATACACAGCATAGCAATTCTTCTGTAAATCATGTGAGTTGCTCATGGATGGAGGCTTCCCGGAACCTCTGAATGAGAAGCATTTTCATTAGGAGCCCAAGTACCCAAGAAAAGAAAGAAAAATGAGCCACAGCCAGGTCTCTTGACCTTTCCAAGGTTAGTTCGTGCACAGTTACCTGCCTGGGCAGAGGTGCTTAGAGGAGATGTGCTGGAGATGCCGTGCCAGATGAAAGGGAGACCTCTCTCAAGGTGGAGAATTGTCCCTCCAAGTCACTCCCTTTAAAAGCCCCCAAATCCCACAAGTTAAGAACTTCAGGAAGAACTGAAGTCAATTATTCCGAGTCTGTGAACACCTCCAGTAAATGGTTTACACTCTGGTGTTGAATAAAAATGGAAAAAGCCCTAAAAGAACCACAATTCACTGTTTATACGTAAACCAAATAAACAGCAACAAGTGTCCTGTATTTCTTATCTCAGTGGATGTTAACTACCCATTAACATAAGCCAGGAACCTGGTGGCATCCTTGACTCACTTTATACTGCTAAATAAAATGTACAAGGGCCTACATTTCTGGCACTCAGCTGGCTACTTTGAAACTCTGTAAGAAATTTACATCTATAAAGGAAATCTCCATTTTGTAAGGGCTCTGCCTCTCTGCACCCTGAATCACTAGAAACTATTACAATGAAGAAGGCAAGACTCAAATCTACATAATAAGCCTGTGGCTGGGTGTGGCGGCTCATCCCTGTAATCCCAACATTTTGGGAGGCCAGGAGTTCGTGACCAGCCTGGGCAACATGGCAAAATTCTGTCTCTACCAAATATACAAAAAATTAGCTGAGTGTGGTGTAATCCCAGCTACTCGGGAGGCTGAGGCAGGAGAATCACTTGAACCCGGGAGGTGGAGGTTGCAGTGAGCCAAGATCATGCCACTGCACTCCAGCCTGGGCCATAGAACGAAACTTCGTCTCAAAATAAAAATAAAAAACAAGCAAACAATAAGCTTCACCTTGGACCACTGTGTCTTAACTGGGATTCCCACTTCACCCCTTTCTTTGTCTTGACAAATAATGGTGTTTAATTTTATGCCTTTGAGATGTCAATTTTTAAACTCGTTTCATCCAAGAGTCATCTTTTTGGAAGGACAGATTTAGGGTTGTCTGGCTAACAACTGCTTAGGGTGATGGAACAGAAAATGGAAAGATTAATGGTTTGAAATATAAAGAATCATATTTAACTTCTGTTTCTTCGATGCTGTGATTTTTTTTATACCTGTCTTGTTTGTCAACAAAAATAAAATAATGTAAGATGATGGGGCAGAGGAAGGACTGATGACAGCTGAGTTCTTCTGAGAATCTGTCTTTGGGCAGGTACGAGTTCAGAGAATGCCTCTCCCTGCATTTGTTGTATTTCAAGTACATGCAGCTGGAAGTGATCAATATACTAATGCGACATATTCTGGAATGGCATTTCCTGAACTCCTTCACTGATTAGTTTTAAGAAGCATTTCAAGCATAAATATTAAGAATGACTAAATTAGGTGAATGTAAAGGGGATAAAGGTTTATAGATGGATTAAATCATAGTTTCAAAAATCCTTTTCAGTAACTTGAAATCTTTTTTTTTTTTTTTTTTCAGAGATGGAGTCTTGCTCTGTTGCCCAGGCTGAAGTGCAGTGCTGTGACCTCGGCCCACTGCAACCTCTGCCTCCTGGGTTCAAGCGCTTCTCTTGCCTCAGCCTCCCGAGTAGCTGGGACTACAGGTGCCCACTGCCATGCCCAGCTAATTTTTGTATTTTAGTAGAGACGGGGTTTCACTGTGTTGTCCAGGCTGGTCTCCAACTCCTGAGCTCAGGCAATCTGACCGCCTCGGCCTCCCAAAGTGCTAGGATTACAGGCGTGAGCCACCGTGCTTGGCCAGTAACTTGAAATCTAAAAGTCAAGTTATGTTAAGTAATAGTTATGAAATGTCTGAGTTGTTTCTAAATAAGTTAAAATACTGAAACATTAATATCTGAATATAAATGTAAAGTATATGTATTCTGGCATCTTGTTTTTATATGGCATAAATTAAATACATGCGGGCCTTGTGAGTCTGTTAATAAACATGAAAAAAACTGTATTAGGGCACATGTTCCTAAAAATTAAGAAATGGTGCTCATGTACAAAGTGCTGATATAAAACAGTTTAAATTTGCTCACTCCCTAGTTTTCACTAGAAATTAAGGTTACCAAGAGTTAAAAAGTCTAATTAATAGATGACCATTAAAACTAGAAGGAAATAACTCTGTATGTGAGGGAAATAAGATACTTTCTAAATAGGAAGTTATAAAGAATGAGACTTTGTTAAGGGAAAAAGAAAGTAATTTTTTCTTTCTACAGTAGAGTGACGGTTCTTCCAAAACGAGAAAGAGAAACATTAGAGGACAAAACAGAATCAATCAGGAAATGGTAAAAGGTTTGTGGAAGATGAATCTTGTGAAAGGAATTTTATGTTTGATCAAGCTAAAATTAAAAGGAAATTATTTATAATGTCCAATTTTTTTCTAAAACTTTATTTTTCTAAAAATTGAGCATTAGTATCAAAAGTACACTGATGGGTCAGGCATGGTGGCTAATGTCTGTAACCCCAGCACTTTGGGAGGCCAAGGAGGGCAGATCGCATATAGCCTAGGATGTGGAGAACAGCCTGAGCAACACGGCAAAACCTCATCTCTACCAAAAAAAGGATACAAAATTAGTCAGGCATGGTGGCATACACCTGCTGTCCCAGCTACTCAGAAGGCAGAGGTGGGATCCTGGGAGGTGGAAGCTACAGTGAGCCGAGATTGTGCCACTGCACTCCAGTGTAGGTGACAAAGTGAGACCCTGTCTCAAAAAAATAAATAAATAAAATAGAAAGATGCTAATGCAAAATAGAATTTGGTTCTCTCTTAACACGAGGTTATCAAGGTCATTTTAAGTCTTGTTATCTACAGTTAATTGCTTTGTTCTGATGCTTGTCCCAATGCTTTCTTGGAGTATTGATTTACTCTTAATAAGAAATAGTGAAAGGTTTTTCTTTCTTTCTAGATAATTGGCCTAGGAAATAAAGATTTTGTGTTTTATCAAGACAATTTCTTGCGCTTTGCATTTTCTTTTATTAGGCCTTTGATTACTTAAGAAACGTGAGTCTTCTCAATATTAAAAGAGCTAAATTTTTGCTGACAACTATGTAACTTACTGTATTTGCCTTCTGAAGTCTTTTTCTTATCACTGGTTAAATGAACAACTATTATTTCCACAATGACATGTGATACTATTTTAATTGTTTTAAACCTGTTGATATTTTTGACGAACTTCTCAAAATCAATTTTAGATCAAGTCTCTCTGACCTCAAATTCACTTTGAGGTTTCTCAGTTGGGCCCCCAGAAAACATCAAAGGATGAGTCTCTCACCGTGAAAAAGAGAGACATTACTCCAATTAGGCTTATCTGATCATCTGATATGCTGTCAGTCATAATTTTGGTTATCATGTTAACTTGTTGTATGCCACAGAAACAGCCAAATTTCCTTGTCAACTGATCATTATTATAATGAACCCTCATCAGATCTCTAATCATGGTCGCTTTAAGTCTTGTTATCCACAGTTAATTTGCTTTATTCTGATGCTTTTCTCAATGCTTTTTGCAAGCAACTATAATCCTAAAATGTTGTGTTTTCAAGGAGATTCATGGAAAGGATGGAAAGGACTTTGACAAGAAGAGGTCTCTAATAACTTTAAGATCATACCATTGGACTGGCTAAACATTTCCAGAACTCTAATAAAGAAACTGATGGGCTTGTGAAACTACTGACCAAGATCAAGCAGAACAAAAATTAATTACATGAGACAGAATAAAATGATAAATAACAATTGTGGGTTTTATGGTTTTTAATTTGACATATTGCTGGTGTTTTATTTCTCAGATTAAAAAAAACACCTTTTTCCTTATATTAGCTTTCAGCAATTTGGTAAAGTTATACTCTTATGAACAAAAACGAAATATTTATGTTTTCTCCCTACCTAATATCTCCAGAATTCGGAAATTATTTGTGACTCTTCTTATCTTTGTGCTAATATAGTTATTTCCATTAAGTTCAATATGAGTCTGCTCTCATAACAGAATATAGTTGGAAATATCAGTTTGGCTTCCTAGCTTTGAGAGTCCTTTAAAAGTCCAATCTGAGATTTCTTATCCAAAGTTCCAGCAAAGCAAACTTTGTGATCAATCACTAGCATTACTGCAGCTGTGTAAATAATCAGGCCAAGTTTGACGAGACTAAGCTCATTTTGCAAAAAAATTCACCTCGCTTTGATTATCTTTAGTAGAAATGAGGGTGACTGTAGAGAGAAAAACTATGTTTCAGAAGAAAAAACTATAGTACACCTGTTATTAGATTGTAGCCCTGTTCGTTGTTTTTTAGTTTTTACTATTTGTAGGCTGGAATGGATCCGGAATTCTTCTACTTTCCTATTTGGAAACATCTGGCTACAACTCTCCAAATACGCACAAGAACTGCTCTGTCCCAGAAGCCCTACAAGCTGGAGCTTGACAACTCCATGTATATTATGAGGGACAGGTCTCATACCTGATATGTGGGCCACAGTGAGTTCACCCAAACACCGGACGTTATAATCACAGGCAGTCAAACTGCAAACCAGGACAAGCTGACAACTTCATGCTGTGGACAGCTTTTCCCAGGACATCAGAACAAGATTCTTTATCATAATGAGGCTCTGACTCCTCTTGATTTTTCCTTGCTTATGCCTACCTTTTTCACTTGGCAGGATAATGCTACATCGCCGGAATTGCACAATCAGTAGCTTCTACAGAGACTTGATGAACAAACGGATCTGTCATGCCAAACCTAGTCATGGGATGGTAGGTAACAGAAATGCTACCTTCTAGCCACAGGAAATAATCTGCACAGTTGCTAATGCTTCTTGTTGCACATGGATAAACCGAACAAACAGGCTGCTTGGCTAAAACAGGTAGATTCCCCATCTGGCTCATTATTTGATCTAAATGATTTCAGTTGGTTTGGTTCATGGGGACCCTGGCTAAGGGGCATACTCCAAACTCTTGGTATTATCATCCTCATAGTCATTAGCCACAACGGTAGTCTCCCTGGTGCACTGTATCCTCTCAAAAAAGTCTTAAATGTGCATATGCAGCCATCTGCTGAATGGTAAATGTTCTCTCTCTGGCTGGAATAATGGAAACTCCAAGAAATGCATGATAATGAGGACACCCATGAATGATGTGTTAAGATTTAAACCCCAAAATAATGATGACGGAGTAGTGCTGATGCCCTAAGTTTTGGTCACACTGTCTCCTAGGTGAGAGCATGACAAAAAGGGAGAAACTGTTAAATTAAATTTATAGGAGGTCATTGGTTTGAACTGAGCTCCTGCAATAAGCCCAATAGACCAAACCAAAATGGTGTCACTCACGCTCAAGTTCCATACCACTAAGCCAAAATAAGATTTTTATCTGACCTTCCGAGAAATCAGGAGAGAGAGAATAGCCAAATCCCCAAACAGGCCAGTTGTAGCTGGCATGATAAGAAAGTCCCCTCTGCTTTAACCTTTATAAGAAAAGTAACTCTCAAACAACCAATCTGCTTTTTATTTTCTGTTTCTGCTTTCCTCAGTCCTTTTCTTTCTATAAAACCAACCTCCTCTGCTTGGCCCATCAGAACACTCAATTCTATTCAAGTGTTGCTTAATTCTGGAATCACAAGTAAAAGCCAATTCAGGTCTTTACATTGTTGTAATGTTGTCTTTTGACAATACCTTTCCAAACCCCAGATCCCATCCATTCCCAAGTCCTCTTGGAGTTTCCATTATATCCAGGGAATCTGTCCCACTGCCACCACCCTTATCTGCCTGCAAATACAAGGCAGCTTAAGAATTCCATTCTTGCCATTCCGAGGCTTTCTCCCACTGCAGCCAGGGCAATCTCATCAATTTTTCAAAGCACAAATCTCGTATCCTCTCAATCAGTTTCTCTCTCTCTCTCTCTCCAAACACTTAATGACTATTTAGCTTGAGATTGAGTTTAAGTGTTCTTAAACTCAAGGCTGTGACAGGCCCTACAAAATCCATCTCACCCCCTCTCCCACCTCTGCCTCAGGTCTCTGCCCACTGTTTTCTCACCTAGACAGTATCCTCTCCCTCCCCAAGGGCCCACCTCACATTTCACCTACTTTACTCTGACTTACCCTTCAGATCCTAGCTCTGATCTTTCATGGTATTTACTAGTCTGTAATTACAGGGCAAGGGCTGGGGGCAGAGGAATTCTGCCTTTTTCAGTCAGGGTTCCAGCAGAGAATGAGGCCTAATACCCTAGGGCATGCATTAGATGTACTGAATGAACTTCTCTCCCAAGCATCCAGAAAGCATCAGCTGTGTCACACTCCTGGAAGAGCTGAAGAGCTGAACAAATAGTCACAGAGTTCTGTGTTGTGTGGTTCAGATGGGGAACCTAGGTTTGAAAAGCTTTGTGCCAAATACTACTTGACACAGAGTAGGTGCTCAAAGGTTTGTTAAAATGAAACAGAAATGTAATCTTGCAATGAACCCAAGGCTGGCACGCTCTCGCTCACTCTGCTGCAGTCACACTAGATTCATGCTGTTCCTTCAATACCTACCAGGTCCCCCTGCCTGGCATGCCTGTGCCCCAGGTATCTGCTTGGCCAACTGCTTCACCTTCTCAAGACTGGACGCAGATCTCACCTTTCAATGAGGCCACCCCGGACACTCTCTTTAGCTCTGCAACCTGACCCCACGATCCCTGGAATTCCTGATGCCCCCTTATCCTCCTTCCTACAGCACTCATCACCTTCACACTTTCTTTTTTTTTTTTTTTATACTTTAAGTTTTAGGGTACATGTGCACAACGTGCAGGTTAGTTACATTTGTATACATGTGCCATGTTGGTGTGCTGCACCCATTAACTCGTCATTTAACATTAGGTATATCTCCTAATGCTATCCCTTCCCCCTCCCCCCACCCACAACAGGCCCCCGTGTGTGATGTTCCCCTTCCTGTGTCCATGTGTTCTCATTGTTCACGCACTTTCTTTACATGCAACTCACTAACGGATAATGTTGACAGTCTATTGTGTATTTTCACCTACTAGCAATATAGGTTTCATGAGGATATCTGTAACCCAAGTGGCTAAAACAATGCCTGGCATGCAGCACATGTCTAATCAATGTTCATTAGATAAATGCATGAACGTGCTTCTTCTGAGTTACCACTCTCTCGTAATTCGGAAGCACACAGGGACTGCCTGGTTCCAATTCTGTAGATTCTTTAGCTCAAATCCCCGCCAATGATTAGAATGCTTCCCTGTGTCCGGTTTCAAATTCCTGAGGCAGAACCAATTGACCCGGCTTGTCTTCCCAAAGCAGGCCACACGATAGAGGTCAATGGTAGCTATCCATGGATGAGCCATTTAGTGTAGAAGGGCCTCTTGGCACAACCGAAAAAGAGCAAAGCCATCTGAAGCTATTCAGTGTGAAAGCAAAAGCTCTCCCCAGATTGCAAGCGCACTGCTGTGTTACAGCAGAGGCCACACTGGGTATCAGTGGAAGCAGGGGCATCAGGAGCGAGTTGGATCAAGCTAGACGTTTAGCTGCCAATCCTAACCTTAGTGGGGGCTGCTGCCAGGACTGAGTGGTGTACCTCAATGTCTGGCTCACCCAGAAGAGGTGCATCACTCCCTCAGGAAACTTAACTGTCCATATGCAGCCATCTGCTGAATGGTAAATGTTCTCTCTCTGGTTGGAATGATGGAAACTCCAAGAAATGCATGATAATAAGAACACCCATGAATGACTCTCCATAAACAGATTTGTTGACAAGTGTAACCAGCAAACATTTAATAAAAAATCAATGTAACTCTGCAGGCAAGCAGGCATTCTTTAGAACTCCTCACCGCACCCCGTTCCCTGCTGCAGATTTTATAATGACCTGAAAGGCAGAGTGGCTGACACAAGCTGGATAGTTCTGGCTCAGGAAGATGTCTCATGAAGCTGCAGTCACCTGAGGCCTGACTGGGGCTGGAAGAGCTGCTTCCCTTCCCTGTGGGCTGCTGGCCAGAGCCACAGACCCTCACCTGTGATCTCGCCTCACCACAGGACAGCTAGTCTCCCCCCAGAGCAGGGGATCCAAGAGAGACAGGCTGGCGGAAGCTACAACATCTTGTATGACTTCTGCTGTATTCTACTGGTCATAGGACCAGCCCTGATCCAGAGAGGGAGGGGATGACACCTGAGTGTGAATACCAGGAGGCGGGGATCCCCGGACCATCCTGGAGAAGACATACCACAGTCTGCTCATGTAGACAAAGACCTATTTTTTAAGGGCCCAGAGCTAACAAAAGGTTTTTACATCTTAAAGGGCTATAAAAAGGAAAATAAAGCAGCATATGTGACAGAGACCACAGGTGGCCTGCAAAGCTTAAAATATTTACTATATGGTCTTTATAGAAAAAGTCTGATGACCTCCGATGTACACTGTACTTTACAGATGATTTAAGGGATCTTTCAAGGCTAATTCTTCCTCTGTGCCATGTTCTCTTTATGCTCGGACTTTAGAATCTATCTTCCAAGTGAGCAACTCTATTGAAACAGGTGCTCAGCGAACTGTAGCTCTGAATATTATAGTGGCAAGCACTAAGAAATGAACAGCTCATCATAACCTGAACAGAAAGATAATAATCAACAGTTCCTTGTCCATAAGTAGGTGTCTGATAAATACAAACTCAGTGAATGAATGACTAAATGGATACGAAATACTACAAAGACGCATCTTGAAAGTATGGAGCTATCATGACAATAAAAATATCTTTAACCAATGATTTACAATATAAACACAACAACATGTGAAGGTGCTATAATAACATTAACAGCTGAAATTTATCGAGGGCTAACTCTATGGCAAGTATTGTCAAGCATTCTCGTATTCACGCCTCATATGCTGAGGCAGGTGTAATTAGTTGCCTTCATTTTACAGATGAGCAAATTGAGGCTGACGGAAATTAAGTAATTTCCCCTGGATTACACTGATACATAAGTAGCGGGGCTATTTTCTCTTAGCAAACTACATAAAAAAATAAAGAGCAACTCTGCATCCTGAATGTCATGCCTGAGATGAGCTTGCTGAAAGCGCAGCAGAGACAGCAGCCCTCTGCTGGCCCAGGCTTCTCCTCCATCCCTTCTCGCTCCCTCCCTCCCTTCCTCACACTCAGCTGGCTGGGATCCCAACCCAGGGACTCCAAGAAGGGCCCAGCTCCAGGCTCCCTATGTAAGCAAGGTCACAGAGACTTGAAATGGGTGATTGAACCTAATTACTCACTGCTCTGCTCCCTCTATCCAAAGAGAGCTTGAAAACATTTTCACTGAGGTCTTTGCTGAGATTGCAGACTCAGCACAGGACCTGCCTCCTGCTTTCCTAAATGAGCGAAGTGGCTTGCAGCGGCTCTAGCTCTGGGGCCAACAAGGTTTTGACGCTTGAATTAGGAGAGGGCAGAGAGAAGGCTGCAGCTCTTGCAGCAAAATGCAGGGCTATCAGGTATACACCCAGGACACACTGCAGCCACTGCAACAGAACAGAACTGAGCTCTAGGCCACGGGTTTCCTAGGTGGACATAAAGAGATCTCATTCTCCCTGAATGGCCTTGGAGATGGCTCAAAGTGTCCACTCTTCCCAGATTCTTGCACCTGAGGGTACAGGACTTGCTCAAGACTATACAGCCAGTGGCAGAGACAAAGTTCCCTGATGCTAATTCAAACTTTCCCACATTTTGGATTCTGCTCTTGGAAAGCTTGAAGTCCAGTTAGTTGAAAAGACAGTTGATTATGACAAGTTCTGGAGGGAAGAGGACCTGGGCAGAGGGAACCTGGACTAGAGGCTGAGTGTACCTGTGTCAGGGCCAGAAAGACAGGGGCCAGGATAAAGGCAGACAGAGGAAGTCAGAGGCCTGGAACAAAGTGGGGCGTGAAGGGGAACATGTGTGACTATCTGGACAGGAGAGTCAGCTGACCAAGGACAAGGGCAAAGACTGTCAAAGGGCACTGAGGGACCAGCTGAGAGCAGAGACATGAATCTGTGTCAATAACACACCACTGTGGCCTCAATGGGATTCTCATAAATACAGCTGTCCAATCCCCACACAGTAAACATGCAAGCCACAACAAGATGATCACCTCCCTCAGTCCACCCTGATTATGAGATAATCATCATCCACAAAAATATTATTCCCATGCCTAACAAGCAAAGGGAGGAGGGGCCCTCTAGTCTGCCCTTGTAAACAGACACTTGCAGGAAGGGAAAATAGGGAAGAAAGGGGCTTTGACGTCAGAGACCAGTTTAGGTCCCAATGCTGCCACTTACTAGCTGCATGATCTTGAGCAAGTTACTGGATGCTCAGTGACCTGGTTTTCTCATCTGTAAAATCACAATCATACTACCTACCCCAAAGAACTCTTGTGATGATTGAAAGCAACATGCTTAGCTCACAGACAGCTGTGACAAATTGTTTGCAGTAATGGCCAAACGATTCCCTGCTCCTCATACCCACAGCTTGGCAAGATGACTTTGCACTCTCCTGTTAGAAGGGCGGGTAGATAGAGGGGGCAGGTCTCTCTCTCCCTTCCCCTTGAATCTGGGCTGGCCTGTGGCCTGCTTTAGCCAATGAAATAAAGTGGAGGTAACTGTGCGGCTTCTGACCTGGGGCCTCAGGGCTGCCCCCCTTCCCTGACCAGGTGAGCAACCCCACCACGGGAGGGACCCTGGGCTAGCCTGCTGGAGGCCCAGGGATAAGCCCTCCCAGCAGCTGATTGTAGACACTTGAGGAACCCTAGGCAAGACCAGGAGCCCAGCAGCCCAGCCTGAACTGCCAGCTGCGAAGAAGTGTAAACTAGGTGCCCAGTTGTTATTTAAGCTCCCTAAATAGCGGGGTGATTTGTCAGCAATGACTGTAAATACTCAATGCACCACAGCTGATAATCAGGACGTCTCTCTCGTCCGGCAATTCTCCTGGTCTTGAGTGATGTTTCCATCTCTACCAGGTCATTCCCATCAGCATTCAACCTTGCCATTATTTCACCCTTTATGAAAAAACTTTCCCTTGACCGCAATACCCTTAACAACTACCACCTTGTGTCTTCACTCCCGCTTTCAGCAAAACTCCAAGAACGCCCATGCTCCCTGTGGCAAATTCTCCTCTGCTCATTTGACACTTTCACACCCAACACTCCACCGACACTTTTTTTTTTTTTTTTCTGAGGTGCAGTTTTGCTCTTGTTGCCCAGGCTGGAGTGCAATGGCGTGATCTTGGCTCACTGCAACCTCTGCCTCCCAGGTTCAAGTGATTCTCCTGCCTCAGCCTCCTGAATAGCTGGGATTACAGGCATGTGCCACCATGCCTGGCTAATTTTGTATTTTTACTAAAGACAGGGTTTCTCCATGTTGGTCAAGCTGGTCTCAAACTCCCAACCTTAGGTGATCCGCCCGCCTCGGCCTCCCAAAGCGCTGGGATTACAGGCATGAGGCACTGCGCCTGGCCCCACTGACACCTCTTGTCAAGGTCTCCAGTGACCACTATGTTACTGAATGCCAAGGCCAAGTCTTGGTCCTCACGGGATTTGACCCAGTCAGCATCATGTGTCACCGAAGCCCCCTCTCTGCCTCCTCCTCAGGAATACTTTCTGCAGTTGGCTTCTGAACACCAGTCTCCTGCTTTCCCCCTACCTTCCTGGAAGGTCTTTCGAGGTTTCTGCTGGTGCTCCCTCATCTCCTCCACCTCCTAATGCTGGAGTGCTCTGGGGCTCAGGCTTTGGCCCCTGCTCTTCTCTGACTTACTTGCTGGTATCTCACCCAGTCTCATAGCTTTAAACACCATCTTTATGTCAACAACTCTCAAAAAAGCCTACACTTCTTTTCTGAACTCCAGATTTTTATACTCCAGATTTTAATGGCCTAATGGCCACCTCCTTGTAGATCTCTGACAGGCACCTCAAACTCACTCTGTACCCACACAGCCCCAATCATCCCCCACAATCTGTGCCACTGAAGCTCTCCTGCTTCGAAAGTCAACCTTCCGATGCTCAGGACAAAACCGCTGGGGTCGTCCTAGACTACTCTTTCTCTCTTGCACCCCATACTCAACCCCTCAGTAAATCCCACTGGCTCTCCCTTCCAAGTCCTTACAGTCATCTCAAGGCCTGGCTTCATCTGCCATGGGTCTCCAGCCTCTGCCCTAGTCACACATTCCCAGGTCAGGGCCTCTGCGCCACCTCTTCCTTTTCCAGAGCACGCCTGCCCAGACATCTGCAACACACAGGCTTCTGCTCCTTATTTCTGATCACTCTCCCTTTCCATCACATGTAAAACTAACAACCCTCTTCCCCCGTCCATCCTGTCCCCTTCCCTGGCTCCTCTATATGATACCTGTCATCCAAAAGCCTACATATTATACTTGTTCATATGTAAACTAAAAACTCCAGAGGGCAGAGATGTCTTATTTTCCTCATTAGGTATCCCCCGTGCCTGGAACAGTGGAGACATAGGACCTGTTCAATAAACATTTGTTGGATGAATGAACATCCAATCAATAAATGAACAAACATAGAAACAATAGAATTTTTTTTAGTACAGTGTCCCATTTAATAGTAAAGGAAAAATGCTGAAAGCCTCTATAGTCAATCATGAGGTTCTACAAACCTTCCACTGTCTGTTTTCTCCTTATTACAGTGGTGAGAAGAAGAAGGAGGTCTCCATTTGCATAGATGGAGACCTGAATGTGTGTGTGCTGGAGAAGCCAGAAGGCTCGCTGAGCAACCCCAGTCAAACAGGAGGCTGCTTGTTCGTAGCCTGCAAGTGAAGAATGGTTTTCATATTTTTAAATGATTTCACTTTAAATCGTTTTATGGGTATCTACATAATAGTCTTAATTTTGCTTCTTGGGCCTGCAAAGCATAAAATATTCATGACTTGGCATTTTTAGAAGTTTACCAACCCCTGGAGGCAAACTTCTCGGTAGTCCACAAGGCCCCCTGAAACAGTTACCCAGGTATTTCAGCAAAAAGTGACATCTGAAATCAAGTGCCTTAGAAGCAATCAGTGAAAAGTGATTGGAAAAGTGATTAAAGTGGCCACTGGCCATGGCTATTATCTAAAATAATGGTGACACCCTCTATGCAGCTGGGAAAGAAATAGCCAAACACGGAAATGTATTTTACGCACGTTCCCAGGGTAAAGCATATCCGAAAACCAATGGCTACGGATAGATATTGTTCTAAATTTGGAGGTATCTGATGACAGAATGAAGTTTCCTTCCCTTTTCTTACCCACACCCAAAACTACACCCATACTTCTCATGAGAAAAATTCTGTCACACTTAGGGTTTCCCTTTCCAACATCTGATCTTTCACTTAAGAAAAAACCGATTTCCAGGACACTTTAGTTACATGTCAACTGCTCCCAAATGGAAGCTCCTAATATACACAGACCTTTCAGTGCCATGCCTGGCAAATAGGAAGCCACTGGCATTATTGTAATACTGTATCCCAATATGTTATTATTGTATCATTGTTACATATATTATTGCATCATATGTTATATATGATACAATACATAATGGATTGCATATACAATATATTGAATATTCTGTAACATGTAAATATAAAATCATAACATATACAGTATGTTGTATGGTTTTATATTATTACATGCGTTATTATATCACTGTTATATTGCTATCCTAACTTAGGAGACACAAAGCCACACTCTAGCTGCAGGGCTTCAGACAAGTTACTTCACTTCTAGAAGCCTCAATTTCTTCATTGGCAAAATTAGGGAATAATTTGAGATTTTTACTCTTCTCTTCTAGCTCAAGACGTCTGTGATTCCAAAGTCATGTTAAATAATCTTTTGTTTACCTTTCTCTCCTACCCTGAACCAGTTTATGACTACATCCCAATATGGCCTCTAACCTCACTGATGAACCAATGGCCTTGTCCGTTCTATTCACTCCAACGCCCTGACGTTCTGCACTAGTTGATTCAAACTACCCTCCCAGCAAACTGTTTAATATATCTATTTTCCTAACAATTGAATTGATGCTCTTGTCATCCATATGCAGTTAGGGAAATGGTTAGCTCTCTACAGAAGCAGCGAAGAGGGATTGCTGGGTCATTAGTCACGCTGCCTAACAGTAAGCATTACATTAACAATGTTAACAACACTTCTGGGCTCACTCTGTCTCTTTCATGTGAAGAAACTCAAGTATTTAATAATCATTGCTCTCTGGAAGGCAGAAGACAAAAAGTTGTGATGGTAATTGGGTACGCTTAAATAAAGCCTCATGTCTCCTTTCTATGAAACTCAGCACTTGAATGAGATTGAGTCAAGCCCAAAGCAAATGACTGTGGGAAATTAAATTTTATAACAAAATGGATTCTTAACACCGATAATGGCTTTTGAACTTCCCATACCCTTTCTCTGAGTCCCGTGCCATCAGATAATTCATCAAAATGGTGTTTGTAAGTGTAGTTTAAGTTTTACAAGAGGAACGATTTCAAAATAATATTCAGTGCTGATGTGCTTGAGAGTAACTGGTAAATTTATACATCACTCATGAAAATGCATCACTTTTGGAAAACAACAAGCAAGATCCTTAAAGCTATTTCTATGTTCCTGGCTTGGGAACTTTACACTGGGAACTTATCCTAAGGACATCATTCAACAGAATCACAAAACTATATTAATGAAGCTACTTACTGCTGCCTGACCTGTAAAGAGTGGAAATAATTTCGATATTCAACAGCAGGTGAATGATTTCATAAGTTATGGAACAGTAACATGATGGAATGTCATAGTCATAGCAGTTATTAAGACCACATAGAAGCATAAAATTAAAAGAAAAAAAGCAAAATTATTTGCATATGATGACAATTCTATGAAAAATATGCATCGTGCAGCCGCTCTGAAAAAGAATAATGGCACCGACTAACACTTTTGCTGCCTCACTATGTTTTAGGTCATTCACTCATTCATTCATTTTAAGACAGGGTCTCAGTTCACCCAGGCTGAAGTGCGGGGAGGATCACCTGAGCCCAGGAGGCAGAGGCTGCAGTGAGTCATCACCATGCCAGTGCATGCGTGCCACCACGCCCAGTTAATTTTATGTTTTAAATTTTTTTGTAGACAGGGTCTCACTGTGTGGTCCAGGCTGGTCTTGAACTCCTGAGCTCAAGTGATCCTCCTACCTCAGCCTTCCAAAGTGCAGGGATTATAGGTGTGAGCCATCATGCCCGGTCATTTATGTCTTTTAGGCTTAGCCACTCAACATGCATTTTCTTGTTTGCATTTTGTCCATTTGTTCCAATGTTTTTCTTTAATAATGTAACATCATTTCAACCAAAATTAAATGTAACTTCTCTGTATATGGCCTAAAAGTAATAACAATAATAAACTGACTGGATACTGACTGCACGCCAGGCACTGTCCTAAGCACTTTGCATGGACAGACTCCTTCATCCTCACAACATCCTATGAAGTGGGCCCTATTTGCAGATGAGGAAATTGAGGCCCAGAAATTAAGTAATTTGCTGAAGGTCAGCCAACTAGAAAGTGGGAGAACAAAGACTCCACCCTGGCACCTGGGCTCCAGAGTTCTAAAGAAATTTTCAAAGAAATTCAACGCCATAAAAAGCACTCCTATGATCCCTCAGCTCAGCCAAGCTGATGCTGTCTAAGCAGGTACTGAATGCTCCAGGAGCTAGCACATATGAAAGGCAGTGACCACTGCTGATGGTCATTGATGCACAGCCTGCAAAGGGTCCTTCAAGACCATCAGGCATGCGATACCTTAAGCTGAGAGACAGAAACAGGTGGAGAATTACCCAAACTCACACAGCCATTGGGATTGGGATGAAGCCAGGCAGATAATCCATGTCCATGGATCTGGTAAATCCAGGGTTCTCTTTACTATGCAATGCATAACAAGAATCACTAATATTCATTAAATGCTCGCTGTATGCTAAGGGCTATAACCCCTTTATGTGAATTATCTCATTTAGTGCTCACGGTAGTCCTTCAAAGTACGCATTATTATTAATCTCATTTAGAGATCAAGAAACAGGCCTGGAAATGTGAAGTAATTTGTCTTGCCTTACTTATTAGCTAGAAGGCACTGAGCCAGTGGTTATTGCAGCACCCAGCCCTTGTGCATTCTGGATCAATATTAATTAGCTGGCACACGGGCATCCAGCTGCCCCAGATGCTACTTAGCTATCTAGTGTGCAGAGGCAAGTCTAAACACCTTTGCTGGCTGGAATCCAAACATTTCTAAATTTGCCCCTATGGCAGAGCAACCACTGGCATTTAAAACTGAGGCAAATCCTTAACTCACCCCCTGCCACCCCCAGCCCCACCTGGGCCTGCCAATCTGCTTCCAGCACAGCAAATCCCACAATCTGCCAAGGTCTGTGGGCTGAAGCTTTTTATACTCAGCTCTTCTACTAAGGGTGTTAATTTCATTCGCTCACACCCACACTGTGTACAAACATGCAAATCATTAACATTTCCATTTACCAGGCTGGTATGGCCTGGAGCTGCTGGGATTTTTGAAGGAGATAACAATTCAATTTGCAATTACTGCTGCAATTTTTAATTCCCAAGGAAACTTCTGTCAGTGCTGTACTCCCGAGAGCCAAAATGAACACTGTAAGCAACTCTTCAAATCATTTCGAAAGAGAGGGAAAAAAAGAGAGGAAAGGAAGGAATGAAAGGAAAGGAAAGAAGGAAAGGAGCCAGTCAGGCAGGGTGCCTGCCTGCCTGCCTACCTCTGGGAGGGCAGGATTATAAGCCTATTTCAGAGAAGTTCAATTTAGCTCTAAATTTCAAAGTTTCCTCCAGCTGTATGAATCAACAACTAAATGTTGATTCTTTAGGAGGGGCTTTTGTGAAGTAATATTTGCAACTGAACAATCATCAACACATTTACTGTTTGTAAACTCAGAATTGCTGTGGGATAGAGGAAGGTGTACCTATTTTCATTCTCCAATGTTACTACTTTGGGCAGTTAAAGGCTAAGAATGAACATTTCCAGGTCCCAAATAACCACCTGCCACCTTCCAAGTCCCAAAGACACCTGCTGGCACTGGTAACTACTATTTATTGAACGTCCACTGTGCACTGTGCACCAGGAACCACCATGCCCTGCATAAGCCTACCCTTCTTTATACCAGCAGGGAAACTGCAGCCAGGGAGCACTCACAGAGGGCACATGTGCCAGGCACCGTGCAAGTGCTGGGGACAAAACAATGAACCCTGCGACTGCCCGCCCTCAGGTGGTTTACAATCAAGTGGTAAACAGATCAATTAAAAAAAAAAACCATGGATGTAAATTAAATAACACAATAAGATGCAGTCATTTGGAACAGGCCACTGTAGACGAGGAAAGCGAGGGCATTTGGCCTTAGAAAACGCATCTGTTCAAGGTCAGAGAGCAGGCTGGGCCACAGCTCTGGCTGGAACTCTCAGGGTCACACTTGAGCCACTGCCTCGTCCCACTCCCCATCTTATTTTTTTCTGTTTGGGGCCTGCTGGAACTCACTGCGGTAATACAAATGAGTCAGATTTCTCGACCACGAGAAGCATCCATTAATGTAAAAAACATTTTCTTGTTTAGGGTTGGTCCTGAGAGCTATCAAAAAATAAAAACCAGAACCATAAGTCAGACAGTATAATGGTCCCCTCATCGGGTGTGTGTCCCACACTGTCTCAAATCACTAGAGAAGCTTCTCTAGCAGGCATCAAATGCTCTGTAGGGTGACAGCAGGTGGAGGCTGTAAGACTCATGTTTTTCACACTAGTGTTCTGCCTGTGCGGCTTTTCAACTCCCCAGGTGTAGGACATGGAAACACACGTAAATGATCTAAATGGCAGATAACAGTTTCCTTTAAATTTGCCTTTGGAATGCACTCTGGGCCTGCCCTTCCTAATCATGATCATCTTTGGCTCTGGTTAAAGTCTTATTCTCCGGAGCTCCTAACACAGGGGAATCCGGGCAGAAATCAGGGGCCGCCTGGTCTGTCCCAACTGTCTGTAGCAAATCCACATAATGATATGCCCAGGATTCCCATTCACTTGTTCCTAAACTAGACACAGACCATGCTACTTTGCCCTGGAACTTGGGGCCATCATCCACCCACCAAGATTTCACAACCACGTTGAATGTGGGCTGCAGGTCAGGGTCATGGTGGTGCCCTGACATTCTTCTTCTTTTTTTTTTTTTTTGAAACAGGGGTTTTGCTCTGTCACCCAGGCTGGAGTGCAATGGTGCAATCTTGACTCACTGCAACCTCCGCCTCCTAGGTTCAAGCAATCCTCCCACCTCAGCCTCCTGAGTAGCTGGGACTACTTGCGTGCGCCACCATGCCTGGTTAATTTTTTGTATTTTTGGTAGAGATGGGGTTTCGCCATGCTGCCCAGGTTGGTCTTGGTTTCTAACTCCTGAACTCAAGTGATCCGCCTGCCTCGGCCTCCCAAAGTGCTGGGATTACAGGTGTGAGCCACTGCACCCAGTGTGCCTGGGAATCTTTAATTCCAGTTCGTAAACACTGTTCTATAATCCCATTTCCAAAACGTAAGCAACCTTTCAAGAAAAAGACAAATGAACTGTGAAGGACCACTCCCTATCCCTGTTATTTCGGCTCTTCAGCAGGACACGATGCGCTATGAAAAACGGCTCTTCCTTCTGAGATGGACTTTGGACCGCAGTCCCCGGGTCTATCAGCCCAAACAAACAAAACCCTATGCGCCAAAGATGTGCTCCTGGTCAGTGGGGCCTGTGAAGGCTTAAAAACCAGAACTGCTCTGTTCTCTTCTTTAATCTCCAACTCACTGTGGATCTTGAAATCCCTACTACCAACAGTGGTCCTACCACTCTTCTCATTTAAATTACTGAACACAACTAAACAAAACCACAAAATAAAACATCAAACCTGTCTGTATACCCAGCTGCTCCCAATGAAAATCTTCAGACATTTTAACTCATGGTTTTCTAAGGAGAACCAGAGACAATCCAAACGTAAGTAAATATATTAAATTTCTATTCTAAAAGTGGTGCTTTTAAGTAGTTGGATCAATGCTGATTTTCTCCTGGCTGGCTGGAGACACCAGCCCACACGGTGCTGAATTCAGAAGAGTACCGCATCTTGGTCTGCTTCAGTAAATACCAGTGTCTGCTAAGGCCCATTCTGAAGACACTGTACTATGACACAGTCAGAACTGGTTCTTTATTTTAATGTGTAAAAATACATGAAAGAAAGTGTAACAAACCTCATATATCGATGACCTGGACTCTAACACTTGTTAAACTTATCCCATTTTGCTTATCTTAGGTCCCCATTTATTTATACAGTATATTTTGCTGAACCTGTTTATTTTTTTATTTTGATTTTTTCTTTTTTGAGACAGAGTCTCTCTCTGTTGCCCAGGCTGGAGTGCAATGGCATGACCTCAGCTCACTACAACCTCCGCCTCCTGGGCTCAAGCAGTTCTTGTGCCTCAGCCTCCCGAGTAGCTGGGATTACAGACGTGCACCAGCATGCCTGGCTAATTTTTGTATTTTTAGTAGAGATGGGGTTTTATCATGTTGGCCAGGCTGGTCTTGAACTCCTGGCCTCATGTGATCTGCCTGCCTTGGCCTTCCAAAGTGCTGGGATTACAGTATTGTTTTTAATTGGAGAAAAGGCATACAAATTTATTAACGTGTATACAGGGAAAATCACAGAGTGATTATGATTTTAGAGAGTAAATTATAGATAGCATAACTCTTCACCCTTAAATACTTCAGCATGACTATTCAAAAAAGCACACAATCCTACATGACTCAGCACCGTTTCACACATAATCACATGAGCAACAGTTCCTCATTATAATCCACCATGGAGTTCATATTCAAATTTCCCGAACTGTCCCCCAATGTCTTTAATAGCTGTTTTGTTCAAACTAGGATCCAATGAAGGATTGCTAAGGAGCACCCTTTCCAAAGTAACATGTTAGACAAAAGAATGACTCACAGAAAGTCAGAAGGGCTGGAACCTGACAGTAAATTAGCATCCCACCTACTTTCTTTTTAAGAGAAAATGATCTATCATTTGACAAAGAGCAACTGCTCTTAATATTTCCATGCATTTTCTTCCAGTTATTTGTTTTCTTTTCATAAACACACCCATATATGCAGTTGTGAAAAAACTGTCTTGCTACTGATGAAATGCTACCGCAACTTCTTCTGGCAAGAGGAGGCAAAGACCTGGTGAAGTCTCGCATATGTCATCTCTGGCATGCCTGCCAGCCGGCCGGTCTCCTGGGTCAATAACTGTGATAAAAGGCCGCTGAGTGCGTCAACAGACTGTCCTGCACTGAGACACTATTAAAGGTCCTTAAACTCCAAATGTACCACTGCACTGCTCTGTGGCCCTGCCAACTTCCTCCTCCTCAAGCTGACATGACCCCAAGCCCTAGAGAGACAGAGTAGGTGTTAAGAGAGGCTGTTGTCCCACTTCCTGGGTGTCCAGGATGGATAAATGAAAGATTTTACAGAAAGTACCTTGAAAGTACTTTGGAACTTTTGGAAGTGCTATATATTTAAAAGCTGTTAATAACATTATCTAAATCAAAAAATATCACAAAAGCCTCAAACTCCTAGATATCAAAGCTTTGACCTGGGATATTTCTTTTTCTTTCTTTCTTTTTTTTTTTGAGACAGTTTCACTCTGTCACCCAGGCTGGAGTGCAGTGGCGCAATCTCGGCTACTGTAACCTCCACATTCTGGGTTTAAGCGATTCTCCTGTCTCAGCCTTATGCCTGTAGCTGGAAATACAGGTGCCCACCACCACGCCTGGCTAATTTTTGTATTATTAGTAGAGACGGGGTTTCGCCAGGTTGGCCAGGCTGGACTCGAACTCTTGACCTCAAGTGATCCGCCTACCTTGGCCTCCCAAAGTGCTGGGGTTACAGGCGTGAGCCCCTGTGCCTGGCTGACTTGGAACATTTCTAAAAAAGTAAAAATGTTCGGCCAGGCGCGGTGGCTCACACCTATAATCCCAGCACTTTGGGAAGCTGAGACAGGTGGGTCATGAGGTCAGGAGTTCAAGACCAGCCTGGCCAAGATGGTGAAACTCCATCTGTACTAAAAATACAAAAATCAGCTGGGCGTGGTGGCGGGTGCCTGTAATCCTAGCAACTCAGGAGGCTGAGGCAGAGAATTGCTTGAACCTGGGAGGCGGAGGTTGCAGCGAGCCGAGATCATGCCACTGCACTCCAGCCTGGGCGACAGAGCGAGACTCCATTTCAAAAAAAATAAAAATTTTCAACAGACACATACTGCACCAAATGAAACATCTCGAGCTGAACTAAACTCTCAGCCAAACCAAGCCATCATATTGAGAGAGGAATCATCTTATTCCTCAGGAGAATTGTGAATTTTCTTGAAATCGTGTTGGACTACCTGTGCTTTCTGCTCTGGAAGGTGATTCCCCAGGCACTTCAGCTCTGCTGCTGGGCCAGTCTCTCGGAGAAAACTGCCTCCTTGCTTCTTCCTGGAAAGGAAGCCCAGGGCTTTCTTACCTTGTTTCCAGGGGTACAGATGACTTCGTTTCAAGGGCTTCTGTTTTTCAATAGCATTGCCCATTTTAAAGCCAGAGGACACAGGGCCCTTCCCAGCCCCAGCGTCTTTCTAGAGCAGCAACTGAGGACCGAGTCACTGGCTGAAAGGGGATCATCTCTTGGACATCCCAAAACACCCAGCGGCAGAGCCCAGGCAGCCTCACAAAGGAAGCCTGAGGAGTCTCATTCTCAACAGTCTTTGCCTTCTGCCTTTCAAAATCCCTTTGGCCCCAGGGAGGAAATCAGAAGAAAGGGCTTGTTATCGCCCTACCGGTGCCTCTCAGGCATGGTCTATATTAAGAAGCTCTTTCCTCAGCATCCTTTTGACACTTTATTACTCATCAGCACAACAGCGGCTTGCAAGATGAATTTTATGTCCAAATACTTTTAATACCACTTTTCTCCGCAGGAGAAATGGGGAATCAGGTGATCAAAATGCTGAAAGTCATAAATGAACCATTCTGGGGCATGCCAGGAGAAACATTTTCATACAGACCCTTATGCCACGCCTTCTATTTCAGAGTCCCACGCTCAGACCAGTGTGCACCATGTAACAAGTACTGTCAGAGAAAACAAGCTGATTTCACTAATGTTTCCAAGGGAAACACAGAACGAAACAAAACATCAAAACACTGCTACACCTCAGTCTCCAAAGAAGAAAACACCTTGGGGACAAATACAGCTAAGAATTTATAACCCCAAGCTCCAAACTTCCACTGCACTTTGGGAACAATTTTGCTGGAGAAAGTGCTACGCTACCTAAACTCTGAACAAAGGGTTTTCTAGAAGAAAAGAAGGGAATGAAATCAATCACATATTCTTGGTAAAAAGGAAGACAATGTCGAGGTGGATGAAAAGATTTCATTTATTTCAGTCCCAGAGTTTGAGGTTATAAAAGCCCCTAAAGAATCCCCACAGCATAATATGGGTAAGAATGCAGGCTCTGAGCCGGGCAAGGTGGCTCACGCCTGTAATCCCAGCACTCTGGGAGGCTGAGGTGTGTGGATCACTTCAGGCCAGGAGTTCAAAACCAGACTGGCCAACATGGTGAAACCCTGTCGCTACTAACAAAACAAAAATTAGCCGGGCGTGGTGGGACGAAGCTGTAATCCCAGCTACTTGGGAGGCTGAGGCAGGAGAATCACTTGAACCTGGGAGGTGGAGGCTGCATTAAGCCGAGATCACACCACTGCACTCCAGCCTGGGTGCAAATACTAGCTCTTCCCCTTGGCTTTGCCAGTTGAGCACAGCAGCCTCAGTTTCCTTATCTGTTAACTGGGCATAATTCCAGTCTCACCTCCTCAGCTGTAATAAGAATCAAATAAAAGAGAACATTTGTGAAGTACGTAGCATGCTGCCTGACACTCAGGAGGTCCCTGGTGAATATTTAACTTTTTTTTTTTTTGGAGTCAGGGTCTTGCTGTGTCACCCAGGCTGGTGTGCAGTGGTACAATCATGGCTCACTGCAACCTCAACCTCCCTGGCCCAAGCAATCCTCCTCCCTCAGCCTCCAAAGAAGCTAGGACTACAGGTGCATGCCACCTCGCCTGGCTAATTTTTAAATTTTTTTGTAGAGACAGGGTCTCCCTATGTTGCTCAGGCTGGTCTCAAACTCCTGGTCTCAAGTGAACCTCCTGCCTCAGCCTCCCAAAGTCCTGGGATTACAGGTGTGAGCCACTGCACTCTGCCTATTATCACTTTTTTTTTTTTTTTTTTGAGACAGAGTCTCACTCTGTCACCCAGGCAGGAGTGCAGTGGTGCAATCTCAGCTCACTGCAACCTCTGCTTCCTAAGCTCAAGTGATTCTCTTGCCTCAGCCTCCTGAATAGCTGGATTACAGGTGTGCGCCACCACACCCAGCTAATTTGTGTATTTTTAGTCGAGATGGGGGGTCCGCCACGTTGGCCAGGGTGGTCTCAAACTCTTCACCTCAAGTGATCCGCCCACCTCGGCCTCCCAAAGTGCTGGGATTACAGGCGTGAGCACCACGCCCAGCCCTTCATCACTTTTATAATTGTAGACTGAAAATATATTAGCTTAGGTGGCAGATATCTGGCTTCGGTCAATTTAGTCAAAAGCACCAAAGTAAATTTATTTTACAGAGTTGGATGGTACAAAATGGGAGCAAGTATAGAACCGGAGAAAAATTTGGGACAACATTCCAAAAAAGACCCACAGAACCAGAGAGACCAAGTTTAAGAGGCACTTAATGCTCTGTTAAGTTTCTGGGCGCAGTGGGCCACTGTGTTACACCAGGCCCTTCCTTTCTGAAGGAAGGGGAAATAATCTTTCCAATTTATGCAAAACAGACAAAAACCAAAATCCAAATCTCTACAAGATCTTAAGGCCTCATAATTGATCTACCAATACAGAGATCATTTTTGCAAAATCACGGCCTGAGAGTCCAAACTTGGCAAAGCAAATGGCATGTGTCTGTCGCACCGTCTCCAATGAGGTGGCAGGAAAGAGCATGGGTGCAGAGGCTCCCTGTTTCCCTCACAGAGCCCGCAAGCTCCTCCCCAGATTAAACTGCAGCCACAAACTGGAATAAAGCACAGGGAACCCCCACCACGCGAGAGGGGTCCAGTGAAAACTAACAGTTGCACAGCAGAATACCTGGCACACAGTAGGTGCTTAATAACTCTCTGTTGAATAAATGGGTGGATAGGTGACAGAATAAACCAATGAGAATTATCTCCAACATACACACACTGATTGTCCCCACCCCCTGGAATGCGTTAACCAGAGTTTCTAATCCATAAACAAACTCTCCTCTCCTAGCAAGAGTCAGAGGGTATGGGCGGCTGGGGCGCTGTTTCCTCCACTTCCCCACTCCTTAGCTCAGGCCACTCTGGGCCCTGGAATTTCTTCCCTATCAGGAGTGCGAAGCCCCTGAAGTCAGGAGCCGTGTCTGGGGCAGCTCCTCCTGGTGCCTGTGCACACAGACAACAATGGGTCACAGTTACAGAACCTGGGCTCAGGTGTGCCCTCTCTCGTTTCTCAGCTGGGGGCCAACACATTCGTAACTGTGTTTCCATGAAAAAACGCATCCTAGGTTCCAAACAACTAATATACTGATGAACCTTTAGAATGAACTGGACATTTTTCCTTGAGAGAACAGCTTTGAAATGAGGACCCTGTGGTCCAACCACTTCTCAATCATGGCTCCCCCAAAATAACTCCAATGTGAACTGTTCAGGGGTACGGGGAGGGGGAGAGCAACAGAATAACCTAATCTTAAGAATTCCTCTCTAATCCCCAGCTCAGAAAGCGTCTTTTACAGTCGTCCCCTCTGCAGTGTCCCAGACTAAGCAAACAAACAAAAAAACATAGAGCCATCCCCAAAGACCAATATGCTTGCAATCCAAGATGGGCAAGCGACCCATCTCCGGTCCACATTTCAGGGAGACAACACAAAATTTTTTTGATTCTTCACGAATGGGAAGAATCAAAAGTGAACTGTTACCAGAAGCAGAAGGCTGACTGCACAGCCACTGTGATGAGTTTCCAAGCCTTGCACAAATACGCCGAGAACGCTGTGGCTGTACGAACTGCCTTCAATCAGACCCGACCTGGCCATGTGTTATCAAGGTCACTCCTTCAGGTATGACTACTCCAAGCCTCAAATCTCTGTAAAACCCAAGGAGACCCACAAGATCATCTGCTCCAGCAACTCCCTTCCCCATTTCACAGATTCCTCAGAGAGGGGCAGGGATCAACGCTAGGCATTTAGTTGGAGGGCTGCATCCAGCCCCCAAATCTTTATCCTTGGCTAGGAAAACCTCTGCTACCCATTTCCTCATGACCAGAGGAGGCAGGAGGGCAGTGTGAAGGAATTGGCTTTGAAGGCCAGCTGGCCTGGTTTGAATCTATGGGGGCACTTCCTAGCTGAACAACTTTGGGATAGAAACTAAACCTCTCCACACCTTGTATTTTCACATACGTTCATGTGTACCATTATGCTGTCTACTTCATGGGTAGTTTAAAGGTTAAATAAGAATTCAGACTTGGGAGGCTGAGGTGGGAGGTTGAGGCAGGAGAATCATTTGAGCCCAGGAGGTCAAGACTGCAGTGATTTGTGATCACACCTCTGCACTCCAGTCTGGGCCACAGAGCAAGACCCCATCTCTAAAAAACTAAAATAAAGATGTTTAAAATTTGTTGGTACACAGCAGACACTCAATGAGAATAGCTACTGTCACTGTTTTTATTATTATTACCTATAAATCTCCAAGCTTTAGATACAATACATTGAAAAAAATTATTTACCCTCACTAGGAATTTTCTCCCCCATATCAGAGTAAGATCCACTGCAATATTCTAGTAAATAATCATTCTCTTAGTATAATTAAAATAAAATTTATCTTACAAACATCTGTACCTCAGGAATAATTTTTTTTTTTTTTTAAGAGACAGGGTCTCCCTATATTGCCCAGGTGGCCTCAAACTCCTAGGCTCAAGTGATCCTCCTGCCTCAGCCTCCCGAGTAGCTGGACTCCAGGAGGAATGATATTTTGATTGTGGAACATGACATAAGCCAGAGGGGTAATATTGTGGCCACTGAAGTAGGAAACATTTTAAGGAGTGCCTGTCCCTACACGCAAGACGCTGTTGGCTCCAGACGAACTCTGAGTCAGGATCCTGCAAGGCGGTGCTCACTTCTTGAAGGAGATTTTTTTTTTTTTTTTTAGATAGAAATGGCTCAGAAGGGAAGGGCTCGTGGATCCCTGTAATGTGCATACTCACCCACCCAGAACCAAAGAAACAGAGGCTGGGCTCTCAGGCGGGTACCCAGTAGCTCACACAAAGCTTTGTGTATGGAATTTGTCTGCTGGGAGGAAAGTCTGATGTTGGTCACTTCCCTCCTGGAGAAAAATACAATACGAGGAAGCGCCAAGCACTGTGGGAATGTTCCAAGTGCGAGTTCCAGCTCAGCCCAGAATATAAACAAAGGCGATGACCAGCCTGGAGGTCAGGCCCAGCAAAGCACTGAGGCAGAAAGTCTGGGAGGCACTCTTCTGTCTTCTGGGGTCCTCTAGACTCTGCCTTTTTTTTTTTTTTTTTTGAGACAGTCGCCCTCTGTTGTCCAGGTTGGAGTGCAGTGGTGCAATCACAGCTCACTGCAGCCTCCAACTACTGGGCTCAAGCAATCCTCCTGTCTCAGCCTCCTGACTAGCTGGGACTATATGCACTTGCCATCATGCCTGGCTAATTATTAAAATTATTTTTTGTAGAGATAGCATCTTGCTTGGTCGCCAGGCTGGTCTCAAACTCATGGCCTCAGGTGATCCTCGAGCCTCAGCCTCCCAAAGTGCTGGAATTATAGGCATGAGCCACCGAGTCTGGCCTAGACTGCTTTGAAGTAACTTTCCTGTCCAGGCCTGGAGGAAATCATTGAAGGCAAAGGCCACCATGTGTCGAATGTCATAGGAAATACAAGCTCAGGGACTCTCTTATGACACATCTGCAAACTTATAGATCAGTCTCAGAATGTCATAGCTGGAGGGGCCTCAGAGATTTACTCAACAAATACCAACACGGAGCTTGGGGAGGGTCGGATAACATGCACCAAGAATCACTTAGTTATCCCAGTGATCAGTGCTAAATTCAGGGTGGGGGACGCATGTCTAGCAGGGCGACCTAATCTAAGCTGGAAGTCAGGGAAGGGTGAGACTTGAAGGATGAGGAGAGCTGGACCAGGCAAAGGGGCAGTGTGTATGAAAGCCCTGTGTAGCTGGAGGTATGTGCCCAGGGGAAGGCCGGGGGTCAGATGGGACAGGGCCTTATAGATCCAGGGCTTTGTCTCATGGGCTTTGGGGGTTCCTAAGGTGCCGGCAAACCACATGTTCATTCTTCTGGGAAGAGAGGTCTATGGCTTTCACCAAAGTCTTAAGGAGTTTCAAGAGGTTAAGAATGGCCAGGCACGGTGGCTCACGTCTGTACTTAGGATCCCAGCACTTTGGGAGGCCAAGGTGGGCAGATCACAAGGTCAGGAGATAGAGACCATCCTGGCCAAGATGGTGAAACCCCATCTCTACTGAAAATACAAAAATTACCTGAGCATGGTGGTGAGCACCTGTACTCCCAAGCTACTCGGGAGGCTGAGGCAGAAGAATCACTTGAACCCGGGAGGTGGAGGTTGCAGTGAGTGGAGATTGCACCACTGCACTCCAGCCTGGTGACAGAGTGAGACTCCCTCTCAAAAAAAAAAAAAAAAAAAAAAAGAGGTTAAGAACTACTGATCTAGCCCAACTCATTACAATAAAATGGAGAAACTGAGGTCCAGAGAAAAAAGACCTTTCACAGGAGGCTAGAGGCCCCAAGTCACTGACTCCCATTGCAGTGCTCTCCCACAGCTAGCCTGCCGACCTACGTCTGCAGGGGATGTGTCAACAACTACATATGCTGGCTCCCATCCCACTGGCCACTGCTGCTGGATCCCACACGAGGCTGCTTCTATCCAGGCAGGCCTAGAAGGACAATCTACAGAAATGAACTGCAAAGTCACCAGCCCATCTTTCTTGTGCAACCTAATCTGCAAAACACAGGGGCTCAGAACCTGTCCCTTGCTTCAGATTTCAAGGACCCCCCCAATGAGACAGTTTCTGGCTTTTCAAGAAGCTTCATGGATGAGGCTGGTTCACTGAAGGGCAATCAGGGCTCAGCATCCAGCCTTCTGAAGAAGCTGTTTACTTGTTGTTCTTTACAAAGTCAGGACTTGGCCAGGAACTAAACGTAGCCCTCAGTATGGGAAAGGGAGAAATTTGGAAGACTTGGGGGAAAGTCTAAATATGTAAGGAGAATGCTTCTTAAACCCCTGATGTGGCCAGGCACTATGGCTCATGCCTGTAATCCCAGCACTTTGGGAGGCAGAGGTGGGTTGATTACTTGAGCCCAGGAGTTTGAGACCTGCCTGGGCAACATGGCAAAATCCTGTCTCTACAAAAAAAGGAAAAACATAATTAGCTAAGCATTGTGGTATGTGTGTCTGTAGTCACAGCTACTCGGGGGGCTGAGGTGAGAGAATGGCTTGAGCCTGCGAGGCAGAGGTTGCAGTGAGCCAAGATCGCGCCATTGCACTCCAGCCCGGGTGACAGAGGCAGACCCTGTCTCAAAAAAATAAAATAATAAAAACCCCTCGATGCTTCCTGTAATACTAAAGGTAGAAGTCCTAAGTACGTGGATTGGCATTCAAGGCCTTTTGGAGTCTGGCCCCAAATTACCTTTCCCACCTTCATCTCCCACTTCCTCACACGGCGACTGGACACTGTGCATAGCCCTGCACCTGCCTGCCTGCACTGTAGCTCCTGTCCCTCCTCTCCAGCGAGTCAAAGGAAACCTCACAGCCAACATCCAGTGGACTCTCAAAGATCAGTGTTGAGGGTCCCACAGCCTCTGCTTCACTTGGACCATGGCAGTATTGGAAGGGGTAATGCCCGCACTGGGGAAGACTCCGGCCCCTCTCCTGGCCAGCCCGCTGACCTCAGCCTCCAGGCTGTGATGCCTCTGCCCTTTACAACTCCCCGCCTCCAGATAAACTTGACAGAGCCACTCACTGCTGATGGCCCTCTGCACTGAGCTGCACGAGGGTGAACACGGTCACAGCCTGCACTCTGGCTGTGCTCCTCAAGCTTGTAAAAATGCACCCGTCTCCCTTAAGAGGTCTGGAGTCCATACACAATGGGTACTCACTATCCATTGAACAAAAATTAGTGAGCGTCAGCTATGTGCCAGGCACCATTCTGGGCTCTGGTGAAATAGCAGCCGACAGGGAGCTTACCTCCCAATGAGGGAAAAAATCATAAAAAAGCAGCAAATAGGCCAGGCACGGTGGCTCACACCTGTAATCCTAGCACTCTGGGAGGCCAAGGCAGGCAGATTGCCTGAGCTCAGGAGTTCAAGATCAGTCTTGGCAACATGGTCCCTGTCTCTATTAAAAACACAAGATATTAGCGAGGCATGGTGGTGCATGCCTGTAATCCCAGCTACCGGGGAGGCTGAGGCAGGAGAACCGCTTGAACCCAAGAGGCTGCAGTGAGCCAAGACTGCACCACTGCACTCCAGCCTGGGCAACAGAGTGAGACTGTCTCAAAAAAAAAAACAACAAAAAAACAAAGGCTACATTTAAAGGGGGAAAAAGAGCGGGGGGTGAGGGACAGAAAGTGATGCGCACCCTATCTGTTATTCTGGGCCCAGTGGTTAGGGCTGACCTCTCTGGGTGGCATCTGAACAAAGATGTGAGGCAGCTAGGGATAGGGAGCAAAGGACACAGGAAGAGGAACTCATGTTTGCCCAGTTCTTCCAATCGAGTACTCCCCAGCATGAACTCACCAAAACCCTACCGCAGGATCCATCTTATCAATGAGAAACTGATTTTTAAAAGGAAATGGGTGAGCAACTTTTCCCAAGATCACATGATCAGCAAACGGTGGCACCAGCTGCCTTTAAACCGTGGCTCCTGTCCATGGCTTCTCAGCAGGTGCCCTACAATATCTGGGGAATGAATGTTCCAGTAAGAGAACGGCAAGTGCCAAGGCTCTGAGGGAAAGGAACACCTGGAAGAAGAGCACAAAAGCCAGTGTGGCTGGGACACAGCGACGGGGAGAGGGGTGTCAGGGAGTGAGTTAAGGGCCAGAGTCCAGGGCGCACACAGGCCACATCGAGGACCTCGGATCTCTTCACATGTGTGGGGAAGCCCCAGGCAATCATAAAGAGGATCCATGTGATCCAGTTCACACTCTGGCTGTGAAATGCAGAATGAATGGCTGTGAGTTGGGAGAAGAAACCAAGAAGCCGGTTAGGAAGGCATGGGGCAGTCCAGGGAGAAACGGCGGTGGCCTGGAGTAAGGGGTCAGCAGAGGAGGTACTAAGAAGGACCAGTCAGGATTTATTGGAGTAAATCGTAGGGGTTTACCGAGGGACTGGATGTGCACTGGGAGAGAGGAGGCAAGGACACCCTCATTGTTTTCTCATCTCATCCAAACCAAGATTTCTAAGCCTGAACAATCGGATCAAAAATGGCATTATTTACTGTGATAGGGGAACCCAAGGTGAGTTACCAGGCAGAGAGTGAAGGGGAGAACCAAGAGTTCTGGTTCAGGTGCATAATGTCCTAAAGAGGGGCTGGAAACATGCATTTGAGAAGGACCAGTGTTTAGCTAGCTGGCTTAGTGCCACGGGACTAGGCTGCCTGTTCCCAAATGGCAATTCAGGAGACAGAAGAGCCCAAAACAGAAGGCTGAGATGAAACCCTTTACAGAGCACGTACACTTGATGCTGTAAAATTACTCATGTGAGTATTGCGTGACTTCAGATATAATTTAAACTTTAGAGGTTGTGGCTTTGTGTGTGTGTGTGTGTGTGTGTGTGTGTGTGTGAGACAGGGTCTCACCATGTTGCCTAGGCTGGACTTGAACTCCTGGGTTCAAGTGATCCTCCCACCTCAGCCACCAGAGTAGCTGGAACTACAGGCACATGCCACGGTGCTCGGCAAAATTTTAGTTTTCATGTTCTGGATGCTTAGTTTGTAAACGTCTTGCTTATCATGACTAATATGTCATCCAAATTAATCAGCTAATATCCCAAGGCACAATATACATTCAGAGTGAGATTCACCAAAGAGTTTTCTTCCCAACTGCTCAGCTTCTGGCCATCTCTTGTCAGGGCTCATTAGATCACTGTTGTTTTTCCCTCGCAATACTGCTGACAAGAAGCATGAACTGGAAGCAGAAGTGTCACCATTTTCTTGTTCACGTGTACTTATACTACTAGAAAAGTCTTCAGTCTGTGATGTCTTTTTGGGGCTATTATTAAGCTACTTCTCCATTTTATAAGGGTTTGTTTCAATACTGGGCAGCGGCTTCAACCTAGCTCTTCAACCCAGCTGGACAAGTCACATAAACCCTTCAGGGCTCTTTTTTTTTTTTTTTTTTTTTTTTGAGACAGAGTCTCACTCTGTCACCCGGAGAGATAGTAGTAGCTGATGTTCATTAGGCACTTAGCCCATGCAGTACCAGGCTCCTTTCTGTGTATTTTACTCTTGTGGTTGCATTAGATCCCCACGATAAGAGAAGGATACCGTTACTATTCTCATTCTACAGAGGAGGAAACTAAGACACAGAGCTTTTCTTTGAGATCTGAAAGAGTTAAGATTTGTACATAGTTGTACACCGAACTGGGGCAAAGTTAGGGGAATAGTTCATCTGACTATTGCCCACACAGCTATATTTTCTTCTTTTCTTTCTTTCTTTTTTTTTTTTTTTTTTTTGAGACAAGAGTCTCACTCTGTCACCCAGGCTGAAGTACAGTGGCATGATCTCAGCTCACTGCAACCTCCCCCTTCTGGGTTCAAGCGATTCTCCTGCCTGAGCCTCCCGATTAGCTGGGACTACAGGCATGGGCCACCACACCCAGCTAATTTTTGTATTTTTAGTAGAGACAGGGTTTCATCATGTTGGCCAGGCTGGTCTCAAACTCCTGACCTCAGGTGATCCGCCCACCTTGGCCTCCCAAAGTGCTGGGATTACAGGCGTGAGCCACCGTGCCCAGCCTTGGGCCTCAGTTTTCTCATCTGTAAAATGAGGCCACTGTCACCTCCTTCCAGTGCTTTTGAGAGGATTAAATACACATAGCACAGCTCCTGGCGTTACTGCACAGAAATTCTTTGTTACGTCATCATCATCATCATCATTATTATTATAAGGGCAACCTTTTATCTTACAGGTAAGTCCCTATGACCCTTCCAATTCCTCTCCAGACTTTGAGTGGTGGTTCCAAAGATACCCCCCACCTCTACCAGCAGTGTCACCCAGGGAACTCGCTAGAGATGCTCATTCGCAGCCCAACCACAGACCTACTGAATCAGAAACCAGGCGCCAGAGCCCAGAAACCTCCAGGTGCTGACGTTTGAGAGCCACCGAACAGGCAGGCAGCATTCTGGGTACCCGGCAGGTCCTCAGGACAGCGACCACCTGACCCCAGATGACCCTGTCAGCAACACCTGCCAACATCACAGGCTGCAAGTTATCAATTTGTCACAAACATCAAGCTTCTTACCTGTCTTTCTGGCTGTTTCCTTTAACCTCCTCCCACAGTATATCACTTGCATAAAAAATGAAACTTCTTAGAAAAATCCTATGCCTGTATCTTTTCCACAGCAACAGAAAAAAAAATCTCTGTCCAAGTTAACCAAGACAAGTGTCCCTATATAATTATTTTTCCAACTTTCTCTATAAAACTTAAATTGACAAAAATACTAATATCCTTTTTATCCATTCCAAAGAATAACAATTTGAGATTTGATGTGATTTTTACCTTAAGATAATGTGCTCTGGTTGTTATATGTACATGTTTATGTTTCTTGAACCAAACCATCCCAGATTTTGATGCTTCTAGGAGTGACTGGAACATGCCCAGTAGCAGATGCCCATGGGAGAACGGAGCCCCAGACAATCCCACCGACCCTCCCGCAGACTCCATGGACTTGACCTGCATTAGAACAGGCTGTGGACCTGAAGCAGTTCTCTCACTGCAAACCCAGACCCTCTCCAGTGCGAATTTGTGGAACGCGATAGATGTCAATGATTACTCCCTCAGTGTTTTCTCATCCAAATCAGGACACTTCGAAGGGGGTAGGGAGGACTCTGTTAATAATGATGCCAGGACAGCAGGCAGAAGCCGAGAAGTGTGATCATCCCTCCATCTGTCACGCGCTCTGTCAGCACGGTGATCCTCAGGGTAATTTTCCTCTGGTGTCCGGATATCTAACTGAGAGGCTAGAAGAGAGGTGCATTGACAAGCAAAAATCCAGAGTCCAACCCTTCAGTCTAAGGCGAAGTCTCGTTTGGAGGGGTGTACTTGGACCCAGTCACAGCAAGCTCCACGAGGGCAGGAGACCTGACTTCTTTACCGGTGTTCCAGGCATCTATTGCCACCAACTGTATGGAATAGTCGCCGAAGAATTCAGCTCGAAGATGGGTCAGTGGCTTATACTGTATCTCCCTGATTCTAAGTCATTGACAGTTGGCCCTCTGTAGCCATGGGTTCTGCATCTGTGGATTCAACCAACCTCAGGAAAAAAAAAAATGGATGGTTGTGTCTGTAACTGAAACACGTACAGACTTTTTTCTTGTCAATATTCCCTAAGTAAGATGGTATAGCACCTATTTATATAGCATTTCCACTGTATTAGGTATTGTAAGTAATCTAGAGATAATTTAAAGCATATGGGAGGATGTGCATAGGTTATCTGCAAGTACTATGCCATTTTGCATCAGGGACTTGAGCATCTGTGGATTTTGGTATCCACTGGGGGTCCCAAAAATCAATCTCCCTTGGATACTGTAGTTTTTCACAGCTTCACTTTTGAAATCAAGGTGTGTTTTATAATCCACCTGCTAATGTATTTTCTCCTTTGTTTCCTGAGAAACATTAAATCGATAACGCCTTACATGTCTTACATGTGTTGGTGTCTTAGTGTCAAAAAAAAAAACCCCAAGGTAATTGGTTATCACCCAGATTCATAGAGAGACGTGTTAATGATACTCGTGGGAACAGAGACCCTATCATGGCCATCTCCAGGTGGCGCTCCCACTCACACAGCGGTACCATGCCACCTAACAGGGCCTGCCAGGCTGGAAAATTCTTGGAGAGGGCCTTGATCTTGCTTTTGCCTAGATCGTCCTCTCTTTTCCCCTCCCCCAAGCCAGTGATACCTTCTCAAGAATGTGGCGATAGCCTGGAATCCTGCCAAACAGCTCTGGAGTAGGTGCCATCTGTGTTGTCAACTCAGAGAGAGTAAGTGCTGCTGATGGATCCAGGCAGAGCCCTCGGAGGGAAGCCAATGCAGAGCTTGAGAGTCTTTACTAATAGCCGACATGAGCCAAGCACTAACTACGCGCCAAGCTATATCACCACCAGGGGCTAGAGCTCAACTAGACATGTAGGCTCCCAGGGACTTCCATCGGCCCCTGATGGGAATGGGAGCTTGCCAGGGGACAGCAGGGGCCCAGTACAGCTGAAAGGCCCAGGTCCAAGATGACTGGGTCCCCATCCAGAGGTGCGGGATCTGCCCTGGATTAAAAGCTTCATGGGCTGGGCACGGTGGCTCCCACCTGTAATCCCAACACTTTGGGAGGCTGAGGCGGGAGGATTCCTTGAGCCCAGGAGTTTGAGGCTGCAGTGAGCCATGATCACACCACTGCACTCCAGCCTGGATAACAGAGCAAAACCCTATCTCTATTTAAAAAACAAAACAAACAAACAAACAAAAACAACGGGGCGGGGGGCAGGCATGGTGGCTCACGCCTGTAATCCCAGCACTTTGGGAGGCTGAGGCTGGCAGATCACTTGACATCAGGAGTTTGAGACCAGCCTGGCCAACATAGTGAAACCCTGTCTCTACTAAAAATATAAGAGTTAGTCAGGTGTGGTGGTACATGCCTGTAGCCCCAGCTACTCAGGATGCTGAGGCAGGAGAATCACTTGAACCCAGCAGACGGAGGCTGCAGTGAGCCGAGATCACACCATTGCACTTCAGCCTGGGTGACAGAGCGAGACTCCGTCTCAAATAAATAAATAAATAAATAAATAAATAAATAAATAAATAAATAAATATTTTAAAAAGATATTTAAGATTAAATTATGTAATTATATAAACATTGAAAAAACTGTGGTAAAGTACACATAACATTTGCCATCTTAATCATTTTAAAGTGATTACCACTTATTACCACTTCAGTGGTAATAAGTAACATTCATAATGTGCCATCACCACCAGCAGCCATCTCCATAACTTTTCTACCTTGCAAAACTGAAACAGTCCCCATTCCTCCCTCCATCCAGCCCCTGGCAGCCACCTCAGCGCCTTTTGGTTGCTATAATTTTGTCTAGTGTAGGCACCTCACGGTCTAGTGGAATCATATGGTACTTGTCTTTTTGTGACTAGCTTATTTTACTTAGCATAATGTCCTCAAGGTTCATCCACACTGGAACATGTCAGAACGTCCTTCCTTTTTAAGGCTGAATAATATTCCATGTATGAACAGCCCACGTTTTCTTTAACCATTCACCCATCAGTGGACACCTGGGTCACTTCCATCTTTTGGCTGTTGTGAATGATGCTGCTACAGAGATGGTGCACAAAGGTCTCCTCGAGTCCCTGCTTTCCCTTCTTTTGCGTACACACCCATAGGTATATACTTTGCTGGATCATGTGGTAGTTCTATTTTTAGCTTTTTGGCGAGCTGCCATACTGTTTTCCACAGTGGCTGCACCATTTTACAGTCCTGCCAACAGCGCACAAGTGTTCAGATTCCCCCACATCCTCCATAACACTTATTTTCTGTGGGGTGTTTTTGTTGTGGTGGCAGTGATTGTTGCTGTGGAAAGAGTTTGACTGCTTTATTATATTTTGCCATTAATATTTTATAAAAAGTAGTGAAAATGAGAAAATGGAATAGTTGATACCAGTGAAAAACACAGGTTTCATAAAATACTACTGCCGAGAGAAGACAGAGTTGAGTGGCCATGCCAAAGCTGTAGATCTTCATCCTCACTCAGGTAACTCATTGGACTGTGTGAGTGTCCGGCTGACAGTGTATTGTTAAGATACAGGCTTGATATTCAATTTTCAGACATGCTTTCAGGAAGGCCATATACACATACGAAGTAGCAGACTGCCCATAGGGTTCATGGGAAAAAAGTCCACTCGGCCGGGCACGGTGGCTCACGCCTGTAATCCCAGCACTTTGGGAGGCCGAGGCAGGTGGATCACGAGGCCAGGAGATTGAGACCATCCTGGCTAACACGGTGAAACCCTGTGTCTACTAAAAATACAAAAAATTAGCCGGGCGTGGTGGCGGGCGCCTGTAGTCCCAGCTACTCGGGAGGCTGAGGCAGAAGAATGGCGTGAACCCGGGAGGCGGAGCTTGCAGTGAGCCGAGATCACGCCACTGCACTCCAGCCTGGGCGACTGAGCAAGATTCCGTCTCAGAAAAAAAAAAAGTCCACTCCTGTCCTAAAACACCAGGATTGTTATTTTCAGCATCCACGGCCTGGTAAATCCAAGGAAGGCTAAAGATGATTAAGGAACTTAGAAAGAAAGCCTATAGCAACTCTGATGGATGAAATGAGTTCTGACCAGCAATACTGAAATCTGCCACAGGAAATGTCAAGGTCCCCCCTAAAGATCTTGTGATTCTGTTCTCCCTTGTTGCAGAAAGACGGCCTCATCCTCCCAAGAGACACAGAGATATTGGCAAACCCTGTTTAAAAACAGCAGCCACAGTCTGTTAATTCCATCTGCCTTGTGCTTACCCATTTATCATAAAGGATATTACAAAGGACACAGATGAAGAGCTGTACTGGGCAGGGCCTGTGAGAAGGGGCACGGAGCCTCCACACCCTCCCCAGCTGTGCTACCTGTTCAGCTATCTGCAAGCTCTATTTTCTGTGTTTTTGAAAACAGCCATCCTCATGGGTGTGAGCTGGTATCTCCCTGTGGTAGGTAGGTATGTACTTAGGTATGTATGTATGTATGTACGTATATATATGTATGTATGAATGAATGAGATGGGGGTCTCACTATTTTGCCCAGGCTGTAGTGCAGTGGCTGTTCACAGGTGTGATCCCAGGGCTGATCAGCACAGGAGTTTTGACCTGCTCCACTTCTACTCTGTGCCAGTTCACCCCTTGTTAAGCAACGTGGTAGTCCCAGAGGTTACCATATTGATGCTGAACTTAGTACAGACACCAGGTAGGCATGGTGCACTATAGCCCAGAACTCCTGGGCTCAAGCAATCCCCCTGCTTCAGTCCCCTACTTAGTCCCTAAGTAGCTGGGACTACAGGCGCACACCACCATGCTCAGCTAATTTTCTTTTTCGGGGTCTCACTCTGTCACCCAGGCCAGAGTGCAGCAGCGCTATCAGAGCTCACTGCAGTCTTGACCTTGCAGGCTAAAGCAATCCTCCCACTTCAGCCTTCTGAGTAGCTGGGACTACAGGCACGCACCACTGCACCCAGCTCTGTCTGCAGTTTTGATTTGCACTTCCCTAATGATTAGTGATGTTGAGCATATTTTGACGTGTTTATTAGCCATTTGTATATCTCCTTTGGAGAAATGCCTATTCAAGTCCTTTGCCCATTTAAAAATTGGGTTTTTTTTTTTTTTTGAGACGGAGTCTCGCTCTGTCACCCAGGCTGGAGTGCAGTGGCGTGATCTCGGCTCACTGCAAGCTCCATCTCCCGGGTTCAAGCCATTCTCCTGCCTCAGCCTCCCGAGTAGCTGGGACTACAGGCGCGTGCCACCACGCCCAGCTAATTTTTTGTATTTTTTAGTAGAGATGGGGTTTCACCATGTTAGCCAGGATGGTCTCGATCTCCTGACCTCGTGATTCACCCGCCTCAGCCTCCCGAAGTGCTGGGATTACAGGTGTGAGCCACTGCACCCGGCCAAAATTGGGTTGTTTTTTGTTGGTCCTGTGCCATCTTTGTCTATTTCTAGCAAACAGACAGATAGTCAGCCAAGGTCAAATTCTCACGCAGATAAGCAGTTATTATGTCAATGCAATAGAATACTACTCGGCAATAAAAAGGAATGAACCAGTGATAAAAAGGACAACTTGACGAGTCTCAAAGTCAGTACAGAGTAAAAGGCCGATTATACACTTTAGGGTTGTACTTACATGGTATTCTGGAAAATGCAAATCTATAGGTATAGATAAAAAACAGATCAATGCTGGCCGGGCACAGTGGCTCACACCTGTAATCTCACCACTTTGGGAGGCTGAGGCGGGCAGATCACTTGAGGCCACGCATTCGAGACCAGCCTGGCTAACGTGGTGAAACCCGTCTCTCCTAAAAATACAAAAATTAGCCGGACGCGGTGGTGGATGCCTATAATCCCAGCTACTTGGGAGGCTGAAGCAGGAGAATCACCTGAGCCCACGAGGCAGAGGTTGCAGTGAGCTGAGACGGCACTGCTGCACTCCAGCCGGGGGGACAGAGCGAGACTCCATCTCAAGAAAAAAAAAAGAAAGGAAGCAGATCCATGCTGCCAGGGTGGGAGAAGGGTATGACTGCAAAGGGGCGGCAAGAAGGCTTTTTCACCTAGGGTGATGGAATTGGCCTGTATTCTGAATGTGGTAGTGGTTATGCAAATCTACACGTGTTAAAACGCACAAAACTTTATACCCCACTAGCCTGGCAAACATAGGGAGACCTGTCTCTACAAAAAAAATTTTTTTAAATGAAAAGGGTGTGGTGGTATGCACCTGTAGTCCCAGCTACTCAAGAGGCTGAAATCGAAAGACTCCTTGAGCTCAGGAGGTCGAGGCTGCTGTGAGCCACGATGGTACCATTGCACTCTAGCCTGGGTGACAGTGTGACCCCATCACAAATGAAAAACAAAAAATACAACTGTATATCCCCAAAACATCAATTTTACTATACATAATTTTTTTTTAAACCTCACCCATAAGGGGAAGGTTCCTCCTTTTATCCATGCAGGCACTCCACCCAGCAGCTTACAAGCCCCATTTCACAAAATCCTTACCAAATTCTGGGAATGCATAATTACTGTTACTAGGGCTCAGATCTGACTGAACTAAGTCCTGATTGTTTCAGACAACAAAAATTCTATTTGATCTTTCCAAGACCCCAGGTATTTGCGAATTCTCACTTATCATATAGTAGTGGGAATTTACAGCTTGGCAGAAACATGTCCACACACAATGAATCTTTCTCCCTGGGGACAAGGTCCACAGAGTTTCCATCAGACTCCTGGGAGACCTATGATCTTAAAAAGCTCAGGAACCTCTGTTCCAGTTCAAGGCCCTCAAATTATAGAGTGGGGTTCAGAGGCCCAGGAAGGAATCCTGGCTTGCCCCAGAGGACATGGTGTGTCTGTGGCAGTGCTAAGCTGGTTCCCTCTTCATCGCCCAAAGATGCCACAGGTCCAGGCATTTCTGGTGATCATGACTCACACGCTCCCCATGACTTTAGCCTACAGAATTTCCTCAGCAGTACGTGCATTTCTCCTGCCAAGCTGAGGCCAGGGAACTCCGCACCCCTGCAGCACGGGCAGTCCCTAGCCCGAGTCCCTGTAATCCAGGTCCCTAGCCCAATTCTCACTTGTCAAATATAAAAGCTTCATTCTACAACCTTGCATATTTAGGGTAATTAATAGAGAAAGCTCCTCATGAACAGAAAAAAACAAGGACAGATCATGCAGAAAAGCATGCTTTTGATCTATGCCTTTGGTCTTCTGATGAGCTCAGAGAATTAATATTTGTAAGGCACTCTTGACAAGCTGAGGCAGAAGCACAAATTAGTGTGGTTATGCTAATTGAGAGGTTCTGTAGCTCCAGGACCAAATGATTACAGAAAGTGAAAAGGGTTGACTGGGCTTTGGTCTCTCTGCAAATAGCACTGTGCTTCATGCTAGCTGCACTGACAAATTTGCAAGGAGACTACACACATTTACTTTCACATACCCGAAATTCCCAGTGGAGCAGGGGTTAAGGAAGACTCAGAATACCAAAACAGCATTTCTGAATTTATCTTTACTGTGAAAGTTAATCAAGAAAGAAAAATAAAGGGTATGAAATCCCCCTTCTTGCAGTGCTCAATGCAATTTGTAAGTTACTTTGTACACGAGGACCTTGAATGTCTTGTGGTTTTTAACTGTCACAAACGCAGCACTCTGTAGATCATTTCACCTCCAGAGCTGAACGAAGATGATTTAATTAATCCCCGAAAGTCACCCCGCAAGGAGAAACTGGGGAGGTGTCCTTTGAGACAGGGCAAAAAATATACCTGTTGGTGTATCAGCCCTGCTGTGGCTCTGACATATACCAGAGCCTGCAAGCACAGGCCCATTCCTTCCAGACAGACTCAAATTAAAATCAGGGCCTCCTGGTCTGCCTGCATGCACTGGGATATGTGTAGCTGAAATGAATTGCCCTCTACTCTTCCTACGAGTGATCACTTCAAAAGTTTATTACTTAATTGTAAAAACCTACTCCCTGGACTTCAGCTTTCTTAGAGAGAGAAAGAGAAAGAACAAACCAGCCTAAAAGGAAATACCTCAATAGTCAGGGACCTCCCCTTCTCTGTGAGTGCTGAGGTTTGAATTTTAGTTACCAGATTACCATTTTTAAAGAAATGGTCACTTTAGAGTAGAAGGCGACCTGAAGTAAGAACAAAAGCTAAGGTTTATCGAGCACTTCTTATGTGTCCAGACTCTGATTAAATGCTTTATGTACATCATCTCGTTTAATTCTCCCTCAATACCATAAGGTAGGTACTGTTAGGATTTTCTCCATTTTACAGATAAGGAAAACTGAGAGTTAGAGACAAGACAGAGTGACACGCCCAAGATCCCACAACAATGACACAGGAGGGCTGGTATCTAAAGCCACAGCTAGAGGACCTGAAGCACATGCTCTCAGACACTGTTCTGTACTGGCTCACTGCACAGATGGAAAGACAGGGTTGGGGAGGGGCACTGATCCAGTGCATCAGTGCAGGCCCAGGGGCCATGAAGCAGGTCTCCCACCTCTCAGCTCAGGCTCATGCTGCCTCTAACACGGATGAGGGTGTGAGAGCCAAGATCAAAAGTCTCCTGTACACAACGCAGGTGGTGGCTGACTGTCAGTTCCCCAAGGGCACTGACGCCTCAGCCCTCTCAGTACCCTCTCCTCCCCTGGCAGGCTGCTTGACACTCAGTGACAGCCAGTGTTGGGTGGGTGGGTGGGTGGAACTACTTTAACTCGTAAGGGCCACTTCCTACCGTTGTGCCATCTGTGAAAGGTTTCTCCAAAGCAGATTCTCATGCAATATTTTCAGCAAATGTACTTTTTAAGCCACTTCAATAATGGAGAAACCAGGGGCTTCTTCATAAATCTGTAGGCAAATGTGGTGCCACCTTAACAGTCCTACAGAGAGGCTGGAAAGCCCCGGGGGAACCCCAGAGTACATTCCAACCCAAGGCAGTGGTGGTGCCGGCAAGTCAGCCCTAGACCCCAGGAAGGGGAGAGAAGTGAAACTCCAGTTCTCAGCAATACACAACCCACCCCTGGCGAGTCACTTCCCTCTTGCTGCCTCCCTTTCCTCAACTGTCAAATGGGCACAATACCTGCCATTGCTGACTCTTTATAAGAACAGAATTAATTAAATCACACACACACATCTGAAGGTAAAGCTCCTAGCATCGTTCCCGGCACACAGGAAATAATAAATGTGAGCTGCCATCATCCTCATCTGGGAAAAATCTTGGGCAACTGCATACTTATGATAAGAAACAAATTGGCTGGGCGCAGTGGCTCACGCCTGTAATCCCAGCACTTTGGGAGGCCGAGGCGGGCAGATCACGAGGTCAGGAGATCGAGACCATCCTGGCTAACATGGTGAAACCCCGTTTCTACTAAAAATACAAAAAATTAGCCAGGCGAAGTGGTGGGCACCTGTAGTCCCAGCTACTCAGGAGGCTGAGGCAGGAGAATGGCGTGAACCCGGGAGGTGGAGCTTGCAGTGAGCCAAGACTGCATCACTGCACTCCAGCCTAGGCAACAGAGCGAGACTCCCTCTCAAAAAAAAAAAAAAAAAGAAACAAATTAACAAAGCCCAAAACAACAAAGAAACTAATGTGTACAAAAATGTTTCAAAAGCTATTTTGATGATTAGTTAAGTGCTGTCCAACATTTACTGCCATTAAAAATCATCAACAAAACAAGCCTCAATAAGTCCACCCCACATACTACAGTCTAGACTCCCAAAGAACCAGCCTTAGGGCTGGGAGGTGGCTCACGCCTGTAATCCCAGCACTTTGGGAGGCTGAGGCGGCGGATCACAAGGTCAGGAGTTCAAGACCAGCCTGGCCAAAGAGACCAGCCTGGTCAACATGGTGAAACCCCATCTCTACTAAAAATACAAAAATTAGCCGGGCGTGGTGGCAGGCGCCTGTCATCCCAGCTACTTGGGAGGCTGAGGCAGAAGAATTGCTTGAACCTGGGAGGGGGAGGTTGCAGTGAGCCGAGATCACCCCACTGCACTCCAGCCTGGGCAACAGCAGAGTGAGACTCCATCTCAAAAAAAAAAAAAAAAAAGAAGAAGAAGAACCAGCATTAGAAAGGGCTCTGGGGTGGGTTTATCCACCCTACCAAATTACAACAAAGGCACCTGAGGCTCAGGAGATTAAGCAATTTGCCCACGGTCACCCAGCCAGAAGCAAGGCTTCCGCAGCCCCCTGTGAGCTCCAGCAGGACAGTCAGGAGGAGAGCTGTCTTCTGAAGGAACCCTCAGGATGATGGGGTGTCCTGTTAGTGCAGCAGCTGCCTCTGTGGCAGAGGGGTCCCTGGAAACACGAAGGCTCATTTTCACCCAAGTCACACAGCCAAGAGAATAATATCAGAATCAATAAAAATATAGATGCATGGGGAATAGTCAGATGGGCTTTAGTCCTAACTTTGCCCCAACTCAGTATATGACTATGTGCAAATGTTAACTCTTTCAGGTCTCAAAGAAAAGCTCTGTGTCTTAGTCTCCTCGTCTGTAGGATGAGAACAGTTAACAGTACCTTTCTCCTATTGTAAGGATTAAATGCAACCACAAGTGTAAAATATACAGAAGCGAGCCTGGTACAGCACGTGGTAAGTGCCTAATGAACATCAGCTACTACTATTATTTGTATTTATTATTGAAAGGAGGGGTTGAGAGTAGCCAATTCCATGACTCATGAACAATCATCCATCTATTTATTCAGAACCATCACTTGAAGGAGGATGGGCGCATGTGATAACCAGCAAATAAATACAACCACTGTTTCCAACCAGGGGTTTTGTTTGTTTGCTCGTTTGGGGTCAGCTAAGTGGCTATTTAACACGGTCACATTCCACTGGATGTCAGCTGTCCTCTCTTCTCATTCCATGTCCTTCCTTCTCTCAGTTACTGTCAGTGTCACACTCCTGCTCCGTTTTTAACAATACAGTGTGTGGCTGGGAATCGCATCTGTCAGGTCCACATCAGTGGCACAAATTTTAAAAGCTATAGAGCAAATGCCTGAAATCCGCCCCTCTGAACCCAGCCCTGGGAAAACCACACAGCATCCTGTGCTCAGTGCTCCATTTCTACGCTTTAAAAGCACTGCAGAATCGCCTGATCACAAAACTTAATATGCAGTAAAGTCACTGTGTGGTTTGGGCAAGCCAGTGAAAAGCAAAGAGAAAGCTGCTGCTAAGGGACTATGGGGACAGAAGTCTAAGCTGTTACAGGAGTCGTGGTGTTCCGGGAAGCAGCAGTCCAGACTGCAGGGTGGGACTTGGGTTCAGAGAATTGTCACCTGTCTTTCAAACTACAGCCTGGGAGAAGAAAGTGGGAGAAAGGAATTGTGACCAGCAGACAGCAGATTTCTAATAAATTCAGATGAACCTCCCCCCTGTACCTTAGCTCACAGAGGAGGGGGAAGTAGCAAGAAAAGACTGCCCATGCCTCTTGACAAAGAAGGAAGGGGGTGCCAGAGGCACACCAACAGCCTGCACCCCAGCCCTAGACAGCACATGCCGCACAGTCATCCTGGGAAAAGAGAGTAATGCTGCAGGAAGCCAGTCCTAAATCACATTCAAAGGCCAACTGAAAAAAAAAAAAAAATAACAAGTAGGGACAGGGATTCCTGGGATGGTGCTCATTATGGGTGTCAGGCTGAGTAGAGCTGGCACAGGCCTTGGTTTGTAAACACAGGGCAGAACGAGCATTGCCTAAGAGCGCTTTGCTCCTGCACATCCCAAAGAACCAGGCAGTCACTACAAGTGGAAGCTCAAAGAACATGCACTCAAGTGGAAGCTCAAAGAACGTGCACTCAAGTGGAAGCTCAAAGAACGTGCACTGACCAATGGATGCGGCATCAGAACCGAGTGGCGGCTCAGCCTTCACGGTGTCCTGGCGTTCTCCCAACGGTGTTCTGGGAATTTGATCCTAACCTCATCATTAGTGTTCAGAGGACTACAGGAAAACACAGAACCCCCAACTAACTGCACACCACTGATCAGATATTGGTCCTACTAATGTACCAAGAAACATCCTAACTGGCAATTTGAAACCACAATAAGCTACGTCTAAAGATAATTTGAGACTTGGAACCAGAAACTAAAATTCATTCTATGATAATATTAACTAAATTCACTCATTCTTTTAGTAAGTATTTACTGAGCACCTATTGCGTTCAAGGCACCGTAATGGCACCGCAGTGGTAGACACAGTCCCTCATGGAGCTAATCATCTGTTTAACATTTCACTTGTTGATTTTTTAACTTGCAGAAAGGAAACTGGGGCTTTGATTTTGAATGAGTGAAACATCATTCTACTCAAGCATTGATCTGGGGCATTTCCATGGAATTTACTATATGTTAGAGGAAGAGAAGGCACAAAGAGCCCAGAGGAAGTTGATTTTGGTAGAGGCAGCTGTGAGAGCATCGAGGAAGTGGGTTTTCACATTGTGTTTGGGGTGGAGGGTCCAAGGAGGAGCCTCGGCCACAGCTAAGCAGGAAGGACTGCATTCAAAGAGGCTTCCCCATTAGTGGTTACCTAATGGCCTTCTTATGTATAAAAAAGGGCCTGCAGTCACGCATGCGGGGCTTCAAACCTAGATGACGGGTTGATAGGTGCAGCAAACCGCCACGGCACATGTATACCTATGTAACAAACCTGAACGTTCAGCACATGCATTCCAGAACTTAAAATTTAAAAAAGCCGGGGCGGGGGGCGGGGAGCGGGGTTGGCGGGGGCAGTGGCTACAGCTTAAAAACACAAACAGAGGAGCGCTCCTTTTGAGTCCCACTCCTTCCTGGCACTGATGGGGAAAATAAGCCCCAGGAAAGGGTAAGAATCACCCAAGGACACATTAAGATGTTCTCAAACAGATGACCAGAAACTAAGATGACTGGCCTGCTGGATGACAGATCCCTTAATAATTCACAAACGGTGGGTTTTATTTATTTACTCATAAAACAGCCTTTGGGGCAAGACGGGTGACGGGTCAGAGGAACACCTGTCCTGGCGGCGAGGCGGCCGCGGGGTAGGGCAGGCGGTGGGTTGTCAGGCCTCTCCTCTTTCCAGAGCGTCATCTTATCCTGGCCACGGGGAACACGCTCAGCTGGCCTGAGGTAAGACCCAGCCTGGCACTCAAGGCAATCTCCAATCCGGGCTACTTTGGGAGACATTTTTCTGCAAGCTCACACATGACTCATCTCTACAGACCTCCTATAAGGTCTCTTGGCTACAAGGAATCCCATTCAAACCGCCTCTGCCAACAGCTGCTCTGGAGACCAGGAAACATTTGGGGTTGCTGTGGTTGATTTTTCTAAAAACACACTTAGCTGGCATTAGTGCTATTTCTTATCTCTCTACAGCACTGTTAATGTGATTAGTATTACGAGTATCAGACGCAGTCTAAAGACTGTAGTGAGCCTCCCTTAATTTCACTGGTAGATCTTTTTTTTCAAAGATCAGAAAAGAGATTGAGAAGCCTGAAGAATTAAGACGGAAAGCTGTGTCCCCAGCAACCAGGGAGGCTCTAACCAGTGCTCTATAAAGGCAAGAAAGGGGGCCGGTTCCCCATTCCACTTCTCCAGGGCATGACCTTGGGCAAGCAACCAAATTTCCCTGGGCCTTAGCTGCCCTGAGGGGCAAAAGAGGGATACTCCGCCCTGCCCTCACCCCCTGGGCTGTTATGAGGATGAAATGAAATGAGGTAGTCTATAAATGCATTCTGAAAACCACAGGAAATTGCAGAGATGTTCAAGATCGTTCTGATTCTACCCCTGGACTGTGGCCTCCAGGGACAGGTTCCTGCTGGCTCCCTGCCACGAGGCATCACTTGGTGTTTGCCAACGAGGAGGCACTCAGTAAGTGTTAAAACGGGTGAGCGAAAGGAGGCAGAGCAGATGCCATCAAAATGTCTCATTGCTTGACTGAGTATACTTTGACGACAAAAATTCCTAACTATGGGGGAAAAAGGAAGTACAAATTTGAGGAGTTTAAAATTGATCGAAATACAATGACTGCCAATCTAAGAGGACCTCTTTCTCAGGCCACAAAAATGAGTAGCCCTACATCATAGGGCCTGTACTCTTAGTATCTGTTCTGAGAAAATATATCATGACAAAAATGTGACCATGAATGCAGTCACTATAAATTTCTTTTCTATTTACAATAAAAGCATCTTCACACATTTGAAACCGTAGCACACTGAGCGTGAGACACCTATTTATTCCGTCTTCAGGCAGCGTGCTGGGCAAGCCTGTGGCCACTTTAGCAGGCCCAGTGAACTGCTCCAAGGTGACGGGAGCTACAGCGCTGGCAGGAGGGTCTGGTAAATGATGAAACTCCCAGCCAGCCTGTGGTCCGCTGGGAGCACAGAGAGGAAGGAAAGGGACTTTAAAAACATACATACAAAACTGCTTAACTTATGGCCAGCCCAGTTAGAAGGTATGGCCCAGGAGGCCGGGATCTTTGCTGTGTCCCAAGAACAAGAACAACTCCAGGCCCTCAGGAGGTTGCTCCGTGAGGCAGGCGATGAGTGAAGCCACTGAAGGAAGGAAGAAAGGAATGAGTGACTGAAACTGACGCATGCAGTCCAAGGACCTTCTTCCCTTCAGCTGAGGAGGCCTTGGTCTGCTCCCACCCCAGGAGACTGGTCCCCTACCCCACTGCCTGTGCCCAGCTAAGTGGACCCATCCTCCGCCTCTCACCTTAAGTCCCATTTTGTCACAGGAGCACAGGAGCTTCCTGACCATCCCTCCCCACTACAAGTCTGATCTCTTGCCACCTTCCTGCTCACCCTGTGACACACAGAGGATGCCTGTATTCAGGGCAGGCAGCACTACATCTGCTGAGTTCACCACTGAGTCCCCGGAGCCTTGTACGGAGCCTGATGGAGCCGGTGCTCAATCCCTGATGAATGAGGGATGGAGTAATGAGTCAATGAAGGGATGGGGCAAAGGTTTCAAAGTCCAGACAAAAACAAACAAACGTGAATCATTTCTCCGAGGAGGGGATGCAAACGCAAATGTCAAAAGTCCAAGTGGGCCGTCGGAGGTGTGGCTGGCTGTGGGAGTGGTGAGGGGCTCTGTGGGAGTGGCCGCCACCTGACTCCCGCCCGTAGCTGCCTTGTAGGCAGGAACAAGCGCTCAGAGTTACCAGAGATTCTCATTTTTCAAGGGAATCAGGAACCAGGCTTTTGAGATTTTTGAGTGACTTCCTGATTTTTCCATATTGACCATCGATTCTTTTGTTTTTTTCCTCAAGAACATGTGCGGATCCAACCCAACATATCTGTGGACTGAATCCAGCCCGCAGCTGCCAGTCTGCGCTTAAGCTCCAAAAACATGAGGGTATCAACTCTCCTCGCTCAATGTCTTTATTGGAAGATATATGAGCAAAAAGAACCACAGTAACTGCTTGCACAACCAGAACCATGTTCATTTGTTCTCCAAAGCAGCCTCTAAACAGCTGCATACATGTCCCATCAGTCTTCCAGAACAAGTCCCTCTGAGCTCCTAGGGAAGAGCCTCTTCTCCTCTGCAGGCCTGCCCACAAGCTCACCCTGGGAGCTCCCTAATCTGTCCGGCTCTCTTCTACTCCCTACCTCCTCGTCATCTCTAGAAGCACGGTAGAGTTTAGAAAGCCTCCCCTGCATCCCAGCTTGTTCCTGGCCCTCCAAATTCAACCTTTCTCCACCAGGCCTCACTTGACAGGCCCCCACCAGCCCAGCAAGTTGTCCCTGTGCCACCCTCTGGCCCAGACTGTCTTGATTCCCCATGGCACTTGGGACCCCCAAATGTGAGGCCTATGACCTTGTGTATTCTCTGAGGATATACATAGGTATGGATGAACCCCTCAAGGCCCTGCCCCAGCCAGGCACTGCTGCATGAGAAAGAAAATGTCCCAAAGAGCAGCAATGACTCAAAAGATCTCCCCCAGGGGTTAAGGAGAGTCCTGCACACCAAGGAGGTATCAGGCAATGCAAGGGGGCGGGATGAGGAACAGGCCAGAGCGGCACACTATGCGGGATGTGAAGGGGTTTCCTGTTTATCCAAAAAACCCTGGATGCCTTAAGCACTGAGAACTAAAAACGCTGGTTCTTCTACTTTCAGGGAGAGGAGATTATGAACATATTTAAGCAACGTTTCTGTTGCTTTGAGATAACAAAACAGCAAAACTCCAATCACAACAATTGTTTGCCTGGTGTCAGGCTCTGCCGCCACTTCACCTAAGGGCCTCTCCTCTGAATCAAATACTCCTCTGGGGACTGAATAGTGGGAAGTCCATTAAAAAAACTCCAACAGAAATCTAACAAAATGTCGTCTAAATGCAAAGGGAAGTTCACTGAGAATAACCAGCAGAGACCACCAGGAAAGGTCATCCTCACTCCAGGAGCGCCCCAGTCTTCCTTGGCAGTTGTAATCTTTCACTATGATTCCTATGAACTGCAGCAAAAGACCTTCTGCAAGGAGGCTGGACTTTCAGCCAGCTCCACATCTGCAATCCCCAATCTGCAGGCGAGGTCCTGACCCTGGTCTTGCCAATCTCAGAACTCTTACTTTTTCTGCTTCTCACAAAATGCATCTTCCTCCCACACTTTCCGCAGCTCCTGGTCAGCCCCTTCCCCTCTCTCCTCTTTCTCCCTGTCTCCACCAGGTATATATCTCAGCCCTCTCTTCAGAGCCTAGCACAAACACTGTCCCCTCCAGTGTCTTCCTCATTCCCGCACTCATGACACCCCTCTCTCACCTGTGTCCATGGCAGCACGGTCGCTCGGTCTGGCAGCTTGGGTAGCTTAGAAACTGTGCTAGGTCAGACAAGCTTCTCTGGGAGCAGGCACTTTCATCTACAACCCCCTAGCAGAAGGCGGTGCCCAGAAAAGGCCCAAGGACAAACTATGCTGAAATGAACTGGCCTCAGGTCTTTCTCCCAAATAGCAGAGAACTCAAATGAAGAGTCATTTCATTCCCAGCGGTTTGGGCTGTGGAAAGCAGCTCATGGGATGACAGGCAACTTTTTCCTTTTTTAAAAAAAAGAGGCCCAGCGCGGTGGCTCACGCATGTAATCCCAACACTTTGGGAGGCCGAGGTGGGCGGATCACGAGGTCAGGAGATCGAGACCATATTGGCTAACAAGGTGAAACCCTGTCTCTACTAAAAATACAAAAAAATTAGCCAGGCGTGGTGGCAGGCGCCTGCAGTCCCAGCTACTCGGGAGGCTGAGGCAGGAGAATGGCGTGAACCCAGGAGGCGGAGCTTGCAGTGAGCCGAGATCGCACCACTGCACTCCAGCCTGGGCGACAGAGCAAGACTCCGTCTCAAAATATATATATATGTATATATATATATACGTATATATGTATACATATACACGTATATATGTATATATATACGTATATATATACATATATACGTATATATATACATATATACGTATATATACATATATACGTATATATATACATATATACGTATAGATATACGTGTATATATATACATATATATACACGTATATATATATACGTGTATATATATATATTTTAAAGTAGCAATGAGGTCTCGCCATTTTGCCCAGGCTTGTTTCAAACTCCTGGGCTCAAGTGATCCTCCTGCCTTGGCCTTCCAAAATGCAGGGATTACAGGCGTGAGCCACTGTACCTGGCTGACAGATGATTTCCAATCCGGTTCATTTTACTTTTCTGTGATTTCCAAGTTTTGACAATGAACATACAATATTCTTATATTATAAAGATATAAAACATAATATAATCTTATATTAGATATAAAGATATAAGATATAATATAATCTTATATATTATAAGGTTCTTATAAAAGAACTCAGTGAATGTTCTTTTTAAAATAAATTATCCAAGTTTCCCAACAGTACCGTTCTGACAAGACACTATACAAGAAGTTCCTGAGAAATGCTGCACAGATGAACCCAAGTTATTTCTGGAGCAGCAGGTGTACAGGATGGCGACTCATGGTCACTCGGCAAGGCTGTGGGGGCTCAAATTCAGTGAGAAAAATACTCAAGAAATGGCACCTGAACCCAAGCGCCCTGCCCCTGAGAAAAGCACCCTGGCTTCTGGTCAGAGGGCCAGGAATGAATATACTAGGGGCCTGCCGCCCTCTTGCTGCCTGGACAGCCGGAACTCACTGAACCTCTCTGAGCCTGTAAAACTGGGACCATATTCTTTCCCACTGACTAGCTTCAAAAATTTAAGAAGGAATGCATTTTAGGTGCTAAGAGTTAGATATATAGTAAACCCTCAATAAAGCCTACAAAAATGTCCTTCTGTGCTTCAACCACAGCCTGCAAAAGTCATATTGCCTTGTGGGTCCGCTGCAGGGGTGCACCCCACAGAAGTATCCCAGATTCAACCCAGGAAACATAAGCAACTTCCACAATCAAAGCCACAGACCTCCTTTGCAGCTCCCTAAAAATCTGCTTTCCCTCATTCAGCCGCCAAGCTAACCTGGTACCTGGGTTATGACCACAGGGCATGCTCCCAGTACAGGAGCCCAGGAGCACCCGCCCACTTCACCTTAGACCCAAGAATTCGCATTTGCCCTGCAAGGTGCTGCAGGCTAATAAAGCCTGGGGCCCCACAGGCTCGACAGTCATTGAATCTTTGGAGACTCTATTTCCAGGACAGGCAAACCCAGGGACTCGGAAGGTAACTCCCCCAGATTTCTAGGAACACACAAAGAGACGAGGTCTGCATCAAGATTTACCATCTACTCCAACCCACCGGTCCCCCACCTGCCCTCCTTGCAGAGCTGAGCTTGATCGGGGTGGGGAGGGGAAACTTGACTACCTCCTCAAAATACCCCCACTCATCCAGCCTGCTTCCTTTGAAGCAACCGAAGTGGACGCTTCTCGTTAAACTCGAAGCTCGTTAGAAATGACACATTTTACAGCTCAGCTGGGTTCACCTTCCTAGCGCCGAGCCCAGGCCGGGCACCGAGCGCTGCAGCCGCAGCAGCACGCGGCCCGGGCTGTTCTTCCCCTGCCTGGGGCTCGAGCCATTTTCGGAAGTTCCCGGGGACCGCGGAGCGGCTAGCGCGCCCGGCCCCGGGTTGCAGGGGCCCCGCCCGGCCCGGCCCCTGGCGCCCCCGCAGCGGCCGCTTCCCCCCGCGCCCGGCAGGCAATGGGCCTGGAGGAGAAGCTGCCAGGCGCCCCGGCGAGGCCTCGGTGGCTTCACCCCGCCCCGGCGCACGCAGGGCCGCACATCCCGGGCGACCCACGCTCGGCCCGGGGAGCGGCGGAGCCCCAGGGCCGGGCCCGGCCGGAGGGAGCCGCCCCACGCCCGCGCCTCACCTGCTTTCTCGATCTTGCCGGACATTTCCGGGCTGCGCCGGAGGCCGAGGCCGCCGCTCATCGGGCCCGGGCCGGGCCGCCGCGGGGCGACAGGGGCGGCGCGCCCGCCGCTCGCCTCGGCCCTGGCTCGCCACGCCTCAGACCCGCGCCGGCATGGCGGGCTCCGCGCGGCCGCGGCCCTGCGCTCGGCGACCGCGCTCCAGCCCGCCCGGGCCCAGCCGCTCCCGCCGCGCCCGCCGCCGCCGCTCCGCCTCCCGCGCGCCCGCCGCCGCTCCCCCGGCCCGCGAGCCGGCCGCAGCGCAGCGACGCCGCCCGCCCGCCCGCCGGGCCTCGGCCGCGGCCACGGCCACAGCGCCACCTGCCGGGCGCCCGCCGCGCCGCCACAGCGCCCCCTGTGGGCCCGGAGCCGCTCGAGCCTCCCGCGCGACGCGCGAGACGCAGCGCCCCCTGCCGAGCCGGAGTCCCCACGCCGGGGCCTGGGGCCTGGGGTGTGGGGCCGACCCCGCCTGGGACTCCGCATTCCTCTGCTGTGGGACCAGAGTTACCAGCTCCAGACCTGGGACTGACAGCTCCAACCCAGGGTCCTCGGTTGCCCAAGAGCCTGGCCTGCCCCCTCACCAGAGACACAGAGAACCCTCCTGGGTCAGATTTTCCACCCCAGGACGTGGAACTGACGCCCACCCCACCCTAGCATCATCCCGGACCCAGCATCCCCTGTGGGCCAGAGGCTCCACACCAGGGCCTAGAACTCACTGTCACCAGGACTCAACGAGCTCTGCTGGCTGGGAGCCTGTCCTGACCTCCCCCAAACCAGAGATGCAGCACCCCCTTTTTTTTGTTTTGTTTTTTGTTTTTGAGACCGAGTCTCGCTTTGTCGCCAGGCTGGAGAGCAGTGGCGCGATCTCGACTCACTGCAACCTCTGCCTCCCGGGTTCAAGCAATTCTCCTGCCTCAGCCTCCTGAGTAGCTGGGATTACAGGCACATGCCACCATGCCCAGCTAATTTTTGTATTTTTAGTAGAAACGGGGTTTCGCCATGTTGGCCAGGCTGGTCTCGATCTTCTGACCTCATGATCCACCCACCTTGGCCTCCCAAAGTGCTGGGATTACAGGTGTGAACCACTGCACCCTGCCCGCACCCCCTTCTTAATTGGAGACCCCACACCAGGGCCTGGGAGTGGCCTCATAGCACCTCCTGCCAGCCCAGAGGCTCCAGCTGGGGAATGAGTCCACTCTGGCATGAAAGCCCTCTGCTGGCCCAAGGTCTATGCCAAGACGGAGGATTCATTCTCCACCCCAGCCCTGCATGTGGGACTCAGTCACCCTGCCAGCGAGAGCCACCTGTCCCGGGCTGGGGTTGGCCCTACTCAGGCCTAAATGTCCCCTGAGGCCTAGAGCCTCCATGCTGGCCTGGGCCCAACTCCCTCAGGGACACAGCACACCCTGCCTGCCCTGCTTATTTGACACCCAGAAGGGCACCCTGGGGCTCAGCTGTGGAACTTTTCTAGTGTGGAAATGAGTTCATTAAAAGTCGTGGCCGGGCACGGTGGCTCACGCCTGTAATCCCAGCACTTTGGGAGGCCGAGGCAGGTGGATCACGAGGTCAAGAGATCGAGACCATCCTGGCCAACATGGTGAAACCCCATCTCTACTAAAAATACAAAAATTAGGTGGGCATGGTGGCACACGCCTGTAGTCCCAGCTACTTGGGAGGCTGAGGCAGGAGAATCTCTTGAACCCAGGACACGGAGGTTGCAGTGAGCCGAGATCATGCCACTGTACTCCAGCCTGGTGGCGTCAGAGCGAGACTCCGTCTCAAAAAAAAAAAAAAAAAAAGTCGTGGTTGGGCACAGTGGCTCACGGCTGTAATCACAGCACTTTGGGAGGCTGAGGTGGGTGGATGACTTGAGCCCAGGGGTTCGAGACCAGCCTGGGCAATGTGTGAAACTCCGTCTCTACTAAAAATACAAAAATTAGCCAGGCACGGCGGCACCTGCCTGTAGTCCCAGTTACTTGAGAGGCTGATGAGGGAGAATCACTTGAGCCCTGGAGGCAGAGGTTTCAGGCAGTCATGATTGCACCACTGCACTCCAGCCTGAGTGACAGAGGAAGACCCTGGCTAAAAAAAAAAAAAAAAGGAAAAAAAAAGTCATTTAAGAATCAAAGGATCTGCTAAGTCAAAGCACTATTTCGGGTGCTGTGGGCCCTACAAAAGTGGGCACAATTGGTGCTTCCCTCCAAAGAGTTCACAACTTAGCTGGGAAGTCAAAGTTAAATCCTATAATACAAGTAGTAAATAACAACAAATTAGTAACGCAAGTGATGTTCCAATGTGGGGCAATTCTGCTGCCTGCTTCCTGTTGTTGGTCCAAGATGGAATACAAAGAAGTAGCACGCACCACCTGGGCTAGTTTTCCCTCCTGTTTCCCCCAAAATAAGTAAATTAAATAACCTAGTGATGGGGACAGGATTTGGGGGAGGTGCAGGGAGGAGGAAAAAACTGTTAATGTTGTGAGAGATTCTTATTCCCATCTCCCTGGACAGTCTAAAGGGTCACCGATTCCACAACTAAGAGCTAGTCAGGCCGGGTGTGGTGGCTCACACCTGTAATCCCAGCACTTTGGGAGGCCGAGGCGGGTAGATCACCTGAGTTCAGGAGTTCGAGACCAGCCTGGCCAACATGGTGAAACCCCATCTCTACTAAAAATACAAAAAATAGCCAGGCGTGGTGGTGCGCGCTGGTAGTCCCAGCTACTCAGGAGGCTGAGGCACGAGAATCACTTGAACCTGGGAGGCAGAGGTTGCAGGGAGCCAAGATCGCGCCACTGCACTCCAGCCTGGGTGACAGAGCGAGACTCCCTCTTTAAAAAAAAAAAAAGGAGCTGGTCATAGATGGCAGCCAAATTTCCCATCATCATTTCATCAGTTGCAGCCCTCTAGAGGTCAAAGGCAAATCCAAAGATTGACAAATTCATTTCCCTCTTCCACCTGATGAATGGATGCTCTGATCCAGGGTGGCCCTGTTCAGCCCTCTTGGCAGATGCCTTACCAGGCAAAACTGGCCCCTGGTCCCAGGCCCAACCCCAAAACACTCTCAATGCTGCCCCCAACCCTTCTAGGCTTCTGAGCTGAGAAGAGCCGATATTTTAAATCCAAAATCCTGGTTGAAAAGTAGAAAACTAGACTGCATGGATACTAGGTGCAGTCAGGGGTTTGTGAGAACACAAATATATTTAATAAATTATGACATATCCAATGACAAAAGATTTGCAAACAACAAAGTACTTTGCAAATGGACATTATGGTAAATCAGGGTCACAGAACTTACTTAATAAAGGCTATCCATCAAAGATGTTTATAACTATAGTAGAACACACACAAGGTAATGAAGCAAACGGATTCCCAAAGCCCAGTTCTTGCTGACTTGGAACCTTCTCATGAGCTGCTCCTGCTGTCTAGAATGTTCCCTCCCCTCCTCTCCACGTGGCTGGTCCCAGTCATCTTTTGCTTCTTAGTTTCACTGTCACTTCTATGGAGAATGCTTCCCTGACACGCCCCAACAGGGCCATCCTCCTGTTCTGGTTAGGAAACTTGATTTCACTCTCAGAAACCTAGCTCTGCTTTTGCTTACAGCAAGAAGGGCATTTTTTGAAGATCATAATTAGTAAACCAGGTATACAATTAGGTCCAAATGCAGCTAACCCAGGCTCTGGAACAAGGCCATTGGTCCTCTATGTTGGTTCCCTTCTCAGGTCATCTTTCTCTACAAGGTAGCAAAGGGTGAAGCTGGGCACCAGCAGTCCTGGGCCTGTCACCTGCCTGCTTAACAACCCCAATGGACAAAGAGGATCTCTTTCCTCATTGTTTCAAAGAGAGCCCCATGGCAGAGTCTAATTAGCTCAGTTTGAGTCACACGTCTATCCCCAGGCCAATGACTGCAGGAATGGGGTAGAATATGTGACTTGGCCAGCCTAGGAATTGTGCCAATTGTGAGAAAACTTGGGAACAGAGGCTGTGGAACAGCCTAGCATCTCAGGAAGCTGAAGCAAGAGAATCACTTGAGCCTAGGAGTTCAAGCCTGTAGGGTGCTATGATCACACCTATGAATAGCTACTGCACTCCAGCCTGGGCAATAGAGTGAGACCTGTGTCTGAAAACAAAATAAATTGTAAGATAACAGAAAATAAAGCCCTATTAAGACAAGGGGTCATGCCGGGCTCTTGTACTGCGGCAGCACCAACTCCAGCAGAGGGAAGGGGCTCAGTCAACACTTGGGTGGGTGCTGTCAGGCCTTCTCCCAACATTCCAGGGAAGGATGGGGTGAGCCAGGTGACCACTCTACCCTAGCAGCTCTCCAGACTCCATGGTGGAAGATGGAAGAAATAGTTAGGTGGCTCTGAGCCTGCTCACAGAGACTATTTTAGATGGGGGCCCCTTGCAAAAGCGCCACATCCTCTTCTTGCGTTTGCAGACAACACTCAGCTATTCAGACAACAGGAACTCCACGAGACTCGGGTAGAAAACAGCCAGAGTGAGGCTGGTGGCCAGGGGCCCACCTCAGCTTGGATTGGTGGGATCTGTTAGCATGCACCTGCCTGAACTCCCAGACACCACTGTCCGTTCCCTGTGGACAGAGAGTATTGCTTCATTACATCACCATTGTAGATCAGAGGACGAGGTGAAACCATTACTAACAGGAGTCATGAGAATGAGGGCTGATGCTTCCTGAGGGCTGCCTGTGGCTGGGCACTGCTCAGTCACTGCCTCAATCCTTACATGAATCCTGGGAGGGCGGGGTCTAGATAAGAGAGTGTTTGTTTGGTCACGTGTTGTAGATACCTACTTAATGTTGGCAAAGGGGAATCTGTTGGTAAAAAAAAAGAATGTCTCATAGGTAGAACCAAAGGGCAGGAAATTCAATACCTCGCCAGCAACTGAACTGCATGTAACAATCACTCACTTTCCCACACATCCCGAGGCCACTTCCTTCCCCAGCTCAGCCGTGAGACCAGACCCGCTAAGGATGCTCAATCCAAACCCAAGTTCCAGGAGAGAGGAGCCGATTGGCCCAGCTGGGGTCAGTGGTCCACCCCTGGCCCAGTTGGGTCTGGCCAGGTGGGTGGGGTTATGCAGGGAGCTGAAGGCCTGAGGGACGCGTGACCAACTCAGCATTCCACTGGAGTCTATATGATCAAACAGCAAACTGTTTATCATGAATGCAAGATGTGAACAAGCTCACGACTGCTCTTGCAGACAGAAGGTTTCCTGGAGGCAACCACTCCCTGGGGCCAAGGCTATCTACTGCGACATCTAGAGCCTGTTGTTCGAGGAATGCAGTCTCACAAGCCTACTCTGGGCCAAGCAGCTGACCCCTTCTTCCACCCCAGTTCTCACTACCTCTTTTGCCTAATAAATACAGAGGGCTGTGTAAAGCTCAGAGCCCTTGTCCACTAGAGGCAAGGTGCCCCCTGACCCCTTCTTCCAAATATACTCTTTTGTCTCTTGCCTTTTATTTCCGTGTTCGCCCCCTTTGTTCAGTCGCCCTAGGTCGGTGCGGGTTACATAGTGGCGCCCCGAACAGTGACAGAATCGGGCTCACAACAGGGTTACATGGTACAAACACAACTGCTAGAGGCTACACTTGTGGGTCCAGTTCTCAGCAAAGGAGGGCTTAGCGTAGGCGTACACCTGCATCCTCTATGGCTCGTATTAACTCCACGTGGCTTAGTGGGAGACACGAAGACACATTTCTAGTAAGTGGTGGGGCTGGAACTCACACAGCTCAGCCCGCTCGGAGCTCGTGTTTTAACCATGGTGCTACAAATTCTCTACTCAAACTCCTCTTTATACCTCCTCCCCACAGTGTTTCACATATATGCTTGATCTTAGGTTCAATTCAATTCAATCCACATAGATTGTATATCTTTAGAGTACTGGGCCTTATGAGAAAAACAAAGATAAATAAGATCTACATGCTGGTCTCCAAGAGCTTCAGGGGTGTTTGGGGGCAGAGCTTTCAAGTCTCAACCAGCTCTTCCAGGAAACCAGCTGTGAGGAATGTTCCAGCCGGGGGTGCCTAACGTGCTTTCTGAGTGTGCAGGTATTCATTTCAATTTGGAGCATCAGGCAAGTCCAAATAGAGAAGGCAAATATTTCCGTGACTTTAAATAGGGTCAGTGATGTCATTTTTTTGTTTGTTTATTTGTTTGTTTGTTTGAGACAAAGTCTAACTCTGTCGCCCAGGCTGGAGTGCAGTGGTGCAATCTCGACTCACTGCAATCTCCACCTCCCGGGTTCAAGTGATTCTCCTGCCTCAGCCTTCCAAGTAGCTGAGATTACAGGTGTGCCACTATGCCCGGCTAATTTTTGTATTTTTAGTAGAGACGGGGTTTCACCATGTTGGCCAGGCTGGTCTCGAACTCCTGACCTCAGGGGATCCACCCACCTCGGCCTTCCAGGGTGCTGGGATTACAGGCGTGAGCCACCGTGCCCAGACGATGTTATGTTTTTATGGAGATTTTGCTCATTATTTGTTATGGAGAATATGAGGCTCCCACATTCCCCCATGCCTTGGGCCTCCATACAGCTGAATCCTGTTCTGGTGTCCATGTCCTTGAAATTGAAGAGATGTCCACAGAGATCCTTAGAAAGGCCAGGACAGATGTCTGGGTCATCACTCCACTATCTAAATGTGGGATCTTTCAGGCTGACTCCAGCAGAACAGGCAGCAGATCAGCTTCATGGTAGTTTTGGCCTTTTTTCTCACAAGTAGGGATTCAGGCCAATTAGAAGACCTCTAGATCTCTGTGTACTCAAAGGCTGGTATGAAACAGACAGGTTTTTGATAATGACCCATAAGGCAACCACACAGCCTTGAGGATCAGGTTAAAATGGAATAGTCAAATTCATAGAGACAGAAAGTAATATGGTAGTTGTCAAAGGCTGGGGGTATGGGAGTATGGTGAGTGACTGGTTAATAGGTACAGACTTTCAATCTTACAAGATATGAAGAGTTCTAGAGATGGATGGTGGTAATGATTGCACAACATGAGTGCACTTAATACTACGTAACTATACCCTTAAAAATGACTAAGGTGGGCCAGGCGTGGTGGCTCACGCCTGTAATCCCAGCACTTCGGGAGGCCGAGGCAGGCGGATCACGAGGTCAGGAGATTGAGACCATTCTGGCTAACATGGTGAAACCCCGTCTCTACTAAAAATACAAAAAATTAGCCGGGCGCAGTGGTGGGCGCCTGTAGTCCCAGCTACTCGGGAGGCTGAGGCAGGAGAATGGCGTGAACCTGGGAGGCAGAGCGTGCAGTGAGCCGAGATCGTGCCACTGCACTCCAGCCTGGGTGACAGAGCGAGACTCCGTCTCAAAAAAAAAAAAAAAAAAAAAAAAAGACTAAGGTAACCTGGGCATGGCATACTTGTAGTCCCAGCTACTTAGGAGGCTGAGGCAAGAGGATCCTTTGAGCCCAGGAGTTCGAGACCAGCCTGGGCAATATAGTGGGATCCCATCTCTACCAAAAAAAAAGAGACTCAGATGGCAAATTTTATGTAATGTGTATTTTACCACAGTAATCAAAAATTGGTGAAAATATGAGATTATTGGGCCCACAGCTGATGTCTACTAGTGTGAGAGGCCTGGGTGCTGTCATTTCCTTAAACAAGTCTGTAAACCTTACAGATGACCTGATGAATGGGGAAATTGTGCCAGTAACCTGGTAAACAGTGACAAGCAAACAGCAAGTGCACGCACACACACACCTCTTCTGCCCCCTAGTGAACATCTAGAATTCTAAACTCCATTTGCTTAAAATCTAAAGAGCAATGTACTATCATTTTACAATTCTTTAAATTGTTAAATCTCACAGGAAATATGTGCTCATTATTTAAAAAATAAAATCAGGCCGGGTGCGGTGGCTCATGTCTGTAATCCCAGCACTTTGGGAGACTGAGGCGGGCGGATCACGAGGTCAGGAGATTGAGACCATCCTGGCTAACATGGTGAAACCCCATCTCTACTAAAAATACAAAAAATTAGCCGGGCGTGGTGGCAGGCGCCTGTAGTCCCAGCTACTTGGGAGGCTGAGGCAGGAGAATGGCGTGAACCTGGCAGGCGGAGCTTGCAGTGAGCCGAGATCACGCCACTGCACTCCAGCCTGGGCAACAGAGCAAGACTTTGTCTCCAAAAAAAAAAAATAATAAATAAATAAAATAAAAATAAATAAAAATAAAAATTAAAAATAAAATCAAACACATATATTAAATAAAAACTGGAAGTCCCACTTTCACTCATAAGAGTTAACAGTTTAATGTACATCTTTCCAGATTTTTCTCTATTAAAAATATATCCATGTACGCTTTTTTTTTTCTTTGAGACAGGGTCTTACTCTGTCTCCCAGGCTGGAGTGCAGTGGTGTGATCTTGGCTCACCGCAGCCTTGACCTTCCAGGCTCAAGCGATCCTCCTACCTCAGCCTCTTGAGTAGCTGGGACTACAGGTGTGCGCCACCATGCCTGGCTGATTTTTTAATTTTTTGTAGGGAGGGGGTCTCACTATGTTGCCTAGGCTGGTCTCAAACTCCTGGGCTCAAGGTGATCTTCTTTCCTCCGCCTTCCAAACTGCTGGGATTACAGGTGTCAGCCGCTGTGCCCAGCCCCATGCACACATTTATGGTGTTTTGTATGAATGAGTTTAAATGGCACACATCAGTTAGCAAGACAGAGGCTGGCTAAATGCTCACCAAATCTATTTTTGGGGCACACAGCTGGACTCGTCTCCCAGTTAGGTGTGGCCAGGTGCTCTGAACAATAGATGAGGGTGAAATAATGATCGCCACTTCCGTGCCCCACCCATAAATTTCTCCAGCACCTGATGGTTGTCATTTTCCTTTCTCTTTCAGCTTTGATGATGTGTGGAGATAGAAGGAGCCTAGGTCCCTGAATGACTGTCTGGGGTAGAGCCGCCCCCTCCCAATGGACCTACTTTGGGCTGTGACATCAGAAAGAAATGTAGCTTTACTGGATTTGTTATAGCAGTTCACCTATCCTGTCCAATGCAATCTAAGACTTGCATTTTTCATTAAGTATATTAATATATTGAACATCTTTCTTGCTAGCAAGTATAAGCCTATTGGATATTTTAAGTCATTCAAGTGTATGAATGTATAAAAATGTATTTGATCATTCTCTGCTTTTTTTTTTTTTTGAGACTAAGTCTCACTCTATCGCCCAGGCTGGAGTACAGGGGTGTGATCTCAGCTCACTGCAATCTCTGCCTCCCAGGTTCAAGCAGTTCTCCTGCCTCAGCCTCCCCAGTAGTTGGGATTACAGGCGTGCACCACCACGCTCAGCTAATTTTTGTATTTTTAGTAGAGATGGGGTTTCACTGTGTTGGCCAGGCTGGTCTCAAACTCCTGACCTCAAGTGATCTGCCTGGCTTGGCCTCCCAAAGTGCTGGGATTACAGGCATGAGCCACTGCGTCCAGCCTCTCATTCTCTTCTTGATGGATACTTATATTAAACTCCTGGGCCCAAGCGATCCTCCCATCTCAGCCTCCGGAGTAGCTGTGACCACAGGTGTGTGCCACCGCACCCAGTTAATTTTTTAAAAAGTTTTTTTGGGGCTGGGGGTGGTGGCTTACTCCTGTAGTCCCAGCACTTTGGGAGGCTGAGGCAGGCAGATCACTTCAGGTCAGGAGTTCGAGACCAGCTTAGCCAACATGACGAAACCCCATCTCTACTAAAAATATTTAATATAAAAATTAGCCAGGTGTGGTGTCTCATGCCTGTAGTCCCAGCTACTTGGGAGTCCGAGGCACAAGAATCGTTCAAACCCAGGAGGGGTTCTCCTCCAGGGTTTTCTCTCAGGAAATGTCACCTCCTTCCACAGGTTACTCAATTCAGAAGCCTGGGCTTGGGATCCACTGTCACCAACACCTCGAGCCATTGGTCTGCCCTCCAGCCCCACCTCCACTCTCCTTGGGTGTCAGGCCTCGTGATCTTCTGCCTGAGTCACTCCTAATGGGGCTCCACCTCCCTTCTTCTCACAATTTCTTCTCCAAATTGTGGCCAGAGGGGTCTTCATGCTAAACCGACAGTGGTATCACTCTCCAGGTTAAAATGCCTTCAGGGCTGGGCGCGGTGGCTCCCGCCTGTAATCCCAGCACTTTGGGAGGCCAAGGCGGGTGGTTCATAAGGTCAGGAGTTCAAGACCAGCCTGACCAATACGGTGAAATCCCATCTCTACTAAAAATAAAAAAAATTAGCCTGGTGTGGTGGTATGCACCTGTAATCCCAGCTACTTGGAAGGCTGAGGCAGGACAATTGCTTGAACCTGGGAGGCAGAGGTTGTAATGAGCTGAGATTGCACCACTGCACTCCAGCCTGGGTGACAGAGAGTCCATCTCGGGGGGAAAAACAAGCTTTCAGATACTCCCCATCTTCACAGCACAGAGCCCAGTCCTATGGTGGTCTTCAGTCTCCTCTCTCCCACCAACCTCACGAGGCTCACTCTCTTCCTCCTGGTCATGCTTAACCAGTGGAGCTCTCTGTGCTGGGCCCACCCCCATCACCTTCCCATTTTCCATCATTGTCCCGATGGTCCCTCCTGTAGGGCTCACTTTAAAGGTAACCTTTGAGAAACCTATCACGTCATGCAGAAGGAGCAGCATTGGAGGAAAAAAGAAAGAACGGGAAACCTATCACTTCAGCTCATCACTCAACCAAAACAATATTTTATCAAGCAGAGTCTAATTCATGCCCAATAAACAGCATCCATTGAAAGTATACAATGTGATGTGTTTTGGCGGATGTCTACACCCATGAAATCACTGCTGTCAGTCAAGATGCAGAACATTTTCTTTCCTCCAAGGGTCTCCTTGTGCCCCTGGGTCCCTAAACCTTCTTCCACCACCAGCCCCAGACAACCACAGCGGTGTTTTCTGTCACTGTAGATGAGTTTGCATCTTTTAGAATGTGACATAATGGAACCATCCAGGTGGGTCCTTTTTTGGTCATATGTCAATTTTAGAATTTCTTTTTTTTTTTTTTGAGATGGAGTCTCACTCTGTCACCCAGGCTAGAGTGCATTGGTGCGATCTTGGCTCGCTGCAACCTCCACCTCCCCAGATCAAGCAATTCTCCTGCCTCGGGCTTTTGGGTAGCTGGGACCACAGGTGTGCGCCACCATGCCTGGCTAATTTTTGTATTTTTAGTAGAGGCGGGGTTTCACCATGTTGGCCAGGTGTGTCTCAAACTCCTGACCTCAGGTGACCCACCTGCCTTGGCTTCCCAAAGTGCTGGGATTACAGGCGTGATCCACTGATCATGGTCTGGAATTTCTTGGGTTGAGCATCTCCCCCAGCATAGCGTAAGATACACAAGGACAGTGTCTGTCTTATGCACATCTGTGCACAGGGCCTGGTACATAGTAGGTGCTGAGTGAATACTTGTTGAGTAGATCCGTAAATTCTCCACTCTTTGTTTATCGGGGGCAGGAGCTATTTGGATCAGGAAGATCTTGAGTCTTTTTAGCAAGCTGAGGCAAGGCGCTTGCTAGCAGAAAAGTACCTTCTGGCTGGGTGGTGTGGCTCACCATGTAATCCCAGCACTTTGGGAGGCTGAAGTGGGAGGGTCATTTCAGCCCAGGAGTTTGAGACCAACCTGGGCAACATGGAGAGATCTCGTGCTACAACAAAGTTTAAAAATTGGCCAAGTGTAGTGGCACATACCTGTGGTCCTAGCTACTTGGGAAGCTGAGGCAGGAGGGTCACGTGAGCACAGAAGGTCAAGGCTGTAGTAAGCGCTGATCACGCCACTGCACTCCAGCCTGGGTAACAGAGCAAGACCCTGTCTCAGAAACAAAACAAAACAAAACAAAACAAAACAAAACAAAACAAAACAAAACAAAACAGTATCTTCTTGGACATCCGTGTTTCAGGGGTCTAGTATCCCTGGAAACCCAGGCTTCCCCTCCCACTCACACCCCCTGTGGCAGCTGCTAGGCCCACAGTTCTCAGCATGAGGCGTCCTTTTTTTTTTTTTTTTTTTGAGACAGCATCTCGCTCTGTCCAGACTGGAGTGGAGTGCAGTGGCATGATCTCGGCTCACTGCATGCTCCGCCTCCCGGGTTCATGCCATTCTCCTGCCTCAGCCTCCTGAGTAGCTCGGACTACAGGCACCTGCCACCACGCCCAGGTAATTCTTTGTATTTTTAGTAGAGATGGGGTTTCACCATGTTAGCCAGGATGGTCTCAATCTCCTGACCTTGTGATCCACCCACCTCGGCCTCCCAAAGTGTTGGGATTACAGGCGTAAGCCATTGCGCCTGGCTGAGGCATCCTTTTGAAAATCAACTACTTTTTTTAATAATAAAAAATTTACATTGTGGTAAAATACACATAATGTAAAATTTACTATCTTAACCCTTTGTTTTTTTTGAAGAGGCAGGGTCTCCCTCTGTCACCCAGTGGTGTGATCATGGTTCACTGCAGCCTCAAACTCTTGGGCTCAAGTGATCCTCCTGGCTCAGCCTCCAGAATAGCTGGGATTACAGGCACGTGCCGCTGGGCCCAGCTATTTTAGCCATTTTTAAGTGTGCCCTCCAGTGGCATTAAGCACACTCACATTGTTATGCAACCATCACCACCATCCATCTCCAGAATGTTTTCATCATCTTAAACTGTTACTCTGTCCCCATGAAACACTGACTCCCCATTTTCCCCTTCCCCAGCTCCTGGCAACCTACATTCTATATCCTGTGTCTACCAATTTGACTATTCCAGCACCTCATATCAGTGGAATCATCCAGTATTTGTCCTTTTGTGACTGGCTTATTTCACTTAACACACATCCTCAAGGTTCTCCTGTTCTGCAGCATGGGTCACAATGTCACTCCCTTTTCAAGGCTGAATAATATTCCTTTGTATGGATGAATGGACCACATTTTGTTTATCTATTTGGACACTCGGCTTTTGGCTACTGTAAATAATGCTGTTATGAATATGGGTGTATAAATATCTCTTTGAAACTTTACTTTCAATTCTTTTGGGTATATACACAGAAGTAGAATTACTGGATCGTATGATAATTCTATTTTTAATTAATTAATTTGTTTTTTGAGACGGAGTTTCACTCTTGTTGCCCAGACTGGAGTGCAATGGCACAATCTCAGCTCACCGCAACCTCCGCCTACTGGGTTCAAGCGATTTTCCTGCCTCGGCCTCCCAAGTAGCTGGGATTACAGGCACCACCACACCTGGCTAATTTTTTGTATTTAGTGGAGATGGGGTTTCGCCATGTTGGTCAGGCTGGTCTTGAACTCCTGACCTCAGGTGGTCCACCCACCTCAGCCTCCCAAAGGGCTGGGATTACAGGTGTGAGCCACTGTGCCCAACCTTAATTAATTAATGTATTGAGGCAGGGTCTCACTCTGTTGCTCAGGCTGGAATGCAGTGGGATGATCCTGGCTCACTGTAACCTCAACCTCCTAGGCCCAAGCGATCCTCCTGTCTCAGCCTCCTGAGTAGCTAGGACTGACTATAGGCATGTGCCACTACACCCAGCTAACTTTAAAATTTTTTAAATTTAAAAATTTCGTTATGTTGCCTGGGCTAGAGTATGTTGCCCAGGCTGGGTCTCAGCCTCCTGGGCTCAGATGATCCTTCCACCTTGGCCTCCCAGAGTGATGAGATTACAGGCATGAGCCACCACGTCTGGCAGATTATTCTATTTTTAATTATTTAAGATACCACAGTACTGTTTTCTCAGCGGCTGCATCAATTTACATTTCCATCAACAGTGCATCAGGATTTCATTTTCTCCACATCCTCATCAACACTTTCTTTTCTTTTTTTCTTTTTTTTTTTTTTTTTATGAGACAGAGTCTTGCCCTGTTGCCCAGGCTGGAGTGCAGTGGCGTGATCTCAGCTCACTACAACCTTTGCCTCCTGGGTTCAAATGATTTTCCTGCTTCAGCCTCCTGAGTAGCTGGGACTACAGGCATGCGCCACCACGCCCAGCTATTTTTTGTATTTTTAGTAGAGATGGGGTTTCACCATGTTGGCCAGACTGGTCTCAAACTCCTGACCTCCAGTGATCTACCCACCTCAGCCTCCCGAAGTGCTGGGATTACAGGCGTGAGCCACCGCGCCCAGCCTATTTTCTGCTGTTTTATAATAGCCATCCTAATGGATGTGAGGGAAAGCCGACTTCTGAGAACTGGCTTTTGTTTTGTTTTGTTTTGTTTTGTTTTGTTTTTTTTGAGATGGAGTCTCGCACTGTCGCCCAGCCTGGAGTGCAGCAGTGCGATCTTGGCTCACTGCAACCTCCGCCTCCTGGGTTCAAGTGATTCTCCTGCCTCAGCCTCCCAAGTAGCTGGGATTACAGGCAACGGCCCCTACGCCCGGCTAATTTTTTGTATTTTTAGGAGAGACAGGGTTTCACCATGTTGGCCAGGCTGGTCTCAAACTCCTGACCTCCAGTGATCTACCCACCTCAGCCTCCCGAAGTTCTGGGATTACAGGCGTGAGCCACTGCGCCCAGCCTATTTTCTGCTGTTTTATAATAGCCATCCTAGTGGATGTGAGGGAAAGCCAACTTCTGAGGACTGGCTTTTGTTTTGTTTTGTTCTTTGAGATGGAGTCTCGCTCTGTCACCCGGGCTGGAGTGCAGTGGCGCGATCTTGGCTCACTGCAACCTCTGCCTCCTGGGTTCAAGTGATTCTCCTGCCTCAGCCTCCCAAGTAGCTGGGATTACAGGCAACGGCCACCACACCTGGCTAATTTTTTGTATTTTTAGTAGAGACGGGGTTTCACCATGTTGGTCAGCATGGTCTCAAATTCCTGACCTCATGATCCTCCCACCTCGGCCTCCCAAAGTGCTGGGATAACAGGCGTGAGCCACCACACCCGGCCGAGGACTGGCTTTTTACCTCTGCAATGTCTCCTCCCCCCAGAACCCTGGTCCCTTAAATCACACAAATCTCAATGCTGGGAAATCTCAGCTCTGTCTCAACAGCGATTCCTCAGCCTGAGAGCCATCAATGGAAGTCTGGGGCCGTCTGGACTTTTCAGTGTTAAATATGCATTCTCTCCATGCTTGTGAGAGCCTGTTCTAGACGCACCTGGCCGGGGGGCTGCCTGCTGACTCCAGCTCCTGCTTTGTTCCTCCCCCTGCCCCCACCACTGGGAATTCCAGAACAACAAGGCCTCTTGCTCACCTGGATAGCGAGGAGGGGCTGAGAAGACGCCTGGTTGCTGGCTCCGGTTGGCACCCAGCCTTGTTCTTCTCTCTTCTGCCAACTGCTTTTAATTTTATACTCTCTTGTCTTATTTTTATGAGCACTTGTGAGACATGCTTAATTGTTTGTCTTCTCCCAGAACAAGGAGGGTATAAATAAATAAATGAGAAATTCACAAGAGAGTGGACTGGGCACAGTGGCTCACGCCTGTAATCCCAGCACTTTGGGAGGCCAAGGCGGGAGGATTGCTTGAGCCCAGGAGTTCGAGACCAGCCTGGGCAACATGGTGAAACCCCTTTTCTACTAAAAATACAAAAAACTAGCCAGGTGTTGTGGCGTACGCCTTTAGTCCCAGCTACTTGGGAAGCTGTGGTGGGAGGATCATCTGAGCCCAGGAAGTCGAGGCTGCAATGAGCCATGATTGTGCCACTGTCCTCCAGCCTGGGAGACAGCAAGACACTGTCTCAAAAAAAAAAAAAAAAAAAAAAAAAAAAGAGTGGTCTGTGGATATAACTAGCAAGGTCTCTTCTACACGCTGACTTAATAAAAAATCGACTCTTCAAAGTCTCCAGGATGTAACCACCACCAGCCTTACAGGTGACTTCACATCCCCTCTTCCTCACCCACCAGCCCCGATGTGGGTGGCATTAGGACCGGCTCTTCCTCCCCAGGGCCCTGCTGCAGTACAGTGAGGTCTTACTGAGTGCTGTGATGTCAGCTTTTGCTGTCACATGGTGGAGCTGTGGAGCCCTGCGTGGCTTCCGTCTCCCCACCTCCTCGCTCCGGCTGCTGTGAATGAACTGCAGGTGCTGTGTGTTTTCTGCTTCTCCCTTCCTCCTGGAGATTCTTTCCTGCGCTTTTTTTCCTGCTCCTATGCCACTGGCACCTTGTGGCCGCCCTCCCACCACCACCCTCACCTTGTCACAGTAATACTTGTTACTGTGTTAGTTCTTTGTTTGTTTTTTAGAGATGGGGTCTTGCTATATTGCCCAGGCTGGACTCGAACTCTGGGGCTCAAGTGATCCTCCTGTCTACAGGTGCATGTCACCACACCTGGCTAATTTTTGTATTTTTTGTAGAGACAAGGTTTCAGCATGTTGCCTAGGCTGGTCTCGAACTCCTGGATTCAAGCCATCCACCCGGGTTGGCCTCCCAAAGTGCTGGGATTACAGGCATGGGCCATCACACCTGGTGCTTTTTAGTGTTTGTATTGAGTAATATTGTTATCGATTTTTTTCGGTTAACAGAAAAAGTTAGAAGGAGAAAGTAAAAACCACTCCGAATCCCACAGTTCTGTGATAACCACTGTTAACATTTTGGCAGAGAGGCTTTCAGACCAGTTTCCCAGAGTACGCTCCCTGGAACACTAGCCCTGAGAAATGCTTCTTAGGGGGAAAACGTGGGGAATCCCTTAGTCAACAGATCCCGGGAAGAGCCGCATTCTTCTCATTGAGCATCACACATCAGCAAAGTAAAGGCACAGAGTTCAGCTTTGTCCAAATCAGTGAGCCCCTCAGAATCTTCCATGGGAACCCCTGGGATTGCAGCTTGTAAAATGCTATTTTAAGTTCTTTGCTATGAGTGGACCCCATGTATATGCACAAAGCACATTCTTAAAAAAAAAAAAAAAGGTTTGGCCAGGCGCGGTGGGCTCACGCCTGTAATCCCAGCACTGTGGGAGCCCGAGGAGGGTGGATCACCTGAGGTCAGGAGTTCGAGACCAGCCTGGCCAACATGGCGAAACCCCATCTCTACTAAAAATACAAAAAACGAAATTAGCCAGGCGTGATGGCACACACCTGTAATCCCAGCTACTTGAGAGGCTGAAGCAGGAGAATTGCTTGAACCCAGGAGGTGGGGGTTCTAGTGAGCCGAGATCGTGCCACTGCACTCCAGCCTAGATGACAGAGTGAGACTCCATCTCAAAAAAAAAAAAAGTTTTACAAAAATTAGAATATACCAAATAACCCTCTTGTAATATTTTTTCTACTCAATATGTTGGCATTTTTTCATATTAATAAGTATAGCTGTATATCATCAATATAGTTTTAAAATTAATTTTTGATAGATAGTACATGCACATGAATAGAGAACCCAGAAAGAGAGCTCTACGAGTATGCTCAGCTAATTTGTTGACAATGATGCAAAAAGAATGCAATAAAGTGGCTCATGCATGTAATCCCAGAACTCTGGAGGCCGAGGCAGATCACTTGAGCCCAGGAGAGTTCAAGACCAGCCTGGACAACATGGCGAAATCCTGTCTCTACTAAAAAAAAAAAAAAGAAAAGAAAAAAGAAAAGATTAGCCAGGTGTGATGGCATGCATCTGGAGTCCCAGCTCTCGGGACATTGAGGTGGGAAGATCACCTGAGCCCAGGAGGCGGAGGTTGCAGTGAGCTGAGATCTCTCCACTGCACTTCAGCCTGGGTGACAGAGTGAGATCCTGTCTCAAAAAAAAAAAAAGAAAAAAAAAGCAATAAAAAGGAACGAACTATGATCTATTGATACATGAAACAATCTGATGAATCTTCAGAGAATTATACTGAGTGAGAAGAGTCATCCTGTAAAGGTAATATATTGTATTTTTCCATTTATATATAATTCTTGAAATGACACAATTGTAGAAACGGGAAACAGATTAGTGGTTGCCAGCAGCTAAAGAGGGGGCAGGAGTGGGAGAGAAGTGGGGTGGCTAGAAAAGGAAACCAGGGCGGATAGTTGTGATGATTGAATGTTTTGGATCTTGACTGTATCAGTGTCAATAGCCTGGTTGAGATAGCTTTCTATTGTCTTGCAAGCTGCTATCAATGGGTAAAGGGTACCAGAGATCTCTCTGTATTATTTCTTACAACTGCATGTGAATCTACAATTATCTCAAAGTAAAACTTATTTTAAAAAAATCACAAAAGTATTTAGATGATGAAAAGTACATTTCTTCCCCTCCCTGGGAGCAACCACTGTGCTCAGTCTCTCCATCCTTGCTTCTAAAAGCTGTGCTGTATTTCTCTGGGTGGCTGTGCCATATTTTATTGGATCAATGCCATATTGTTAGATGTTTAGGTTGTTCCTAATTTTCACCATTACAAACTGTGTTATTATGAGCATCCTTGTATATATCTTTGCTAGAAGTGAGATTTCTGGGTGGAGAAATATGTATGTGTGAAATGCTGAAATGTTGATACATGTGGCCATATTGTCCTCTACAAAGATTGTATCAATTTACACTTTGCCTGAGCGGTTTATCTTCTGACTCTAACAAGCTATTAATACTTTTCTTCCCCACTAATCCACACTTTAAATTAAGAAAGGGTACCACCAATAAAAATCCTGGAGAAACCTTTCTCTGTAGTATTACACACAAACCAAGGAGTCAGGATGGGAAACAAAGGCATAGCTTCCATATTTATCGAATTTCTAAAAGGCAAATACATCACCTCATTGCATAGACTTTTTTTTTAAACAGTGAAAGGAAAACGCCATACACTTTAAAAGATCAACCATGCCTAGTTTTGTTATAACATTTCCTTTAATCTTCACCTAAAAGAAGCCTTCTTGAAAATCCTTTCTGTCTTCACTTCCACTGCTCTGAAAAATAAACTCTGTAACCTCTTATTTCCTAGAGAGGAAAAAAGTTGATTTTCACAGTCTAACATGCCCAGCTTAGAACGAAAAAAATTGAACAGTCAATGCCAGACGGAGCATGAGCTCCATGGTGGGGAGCTGTGTTCTGGACCAGAAAGTTCTGGTTGTAACTCGCTGCACTGTCACTTATGGGTTAGGGGATTTTGGGCAAGTTATTTAAATGCTCTTAAACCTGTGCTTTTGAGTGTAAAATGGGGATAATAATGGTGATTGACCTTGTAAGACAGGGAATATATGCTTCTACTACAGCTTCCAGGAAGGATGAGCCAGGCAGAGGTAGGGGTCTGCAGAACATCCAGGCAAGAGAAAGGTCAGGACTGGACAGTGGAGCTCCTGACGGCCACCCAGGGCCAGCCATCTAAGCCACTGTCACCAAAGCCACTATAAGCCAGACATTTACTAGCTGTGTGGCGTGCACCACGCCATGCTTCCGTTGCTTCCTCCTCTAAATGAAATTGATAGTAGTACCTGCCTTCTAACTTGTTACAATGCTGAGAAGGGAAAGTCTGCAAAGCACTTAGTTGAGTAAGCAATTAAGGGAGGGTGCAATCTGATGATTCATGGAGGCAGCTGCTCTTGCATTTGTATCAATAAAAAGGCTGCTACCTCCCAGACAGGAGAAGCAGGCAGAGGCAGTTTTGGCCAAAAGACTCCAAACCCCTAACTCTTTCCCTGACTCAAATAACCTTAATGCTCTTACAGTCTGCCTTTCTGCAAACTCCACAAATCAGAATCTGCACACACAGCTTTTTTCCTTTAATTAAAATAGCTCTTATTGCTTTTTTTCATATCACAAAAGTTATAACACATTTATTGTAGAAAAATGCAAAAATACAGACAAGGAAAAAGAAGGGAGGAGGGGGAAGCTACAATCCTATTCTGTAGCTTCGAACTAGGAAATTAAGTGTGTTTCATAAAAGGAAGACGTCTAGGAGGACCCTCTGGGGTTTTGAAAACAATAAGAAGAAGCCAGTATGCCTGGGACTTCTCTGTGCCTGTACTTCACCAGCATTATCTCAGTGAGACCCTAAAGCAATCCTAAGTCCACCTGATCACAGCCCTAAGTCCCCTCTGCTCAGAGCTGCCGCCAGCAATGAGCCCGGCACCCCTCCCCTTCCTTCGTTGTCTCTGGGTTTTTATTTCTAGGTTGTTTTTAAAGTTTTTCTTTGATTTTTTAATTTTTTTTCAAGACAGAGTCTTGCTCTGTTGCCTAGGCTGGAGTGCAATGGTGTGAGCTCGGCTCACTGCAACCTCTGCCTCCTGGGTTCAGGCGATTCTCCAGCCTCAGCCTCCCAAGTAGCTGGGATTACAGGCGCATGCCACTGTGCCCGACTAATTTTTCTATTTTTAGTAGAGACGGGATTTCACCATGTTGGCCAGGCTGGTCTTGAGCTCCTGACCTCGTGATCCACCTGCCTCGGCCTTCCAAAGTGCTGGGGTAACAGGCATGAGCCACTGTGCCTGGCCTGATTTTTTTTTTTTTTTTTTTTTGAGAGATGGGATCTTATTCTTTCACCCAGGCTTGAGTGAAGTGGCACAATCATAGCTCACGGCAGCCTCAAGGTCCTGGGCTCAAGTGATCCTCCTGCTTCAACCTCTCAAATACCTGGGACTACAGGTGCATGCCACCATGCCTGGCTAATTTTTTGTTTGTTTGTTTTAATGTTGTAGAAACGGAGTCTCACTATGTTGTCCAGACTGGTCTCAAACTCCTGATCTAAAATGATCCTCCCACCTTGGCCTCCCAAAGTGCTGGCATTACAGGCATGGGCTACCATGCCTGGCCATTTTTAAGGTTAGCAGACAAACAATAAAGCAGGATAGTCTTACATGTACAGCTTGGTGAGATTTTACCCCTAGATAAACACCATCCAGAATAAAATCTAGAACCTTCCCAGTATCCTCCTCCCCCACCCACCAAGGCACCCTTATACTGCTTCCAGTCAGAAGGCCTCACCTTGCTGGAGGTAACCATTATTCTGATGTGTATCGCCATAGATACCTTAGGCCTTTTTTTTTTTTTTTTTTTTTGAGATGGAGTCTCACTCTGCTGCCCAGGCTGGAGTGCAGTGATGTGATCCCAACTCACTGCAACCTCTGCCTCCCGGGTTCAAGTGATTCTCCTGCTGCAGTCTCCCGAGTAGCTAGGATTCCCGGGCCCACCACCATGCCCAGCTAATTTGTTTTTTTTTTTTTTGATGGAGTCTTGTTCTGTCGCCCAGGCTGGAGTGCAGTGGCGTGATCTTGGCTCACTGCAAGCTCTGTCTCCTGGGTTCACGCCATTCTCCTGCCTCAGGCTCCCGAGTAGCTGGGACTACAGGCACCTGCCACCAAGCCCAGCTAATTTTTTGCATTTTTAGTAGAGACGGGGTTTCACCGTGTTAGCCAGGATGGTCTCAAACTCCCAACCTCAGGTAATCTGCCCGCTTTGGCCTCCCAAAATGCTGGGCTTACAGATGTGAGCCACCACATCTGGCCCTTAGACCTGGTTTTGAACTTCATGTAAGTGGGAAGTTTGGGTCTAGCATCTTTTGCTCCATATTATGTCTGACATCTGCTTATGCTATTACCGTAGTTCTTTTTTTTTTTTTTTTTGAGACAGGGTCTCGTTCTGTTGCCCAGGTTGGAGTGCAGTGGTGCAATCATAGCTCACTGCAGCCTTGATCTCCTGGGCTCCAGCAATCCTCCCACCAGCCTCCTGACTAGCTGGGACCACATGTGCATGCCACCACACCTGGCTAATTAAAATGTTTTTATTTTATTTTTTTATAGAGACAGGCTGTCACTAGGTTGCAGGCAGGTCTCAAACTCCTGGCTTCAACTGATTCTCCTACCTTGGTCTCCCAAAGTGCTGGGATTACAGGAATGAGCCACTGTGCCTGGCCAACATGTAGTTCTTTTTCACTGCAGTATAATATTTCATTATATGAACTATATATGACTACCACAATTTGTTCATCCAATCTACTCTTTTTTTTTTTTTTTTTTTTTTTGAGACAGGGTCTTTCTCTGTCATCCAGGCTGGAATGCAGTGGTGTGATTTAGGTTCAGTACAGCCTCCACCTCCTGGGCTCAAGTGATCCTCCCACCTAGGCCTTCCAAAGGGCTGGGATTACATGCATGGGCCACTATGCCTGG